>NC_066581.1:29356364-29692198 GCF_024323335.1 Lathyrus oleraceus | reverse complement strand
TCCAAAAACAATAAAATCAAGTTCTTTTCTCATCTCCCCAATCAAACGATCAAAGCGAAAAAAGCAAAGCATTCACATAAACATAAGCAAAAAGGTTCCTGTGGAGTACCACAGATGTAGAGGGTGCTAATACCTTCCCTTTGCATAACCAACCCCCGAACCCGTAACTCTAAAGGGATTTATCGTTATTTTTCCTTCCTCTTTTTTGGATAAAATAAAAGACGGTGGCGACTCTTGCATTTAAAATATTTTTCAAATGGGTTAAGTTCAATCAATACTTAATCTCGTGAAAAATCCCGCCGCGACAGAATGGCGACTCTGCTGGGGATTACATGATTAAACTTATTTGAGGGTTTAGCCTATCTTTGCTTGTTTATATGTTTGCTTTATGAATATTTGCTAAATTGTATTGTTTGTAATGTTTGTTATTTTAGGGTTTTGGGGGATACTTGTGATAAATCCTATACCCGGATTTGGGGCACATTTGAGATAGGATGGATGATAATTCAGGTTGACTTGATAGGAGACAATCCTTACCGAGTTGACTTGAGCCTTTGTCCGCTTGGTGGAGGCCTCTTTGAGGGTGATAGTGCTAAACAAGTCATTTGTGAGGCATTGTTGCTTTCGACGGGCCCGTGAAGCCAAGGACCTTAGTTTACCTTTACCCCATCTTGGCCTTACTTAGGATGTGATGCGGTGACCACTTCGGACCAAAAGTCTGGTTTGGTTGATACGCGATATCACACTCAAGCGAGATTCTTTTGAGAATAATATTGGAAAGCGAGCAGTTGCTTAACCCGGTATTATCCGAAGAAGGATCCATAACCTTGGGAACTTTTAGAACCCGTTTGGCAGGTGAAACTTAGAACTTATCTTGGGGCTTTGTCCTAAACTCCATGCTGGTGATGAACTTTGAGCCTTGTATTGTTTGACCATGTTTGTGTTTGTTGCATTCATGCATGACATGCATTCATTCCCATCATTTCAACCTTTCTCCAAGGAACTTAAAGTGAGGATTGCAAATATTGCAGGAAACATGGATTTTGGACGGAGAAGTGTGAAAAAGTACAATCTCATCAATCCAAAGATAGATGAACTAAAGAAACTGGTTTCTTCGATCGCAGATCCTATTGGTTTCAGAGACAGATATGGGGCACTTACATCTTTATTGACACTTAGGATGGAAGAAGGGTTATTGCAGACATTAGTACAGTTCTATGATCCAGTCTATCACTGTTTCACATTCCCAGACTATCAACTCATGCCTACATTGGAAGAGTATGCCCAATTGCTTCACATCCCAGTTGCTGATACAGTACCTTTCTCTGGTTCAAAAAAGTTACCCGAGGAGGACTTCCAGGTTTCACTGCCAAGTTCTTAATGGGGAAGGTTTCTTATTTTGCCAGTCAAGGTTGTGATATTATTATGGAGCATCTGTTCGCCTTGTTGATCTACGGTTTGTTACTATTTCCTAATATTGAAGGTTTTATGGATTCATATGCTATACGCATCTTCCTAAGTGGACACCTATCATTCCATCCATTATCGTACTTTGAAAGGAGGAGGAACCATAGTCTGCTGTATACCGTTACTCTACAAATGGTTTGTCTCTCATCTTCCTAAGTCAGCTACTTTTTGGGATCGCAAGTCAGGACTTCAGTGGTCACAGAGGATTATGTCTCTTACCCAGTCAGATATTGCATGGTATAGTAGAGTTTTAGACGATGTGAAGATCATTGATAGTTGCGGGGAGTTCCCCAATGTGCCCCTCATGGGCACAAAGGGAATCATTTCTTATAATCCAGTACTTGCTAGGAGACAACTCGGTTACCCTATGAAGGACAAGCCTCCTAACATTCTTTTAGAAGGTATTTTCTTGAGGGATAACGAGGAGGACCCTACCATGAAAGAGAGAGTAGTAAGAGCTTGGCATCGTGTTTGTCGCAAAGGGAGACTTGAATTGGGTAAGAAAGATTGTACCTCCTATGAGTCGTACCTCCAGTGGATCAGAGCCAGAGCTATACAGTTGAAAATGCCATACCCACATCATGATCCTATCAAACCCGCTCCGTTGAAGACCCCCTACCTTCCGCTAGATGACGAAAAAGAACTCCAAGCCACCTTGGAGAGGGTCAAGAAAGAGAGAGACGCTTGGAAGGATAAGGCCCAGGTGCTCGAAATGGAAAATGAAGAACTTCAGAGACAGTTAAAGGAGCAGAGTGGAGAAGATCGTGCAGGTAAACGTCCAAGGGTGCAAGAGGATTTATTTTCCTCAGGCACAACAGATTACTCCCAGATTCCACAGTCCTCAGGTGCATGGAAAGGTCTTGTAGACAGTTTGGTGAAGGAAAAAGCTTTTATGCAGAAGGCCTATGAAGAAAGAATTGAGAGACTTGAAGGACAACTCCTACTTGTTTATGCTCGTCCTGATGACACATGTCCTTAAATGGTTTTCTTGGTTGTATTTTGGGTTGATAACTTTGTTTTGTTATCAAAAATGTTTGCAATTCTATCTTTTCCTTCACTTAGAGTTCCTTGGAAAATCATTCATTTTGCATATCAATGCATCACGTGCATACAGGTTGTCTGTCTTGGTCCAGTCTTCTAACAGTCGCTTCCCGCCAGCAGATCCATTTCAAGCTGACGCATAATTACAACACAAGAGCCAACTACAAAAGAAGAATGGAGATAACAGATAACGAGAACCGAGAATTGAAAGCTCAGGTTGACCGCCTTTCTGCTATGGTCGATACATTGATAGCAAACCAAGCAGCCCAAGCTGCTCAACTTCAAACAGCACAAGCTCAGGTTGCCGAAGCACAAGATGCACAGATCCAGGCGCAAGCACAGGCAGCAGAGATGCGCAACCAAATGTTAACCGCCCGTCTACAAGCAGAGGAAGCCCAGGCTAGGGCTCAAGTTCATAATTCAGGACAAACTTCGGCACAGAATCAACCTCAAATTCAGAATCAGACAACAGCAGCACCCGTCACTACAGTCATCGCTTCAGAAATCAACGTTATCCCAGTCACTTCTGTTACCATCACAGCATCCCGTCCTTGGGAAATACCCAAGGATCTTAATCAAGATAGATATCAACAAGAGTTCGTTCCACCAAATGCTTCTGTCTTCACTAATGTGCCTCCCGTTGTTCACTATACTCCTCACCTAGGAGAACCTGTCTATCACGGCCCTACCCCAAGTGAGGATCCTGGTCTCAATGATAGAATGGATGAATTCCAGGATCAGTTTGCGGAATTACAAAAAGAGATAAAAGCTCTTCGTGGGAAAGAACTGTTTGGCAGAGATGTAAATGATATGTGTTTGGTTCCAGACGTAAGGATGCCAGCAAAATTTAAACTACCAGAATTTGAAAAGTACAAAGGAAGTTCTTGTCCACAGACCCATTTGGTTATGTACGTGCGAAAGATGTCAATGTACACCAACGACCAAAGGATGCTCATTCATTGTTTTCAAGACAGCCTTACCGGTGCAGCTTTACGCTGGTATATGGGATTAGACAGTTCTCAGATCAAGACTTTCAATGATTTAGGCGAGGCCTTTATCAAACATTACAAATACAACCTGGATAATGTGCCAGACCGAGATCAGTTGAAGTCCATGCAACAAAGAGAAAAGGAGACATTCCGTGAATACGCGCAAAGGTGGCGCGAAATTGCAGCACAGGTTGTTCCACCTATGGAAGAAAAGGAGATGACGAAAGTGTTCTTAAAGACTCTTGATACTTTTTATTACGAGAGGATGATTGCAAGCGCTCCTACAGACTTTACTGACATGGTAAACATGGGAGTCCGTTTAGAGGAAGCAGTTCGAGAAGGGCGTCTAGTTAGAGAAGGAAGTTCATCTTCAAGCGGGGCAAAGAGGTACGGCGGTTTTATGAAAAAGAAGGAACAAGAAACTAATGTTGTGTCCTATAATCATCCAAGAAGGATCAATTATCCTTACCATTCCCAACACCAACATATAGCAGCCGTGACTCCAGTAATCACTTCCGCTCTAGTTCAAGTCCAATACCCTCAGCAGCGTACCAACCGCTTCCAACAGAATACTCAGTATCAGCAACAACATCAACCTCAACAACATCAACATCAGTTACAACAACGTCCACCACAGCAACAAAGAAGAACCAATTTTGATCCAATTCCGATGTCATATGCAGAATTGTATCCAGCTTTGATCGCTAAAAACCTTGTGCAACCACGACCACGACCTCCCGTACCAGAAGTGCTACCTTGGTGGTACAAGCCAGAGGTATCTTGTCCCTTTCATCAGAATGCTCCAGGTCATGACTTAGACAACTGTTTTGCTTTAAAGTTGGAAGTACAGAAGTTGACAAGAGCAGGTATCCTGACCTTCAAGAACATGGGTCCCAATGTGAAGGACAATCCAATGCCAAGTCATGGTCCTTCATCAGTGAACAATATAGAAGTTTGTCTCAATGAACAACGTGTTACGAAGATAGAGGAGATTCGGCAGTCTTTGGTTGAAATTCATTCTGTTTTATGTGCTCATGGTATATTCCAACATGACCACCAGATCTGTGGTACATGTTCAGTCAATTCAAGAGGTTGTAGAAAGATTCAAGATGATTTGCAAGGCGTCCTTGATCAGGGTTTGATTCAGATTTCTAGACAAGTGAGTTCTCCAGAATCACAAGAACAAGAGGTGAATGTCATCATTCCTTGCTTCAACATTCCAGAGAAAGTAGAGATAGCTTATCATCCGAGGGAGCCAGTAGTGATTTGCCCTCCGGGCCCAATGCCTTACACTTCAGATAAAGCAGTCCCCTACCGCTATGCAGCAACTATTATTGAGAACGGTAAAGAGGTCGAGATTAAAACCTTAGCCTCAGTTACCAATATCGCAGCAAATAGCCGAATGACGCGCAGTGGCCGCGTGTTCGCTCCGCCGGTTATCCCAAGTAGAAATGTTGAGAAAGATCCAGTAGTCGTGGTACCAGTGACAAGAGAAGCAGAAGGGCAAACAAGCAATTCAACCCTTGACAAAGAAACAGATGAACTACTCAGAATTATCAAGCTCAGTGACTACAAAGTGGTAGATCAGTTGCTACAGACACCGTCAAAAATCTCGATCCTGTCCTTATTATTGAACTCAGCTGTCCACAGAGAAGCACTACTGAAGGTGCTTGATCAAGCCTTTGTAGAACAGGATATAACAGCAGAGCAATTCAACAATGTTGTAGGCAGCATCACTTCGTGCAATGGCTTAGGCTTTTGTGATGAAGAACTGCCAGAAGAAGGAAAGAATCACAACTTCGCTCTCCATATCTCAGCCAATTGTCAAGGGGATTCTTTGTCTAATATCCTAATTGACACCGGTTCATCTCTGAATGTCATGCCCAAGTCTACCTTGTTGAAGCTAAAGTACAAAGGGGGGCAAATGCGGCACAGTGGAATTATTGTGAAAGCGTTCGATGGATCAAGAAAAACAGTCATTGGAGAAGTTGATTTGCCTATTGGTATTGGACCACACGTATTCCAGATCACTTTCCAGGTTATGGACATAGTGCCAGCTTATAGCTGTCTGCTCGGACGCCCATGGATTCATGAGGCGGGTGCCATTACATCCACGTTACACCAAAAGTTAAAGTTTGTCAAGAATGGGCAAATAGTGACGGTTAATGGGGAGCAGGCTATGCTGATTAGCCACCTTTCATCGTTTAGTGTGATAGAAGTAGACGAGACGGCTGTTCAAACTCCATTTCAGGCCCTGACCATCGATGATTACAAGAAAAGTGAAGGTTCAATCGCGTCATTCAAAGACGCCCAGCAAATTGTCAAGACAGGTCCTACAGAAATGTGGGGCAAGGTGATAGAGTTGCCAGAAAACGTTAACCATGCAGGATTAGGCTTTGTTGATGGAAAACAAGTGCAGACTTCAGTGGTGCGACCTTTCAAAGATATCTTTCACAACGGTGGGTTTATCAACATGGTAGCAGTTGAAGAGGATACTTTTGAGAAAAAGACAGAAGACGAAGGCCCCAGATTTGTGACACCAGGAGTAGTTATGAAGAACTGGACCGCAGTTGACATCCCACATTGTGTCCACATATCAAAGTAATTAAGCTTTTCAGTTTTCAAAAATCTTCCGCTTTAGCCCAAAGCGCGAAGCATTAATTTTGTAAAATGGGAACTTTTGTCAAAAACGTACTATCCATGAAAAAGATCTTTTGTGTTCCTATACACTTGTGTCCTTTTATCTTTTCAGCTTTTTCGGAAAATGGTAACACAAAAAAAAAAACCTTAAAAAGAACACATTTTTGCATGTCATGGTCAGTCCTCTAAAAACAATTGTTTGTACAGGTTACTTAAACCCGTTGAACACAATGACATCATGCCCTCTCTCAACTTTGAACATTCTGTATTCGAAGCTGAAGAGGAAGAGTGGGATGAGATTCCAGAAGAGGTCGCCCGCCAGCTTGAAAATGAAGAAGACACTATTCAGCCATACAAGGAGCCTTTGGAAACAGTCAACTTGGGTTCGGAAGAAAATGTGAAAGAAGTCAAATTTGGAGCATTGTTATCCCCACAGGTCAAGGAGCAATTGATCAGCCTGTTGAAAGAGTATGTAGATGTGTTTGCTTGGTCTTATCAAGATATGCCTGGTCTCGACACTGACATCGTAGAGCACAAGCTACCTTTGAAGCCAGAATGTCCAACGGTCAAACAGAAATTAAGAAGAACACATCCAGATATGGCCGTCAAAATTAAAGAAGAAGTTCTGAAGCAAATAGATGCTGGTTTTCTTGCCACTTCAGTGTATCCAGAGTGGATAGCAAATATTGTGCCAGTTCCTAAGAAGGACGGGAAGGTACGAATGTGTGTCGACTATCGTGACTTAAATAGAGCAAGCCCAAAGGATGATTTCCCCCTGCCTCACATTGACATGTTGGTAGACAATACAACAAAGTTTGACATATTCTCCTTCATGGACGGATTCTCCGGGTATAACCAGATCAAAATGGCTCCCGAAGACATGGAAAAAACTACATTCATAACACCATGGGGAACATTCTGTTATCAAGTGATGCCGTTTGGGTTGAAGAACGCAGGTGCTACTTACCAGCGAGCCATGACAACGCTCTTTCACGACATGATGCACAAAGAGATTGAGGTTTATGTGGATGACATGATCGCGAAGTCTCGTTCAGAAGAAGGTCACTTAGTAGATCTATTGAAGCTGTTTCAACGATTGAGGAAGTTCCGTCTTCGCCTCAATCCGAACAAATGCACATTTGGCGTCAGGTCAGGTAAACTCTTGGGCTTCATTGTCAGCCAAAAAGGCATTGAAGTTGATCCAGATAAAGTAAAAGCTATCCAAGAGATGCCCGCACCAAAAATAGAAAGGCAAGTGAGAGGTTTTCTAGGACGATTGAATTACATATCCCGGTTTATTTCTCACATGACTGCCACTTGTGAACCTATCTTCAAATTGCTGAGAAAGAGTCAGAATTGTGTTTGGACAGAGGATTGTCAGAAAGCATTTGACAGTATCAAAGAGTACCTCATGGAGCCTCCTATCTTGTTACCACCTGTTGCTGGAAGACCGTTGGTTATGTATTTGACAGTGCTTGAGAATTCTATGGGCTGTATTTTGGGTCAACAAGACGAAACTGGAAAGAAAGAGCATGTCATTTACTACTTAAGCAAGAAATTTACTGACTGTGAATCACGATACTCCTTACTCGAGAAGACATGTTGTGCATTGGCTTGGGCTGCTAAGAGATTGAGGCAGTATATGTTAAGTCACACCACTTGGTTGATATCCAAAATGGATCCAATCAAGTACATTTTTGAGAAGCCTGCACTCACTGGTAAGATTGCAAGATGGTAGATGTTGTTATCAGAATACGACATTGAGTATCATACCCAGAAAGCTATCAAGAGCAGTGTGTTGGCTGAGTACCTTGCTCACCAACCCGTTGAAGATCACGATGATAATGAGGATGAGTTTCCTGATGAAGATGTCATGTTCCTAAAATCCAGAGATTGTAAAGAGCCACTTCCTGAAGAAGGGCCTGAACCAGATTCTCAATGGGGTTTAGTATTTGATGGAGCTTCCAACGTTTATGGACATGGAGTAGGTGCAGTCATTATCACTCCAGAAGGTTCTCATATTCCTTTCACGGCAAGAATTTGCTTTGAATGTACAAACAACATTGCTGAATATGAAGCCTGTATCATGGGTCTTGAAGAAGCCATTGACCTCCGCATCAAAAATCTTACTGTTTATGGTGACTCAGCGTTAGTTATCAATCAGATCAAAGGAGAATGGGAAACACGCCACCCTGGCTTGATCCCATACAAAGACTATGCAAGAAGATTGTTGACTTTCTTCACCAAGGTTGAATTGCATCACATTCCTCGGGATGAGAATCATATGGCGGATGCTCTAGCTACGTTGTCTTCAATGTATCAAGTGGGTTTTCCAAACGAAGTACCCAGAATTGTGATCAAGCGACTTGATAGACCAGCACATGTGTTTACAGCTGAGGCCAGTTTTGATGATAAACCATGGTACCACGATATCAAGCATTTCCTTCAGACTCAGGAGTATCCTCTTGGAGCAACAGAAAAAGATAAAAAGACTTTGAGAAGATTGTCAGGCAGTTTCTTCCTTAATCAGAATGTGCTCTATAAGAGGAATTATGACATGGTCTTACTCAGATGTGTTGACAAAAAGGAAGCAGAAATGTTGATGAAAGAAGTTCACGAAGGGTCCTTTGGTACTCATGCAAACGGCCACTCTATGGCAAGAAAGATGTTGAGAGCTGGTTACTACTGGTTGACCATGGAATCAGATTGCTGCAAATTTGTAAAGAAGTGTCACAAATGTCAGATCTACGCTGATAAGGTTCATGTACCACCAACCTTTTTGAATGTGATTTCTGCTCCTTGGCCATTCTCAATGTGGGGCATTGACATGATCGGTATGATTGAACCCAAAGCTTCCAACGGACACCGTTTCATTCTCGTGGCAATTGATTACTTCACCAAATGGGTGGAAGCAGCTTCGTATGCAAAGGTGACAAAGCAAGTGGTGGTCAGATTCATCAAAAATAATCTCATTTGCCGATATGGCATTCCAAACAAGATCATCACTGACAATGGCTCCAATCTGAACAACAAAATGATGGATGAATTATGTGAAAGTTTCAGGATCGAGCATCACAACTCTTCTCCTTACCGTCCCAAGATGAATGGGGCAGTTGAAGCTGCAAATAAGAATATCAAGAAGATCATTCAAAAGATGGTTGTTACCTACAAAGATTGGCATGAAATGCTGCCTTTTGCACTACACGGATATAGAACATCAGTCCGTACTTCAACTGGGGCAACCCCATTTTCACTTGTATACGGTATGGAAGTTGTGTTACCGATAGAGGTTGAAATTCCATCAATGAGGATACTAATGGAAACTCAGTTGTCAGAGGCTGAATGGTGTCAAAGCAGATACGATCAGTTGAATTTGATTGAAGAAAAAAGAATGACTGCCTTGTGCCATGGACAGTTATATCAAAAGAGAATGAAGCAGGCATTTGATAGGAAGGTTAAGCCGAGAGAATTTAAAGAGGGTGACCTTGTGCTCAAGAAGATGATACTATTTCACAATGATTCTAGGGGCAAGTGGACTCCTAACTATGAAGGACCCTATGTTGTCAAGAAAGCCTTCTCAGGCGGTGCTTTAATTCTTACAAACATGGATGGTGAAGAGCTTCCACGTCCCGTGAATACAGATGCAGTCAAGAAATACTTCGCCTAAAAAATGAAAAGAACAGCTCGCTAAGTTAAAAACCCGAAAGGGCGGCTTAGGCAAAAATGAGCGTCTCGGTGGACTGAAAACCTGAAAGGGCGGTCCAAGCAGAAATTAGAGACATAAAAAAACAAAGAGAATATTATCCTGGTAGATTGAAAACCCGAAAGGGCAATCTAGGCAAAAGTTAGGGATTTCAGGCAAGTAACTGCATAACAGAGATAAAATCATTGAAGTATCAGAATATTTTCAACAGTTCTCCAACTTTCTCAAGGCTGCAATACAGGTCAAAAGTGGAAGAGAGAATGATGTCATTGTAGTTCAACGTACCCTTTTTCCACGAAATTACCATTTTCCAATTTGTAAAGATCTATGGAATCACGCTATTGGCTGATTACCATCCTATCAAATCAATTTGAGCCTTTCTATATTTCTTGGCACTCTTAATTTTCATTTCAATTTACGAAAGTTCTTTTACTTTAATAGATATGTTTTGAAACAAAAGTTTTGAATTAAAAACAGTTTTTGAAAAATATTATTTATTTTGATTTATGGACATCAATAAAAGGATTGAGACATGTGGTCCCAGTAATTCTGAAATCATGGGATATCCCCAGTTTTGCTTCCTAGTTTTCCTCAAGAGATCATGCAAGAAATATTTCAAGAAGTTTATTCCCTTCACTTGGGGCATGAAGACTCCCCAGTTAATTGATCATGAAGACTCCCCAGTTTAATTGATCATGAAGACTCCCCGGTTAATTGATCATGAAGACTTTGATCCAGGTTTTAAGTTACAGATTTGGCCTATGGGATTACTACAGGTATTTCCCCAGTAATTTATTAAAGCGGGATCAGCAATGTCCCCAGCAGAGGATGAGAAGGAAGATTTGATTTCCCTGAGCAGGAGTAATACAGAGGTCTCCATCCCTCAGCGAGTGAAGAAAGTTGATATTCAGAAACTACAGGGAATCTCATGTTGTTCTCTAGAAGGATATGTCTCCTCCTCAGTAATGTTTTGTAGTAAAAGAAGAGTGTGTTATGCATTTTAAGCAAATTCAAGAATTGCAGGATTTCTCCTGAATTCTCATTTATATTCAAAGGTCAGACATCACTGTTCCCCGGCAGAGTCTCCTAGAGGAAAGATCACATAACCAGATATCAGACACCATAATCCCCTGCAGAGTCTTCAGATACAGAAAGTCTCCATGATAATTAAAGCAAAAAAAATCAAGGATAGATTTCCCCTATATTCTTATTCCCTGGAAAGATACCACCTATCCCCAGCGGACTTTATCCCCAGCAGAGTCTTCCAGAAGAATAATCCCTTCTACATTATCAGCAAATTCAAGAATTGCAGGACTTCTCTTACAATATCATCTTATTTCCAGAGGATAACACCTTGTATCCCCAGCGGAGTCCTCAGAAAGGTCCAATCCTCATATACCTCACAAATTCAAGAACCACAGGGAATCTCCTGCATTTTTGAAGTAGAAGGCATCTCCATTCTTCTACGGAATCCTCAGCAGAGACAGACTTTTAAAGAAACCTGGATATGGTGCTCTTGTACCAATTCCCCAGCAAGCCTTTGTACTACTCCCTAGCGAGTCTCAGTGCAAATCTCCAGCGAGTCCTTATGCAACTGTTAACATTTTTAGTTATTCCTAGTTTTGTCTGTCCATCATGCATTCATTACTAAATATTCATGCATATCTATGACATATCATGCTTGCATTCATATGCACCTTGTTTCCATGTTTATATTGTGGGTTGAGTCAATCTCTCCATATAGAGTATCCTCATAAGCAGCAAAATACCTTTTATTGGTCATGTTCCCCACAGAGATCTATGCCTCGTGGAAGATGGTTGTTTCAATTGTAAATCCTGATGAGTTCATTCCTCTTTAGTTGAAGTCTTGTTTGACCGTTTCATTCTAGTTCTATCCTAGTTTGAACCTCGTGTCTCCAGATAAAGCTCAGAAATTGCCAGTAAAAGAAGGCAACAATATAGTCTTTGTGACTCTCATTCAGTAAAACAGACATGACAGATATTGTGTCCAAGTCCTTTATACCTTCATCTTTGAGTTGGTACCCGTTACAAACTTGAGTTACCTACATCCATGAGTGGTAACCTTTGTTATCCCTCGGATAAATTAATTACTATCTCCATCTATGAGTTGATAACATCCTCACAGAAAGTTCCATGGTTCTACCTGCAACTTTGAGCTGGTAGCGTGCTTTCGTCTTTTAGCACAAATTCCTTTTGATTCCACCTTCGTCTTTGAGTTGGTGAAGTACCTGCAACTTTGAGCTGGTAATATGCATTCATCTTTGAGTTCGCACATTTTCCTGTGATTCCATCTTCGTCTTTGAGTTGATGGAGTACCTTCATCTATGAGTAGGGTATGTTTGATCCTTGTTGAACTGATAGTGTGCTTTCATCTTTGAGTCTGCACAGATAACTTCTGATTCCATCTTTGTCTTTGAGTTGATGGAGTACCTTCATCTATGAGTTAGGTACATTTTGTCCTTCCACCGTCATCTTTGAGTCGGTAATGATAAACATCTCCAGGAGAATATGTTCTAAATTCTTTTAAACACCTTTGTCAATGAATCGGTGGTTGCCTTCAACTTTGAGTCGGCATTTCTTTGTCTACCTCATCAATGAGTTGGTAGTGTGCATTCAACTGTAAGTCTGCACAATGATCCTTAGATCTGATTCTTCATCTACACCATCATCAATGAGTTGGAATTTGATTTCCCTAGCAGTGTTATTATCAATCTTTTGAAGCTTGCCTTCAACTTTGAGTTGGCATGTCCTGTTTACCTCATCAATGAGTGGATAGTAAGCTGTCAACCATGAGTTAACGCAGTTCGATTCTTATTATTCCCTTGTTATACCTTCATCCTTGAGTTGGTATTCATCTTTTCTGTTACCTCCATCTTTGAGTTGGTAATGTACTGTCACATCAGTACTCTTGTTATATTGATCTTTTCCCACTTTCATCTATGAGATAGTGATGTATCGTCAATATTGAGTCGATATCTCTTTTCCTCCTATTTTCCATCTATGAATAGGTAGTGAATCTTCCCCAGCTGAGTATTCTCAGTGTTTACCTTCATGCATTGAGTCGGTGTGTGTCCTTCCCCAGTAGAGTTTGCACTCCTGTGTCTCTGTGTCTGTCTGTCTTTTGCATCATCCATACATGCATTTGCGGTCAAATTTTGTGGCGTTTGTCATATTTAATTACCTTACGCCATTCAATAGCCTCCGGCTATCTGGCCTAAGTTAATTAAATAGGGGCATCTGTCGCACCCCAAAATTTGACTTTGGCTTTGTTGACCACATCTTGATTAATCTCGTTGTCTCGTATTCATCTCAATTTCTTAAACTTCGCGTGACAACTGGTTTGATTAGGTTTTGTGCGTTTTCGTTGCTTACCGTGTTGTATTTCGTTGTTTTAGCAAAACCTGGCCGATATCGTTGCCTCGTATTTATCTCGCTTATCTCTTTTGTGCGTGGCATCGCTTCGATTAGGTTTTGTGCGTTTTTATCTATTTAATTGTTTGTTTGTCGGTATTTTGACTGTATTTCGAATATATTAGAGTTTTCGTATTGTCCGATTATTTGTGATTGTATTTGTCAGCGTTTTCGTGATGTCGTGTTGATTTTATTATTGCCTAGGGTTGTTTATTTAATTACGTGTTGTGCCGTGTGATTTAATCGAGTCTGTTTGAGTCGTGTTGTTGATTTTACTGGTTTACCGGTTTACTGGTTTATTGGTTTTATCAATTTGTCTGTTTTGCTGTGCAAATTGTCATCGTTTTTCTCGCGTTCGTGTCGCTCGATTTTATCGTATTTTAATCGTGTGCCGTTTAATATTACTTGTGCTTAATATTAATTGTGTTTAGTTGTTAATTAGTTTATTTAATTAGGATTAATATTATATTAGTTTATTATTATTATTATTATAATATATAAATTATATTATTAATTTATGTTAGATATTTTTTTAGGTTTCCTATTGTTTAAGTAATCTAAATATATATTTAATTTATGTTAGATATTTTTTAGGTTTCCTATTGTTTAAGTAATCTATATATATATATATATATATATATATATATATATATATATATATATATATATATATATATATATATATATATATATATATATATATATATATGTTGTTAGTAAGAATAGGAGGGTGGATCAGTAAGGAAAAAACGTGTGGTGAGAGAAACAGAGAATTGAAAAGAAATATTTTTCCAAAAGCATTACCGTATTTCACTTGTTCTTCATTTTCGGTAACCCAAAATCGTCCCGATTATTCACCGAAACACAAAACCGATTTCATATCTTTGAAGTTCGTTGAGTCCAGGTCACAAATATCCAAGGTTCATTTCATTCCGGCGTCGTTTCACCGATCAAAAGCGACGTTGAAGTCAGGTACTCACGAAGGCAGCCAGCACTGCGTCGGTGACAGTTTCCAGCTTTCTGTCGATCATTTGGACGATCAGAAGTTCATCCTCTTCACACAAGGTAATATTCTTCACTTATCTCTAAAATCGGCAAAGTTCCGACTTGCCGACATGTGTTTTAATATATTATTTATCTAAATATATATATATATATATATATATATATATATATATATATATATATTATTTTTTGTCTATTATATATCTAAATAAATAAATATATATATATATATATATATATATATATATATATTATATATATATATATATATATATATATTTTAGACAATAAATATATAGTAGACAAAAATAATATATATATATATATATATATATATATATATATATATATATTATTTTTGTCTATTATATATTATTGTCTAAATGTACATATATATTATTTTTGTCTACTATATATTTATTGTCTAAAAATAAATAAATATATATATATATATATATATATATATTACTTTTGTTTACTAAATATTGTTTATCTTTTATTATTATTTTGCATATATATTTTATTTAAATGTTAGTTAAATTAATTATTTGTTTAAATGTTTATTTTAATTAAATGTTTATTTATATCAAACGTTTATTTTGTCTAAAGTAAATGTTTATATTGTTTTTTTTATATTTGTTTATGTTGTTACTAACCGTTTCGTTTCAGTTTCAGCTCGATTAACTCCACTAACTATTCGTAATACTAACTATTCATAGCTAACTGTGTTGTAATAATTTACTTTCTCGCATTTTTTATTTTCTGTATTGTGTGTTTAATCGTATTGTTCACGTTTTATGTTAAAAAATCGAAAAATCCAAAAAAGAGAAACCCGATGCGATTCCAACGGTCGCCGTTTAAGAAACCCCTTTCACACACTCATAAGCTTACTCTTGGGCTTTCCTGTAATGAGCCCATTTATTTATTTCTTTAGGGTCTAGGCTCGTTCAAATCTAAAATCAACAAAACAGACTTTCCCCTTTTCTTTTGGGAGAACTACGTGGATTCTGATTTCTCCATTGCGCCTTGGAGATACGTAGGCATGAAGTCTACGACTTTATCGAGTCCAAAAACAATAAAATCAAGTTCTTTTCTCATCTCCCCAATCAAACGATCAAAGCGAAAAAAGCAAAGCATTCACATAAACATAAGCAAAAAGGTTCCTGTGGAGTACCACAGATGTAGAGGGTGCTATTACCTTCCCTTTGCATAACCAACCCCCGAACCCGTAACTCTAAAGGGATTTATCGTTATTTTTCCCTTCCTCTTTTTTGGATAAAATAAAAGACGGTGGCGACTCTTGCATTTAAAATATTTTTCAAACGGGTTAAGTTCAATCAATACTTAATCTCGTGAAAAATCCCGCCGCGACAGACGGAGAGCAAACTCCGGGGATTTATACAAACTTTTCAATCTTCAGACTTTGAAGAGTCTTCTTGATTAATTTCAAGGGTCGTCGTACGTCCTTTCGCCGTCTTCTCACCATCCTTCCATTCATTCGTCCCTGATTGGACTCCATGGGGATCTTTTGTCAAAAGCCTCCACATCACAACCTGCAAGTGAGTGAAAATACCTAACAGCACCTGCAAAAGAGATCGTTAGATAAAAACGTGCCCCAGGCGTGTCAAGATTTCAACACTTGGGTCGCTCAACCTTCCGAATAAGATTTCAAATTTTCAATCTTATAAGCATGCATTGGAAGGGACCTCCATGTTTCGAAATGCAAAAATTCCTTATCAAAATAAACGGATGTTTTTGCAATCAAAGCGGTAATGAAAACAAAAACAAAATTATTTGACTGAACATGCATTTATTGACTGAAAACAGGTGGCTCAAATTGAGCAATACAAAGGAAGCAGTTCCTGAAAAGAGGTAATTGCGCACAAAAGGAAAATCTATCCTAATGGCAATGTGAAACCATGATCTCATCGAGTTCCAACTCGGTTACACCCCATATGTCCTCAGACTCTCCTTGCTTTCTGCCTTCTGACCAAGACGCTGCCGACTGATCCCTACCGGGGATTATCCATGTGCCTTAACCAAAGCGCAAACGATCATGCCAGACGCAGTTGTTCGTTTCAATCCCTCTTTTGCCTGGACCGCCCTTTCGGGTTTTCAGTCCACCGGGATACCCTTTTTTGCCCAAGTCGCCTTTTCAGGTTTTCGACTTGTCGGGTGTACAATTTTTCTCTTTATCCCTAATTTTTGCCCGAACCTTTTCTTTCTGTTTTTTGGTTCGCCGGGATGCCCATTTTTGACTGGACTATTTTATTCTTTTCGTCCAGCGGGTCTCTTTATACGAAGTATTCTTTAACTGCGTTCGCATTCACAGGGGATGGAAAATCCTCGCCATCCATAGTCGTTAACAACAAGGCTCCACCAGAGAAAACCTTCTTGACCACGAATGGACCTTCATAATTAGGTGTCCACTTGCCCCTTCGATCGTTTTGAGGAGGAAGGATCCTTTTCAGCACCATATCACCTACGTGATATACCCGAGGTCGTACTTTTCGGTCAAAAGCACGCTTCATCCGTTGCTGGTATAACTGCCCATGACAGATGGCTACCAGCCTCTTTTCTTCAATCAAGCTCAACTCTTCATACCGGGTTCTTACCCAATCATCCTCCTGCAACTTCACGTCCATCAGGACTCTTAAAGAGGGAATTTGAACCTCAACTGGTAACACCGCTTCCATTCCATACACGAGCGAGAAAGCCGTTGCCCCAGTAGATGTACGCACTGACGTTCGATACCCATGCAATGCAAATGGTAACATCTCATGCCAGTCCTTATAGGTTACCACCATTTTCTGCACAATCTTCTTTATATTCTTATTGGCTGCTTCAACCGCCCCATTCATCTTCGGACGATAGGGAGAAGAATTGTGATGTTCGATCTTGAATTCCCGGCACAGCTCTGCCATCATCTTGTTGTTCAAATTAGAACCATTATCAGTAATGATCCTCTCGGGAACCCCATATCTGCAAATGATGTCTCTCTTGAGAAACCTGGCAACGACCTGCTTCGTCACGTTCGTATAAGAGGCTGCTTCCACCCACTTGGTGAAGTAATCAATAGCCACTAATATGAACCGATGCCCATTCGAAGCCGTAGGCTCAATCTTTCCGATCATATCAATGCCCCACATAGCAAACGGCCACGGAGACGACATTAAACTCAACGGATTTGGAGGCACGTGCACCTTGTCAGTATAAATCTGGCATTTATGACACTTCCGCACGAAATTGAAACATTGGGCCTCCATTGTCATCCAATAATAACCTGCCCTCAGCAGCTTCTTTACCATTGCATTCCCACTGGCATGGGTACCAAACGATCCTTCATGAACCTCTTTCATCAATTGGCTTGCTTCTCTATCATCAACACATCGGAGCAAGACCCAATCAAAATTTCTCTTGTACAAGACCCCATCCTTATTCAGATAAAACACCATGGCCAACCTCCGCAGAGTATTTCGGTCCTTCTTAGATGCCCCCTCAGGATACTCTTGAGTCTCTAGATAGCGCTTGATATCGTAATACCACGGCTTCTCATCATCAGGCGCTGTATCAACAGCAAACACATAAGCCGGTCTATCCAGACGACCTACCTCCACACTGGGGAATTGATTCCACCATTGTACCTTAATCAAGGCGGCCAGAGTAGCCAAGGCATCTGCCAAAGGATTCTCTTCTCTGGGCACATGATGCATCCTCACCTTGGTGAAAAACGTCAACAATCTCCTCGTATAATCCCGATATGGAACTAAATGAGATTGATGCGTATACCATTTTCCGTTAACCTGATTCACAACCAAAGCTGAATCTCCATATATGACAAGGTTCTTGATCCTCAAATCAATCGCCTCTTCAATCCCCAATATACAAGCTTCGTACTCAGCCACGTTGTTGGTGCACTCAAATGTTAGCCGGGCAGCAAAAGGAATGTGGGATCCTTTCGGCGTAACCAAAACAGCACCAACACCGCTACCATTCACGTTAACGGCCCCATCAAACATCAGAATCCATTCGGATTCAGGGTCAGGCCCCTCCTCCGGGATTGGTTCCTCACAATCTTTCGATTTGAGAAACATGATGTCCTCATCAGGGAATTCAAACTTCATCGGTTGATAATCCTCAATAGGTTGCTGAGCGAGGTAATCAGACAATACACTCCCCTTGATCGCCTTTTGAGAGGTATACTGTATATCATACTCAGTCAAAATCATTTGCCACCTCGCAACCCGTCCGGTCAATGCTGGCTTCTCAAAAATGTACTTGATTGGATCCATCTTGGAAATCAATAAAGTGGTATGAACCAGCATATACTGCCTCAGTCGGCGAGCAGCCCAGACCAAAGCACAACAAGTTTTCTCGAGTAGTGAATATCTTGTTTCACAGTCGGTAAACTTTTTGCTAACGTAGTATATGGCATGCTCTTTTCGACCAGACTCGTCATGCTGCCCCAATACACACCCCATAGACCCCTCGAGGACCGTCAAGTACAGAATTAACGGTCGTCCCTCCACAGGAGGCATCAGAATCGGAGGCTCCTGCAAATATTCTTTTATCTTTTCAAATGCCGCTTGGCAATCATTATTCCACCTGACCATTTGATCTTTTCTCAACAATTTGAATATTGGTTCACACATGGCTGTTAGATGAGATATGAACCGTGAAATGTAGTTCAATCTACCTAAGAAACCACGAACCTCCTTCTCTTTTCTCGGTTCAGGCATTTCTCTTATCGCTTTTACTTTAGCAGGATCAACCTCGATTCCTTTCTCGCTTACAATGAACCCCAGCAATTTACCGGACCGCACTCCGAAAGTGCACTTGTTCGGATTCAACCTCAGTTTGAATTGTCTTAACCGATCGACCAACTTGGCCAGATTTGCCAGGTGCCCCTCTTCTGTTTGGGACTTTGCTATCATGTCATCAACATAACATTCGATTTCACGATGAATCATATCATGAAACAAAGTCACTCTGATACGTGGCACCGGCGTTCTGCTTCACTAGAGGACAGTCTTCTCTCCATGGTAGCTTGTGCACAACGACATCGGTATCCGACCCTGGCATATCCTGACACGACCAGGCGAAGGTATCCACATGCTCTTTTAACAGGGCTACCATTCTGCTCTCGACTTGCCTCTGAAACGGCCCCAACTTTCGTTTCCTTTCCTACCCTCGGCGGCGCTTGGAATAACAATCTCAACCCGCTCCTCATGCGGCTGAATCACCTTCTCCTCTTCTTTCAACAACCGGGTTAATCTTCCAGCAGATCACAATCTTCTTCGCCTTCTTCTTCGGCATGATAGATCGGATTGTCGAAGTCATATGAGGTGTAACCAAATCGTTATCAATGAAATCCAGAGAATACCAAAGTCGGGACGAGACAAAACACAAGGAAATAAAGTGAAAACAACATTGCCATTTTTTTTTATTGTTTTTTAAACTGCAAAAATAAATGAAAAACAGGGAACACCGCTTTTAATTTAAAAACATCCATTTATTTATAATACAAAATGAAACATGAGGTGGCCCTTACAATGAACCACTACGTGTCGGGCAACACGTAAGGCTTTCATGCAAACAAAACTGAAAACAGAAAACATTACTCTTCCGGATAAGTGACAGTGATGATCTTGTTAGGCCCTCCAGTTCTGGACTTCCATCCCTGGTACGCACGGTTTTATCCAACCATCAAACTCGCAGTTACTGTCAGTCTCTTCACCTACCGCAAAGGCGTGATCCGAATTTTTAGCAATTGCACCCACCATCGCCTGACCATGCGCCGGCATGGGATTAGCATTAACATTCGGTGATGGTGCAAAATTGATGGCCTTGGAGTCTACCAGATCCTGGACAACATGCTTAAAAGCTCTACAACCCTCAATGTTATGCCCTGGTGTACCAGAATGGAATTCACACTGGGCGTTCTCATCATAGTTAGGAGGCCTCTGATCTGATCTTAACGAAACCATCGTCCTTGGCTGAACCAACCCAAGATCCATCAACTTCTTGAACAGAACAGCATATGTCACGGGTGGCCTATCAAAATGACGATCAATCCCTTTTCCCCTCACTTGGTACCCGGCTCTCTGTGCTCTCTGTTGAGGTGGCTGACGCTGATGTTGTACTGATTGATTACCACCAGGGGTGGTTACCGCAGCAGCGTGCTGGTAATAACGATCCCTACCGTGTCCTCTCTGGGCATACACAGCACTTGATTCACCCTCATTCTTCCTTTGGCCATTTCCGAAGGGCTTCTTCGATCCTGATGACGAAGCATTACCACCCTGGATCTTCCCCATTCTCAGCCAACTTTCAATTCTCTCACCAGCCACCACAATATCTGTAAAGTTAGTAACTGGACAACCAACCATCCTCTCAGCGAATGCCCCCTGCAGGGTACCCATGAACAGATCTGACATCTCCCGATCCACCAACGGAGGTTGCACTCTGGCAGCCAACTCCCTCCACCTCTGAGCATATTCTTTAAACCCCTCGTTTGGCTTCTGGGACATACCCTGCAGCTGGGTACGACTAGGAGCCATATCAACATTAAACTGGTACTGTTTAAAGAATGCATCACCAAGATCCTGCCAGCTTTTAACATCAGAAGACTTCAGCTTGGTGTACCACTCCAAGGATCCTCCAGACAGACTGTCTTGGAAGAAGTACATCCAAAGCTTTTGATCCATAGTGTATGCAGAGATCTTGCGGACGAAGGCCTGAAGATGAGTCTCAGGGCAGGAACTTCCATTGTATTTGTCAAATGAGGGCGCCTTGAACTTCTGGGGGATCACAATCCCCTCGACCAGCCCCATGTTTGACATATTTACGACCCCGGGAGTGGCATGGCTTTCCAGAGCCCTGATCTTTTCTGCCAGCAGTTGGATCTCCTTGTTCTGTGGTTGGGCACCATACTGACCGAACGGTTCATTATGCATGGAGAATTGATCTGCTTCTCTGTCTTCCTCTCTGTCATCATCAACCCCAAAGAATGGAGGAAATAGGCTATCCTTCAGATTAGGACCCATCGGACCAGGTTGTCCACCAGTGGGAGCGCCGAAACCACCAACATTGTTCACTACACCCACCGTTGTTCTTTTTCCACCGTCTCTGGAACCACCCAACCCCTGGTTGGAGACATCATCCAGATTGACACCGTTGTTAGCCGCTGAAGCCCGCTCGAGCTTCTCAACTTTATCAGCCAAAGCTTTCTGACCAACTGCAAAACCCTGCATGATGTTGATCAGTTCGTTCATCTTGTCCTTCAACTCAAGAATATCAGTGTTAGGGAGATCCATCAGTCTGGGAGTGTTGCGTCGAGTGAAGTATCTGTGAGGGTGTGTTGAGTGCAAAGGTACAACTCTGCGAGCACGAGCAATGATTCCTGCAACAATCAAGCACGTTAGAACTGGTCCCTGCAAAACAACAAACAGGTTAATATGCATGAATGCAACGTCTATCCATACGAGGAAGCTTCTGTCTTTTGATCCTGGTTTCATCGAGACAGATAATATTTCGACAATAACATTCTGACATCAGGATGTCTCTCAACCAGAATCTCAATCGAGAATGTACCCTGAGTATGGATAGACATGAGTTAGATGCCAATGAATGCAAAATGTTGATGATGCTGATGCGTGAATGCAATGCCCTGTGCCATCCTCCAAGTCATCTGAACATTTACTGCGCTGAGTTACGGCCTCGATCTCTGAACTAATCACAACCATCTGAAGGAATATGTAACCACAAATCCAACTCAAGGGTTCTGAAATAAACGGAAGACAAATACATCATCATCATCACCAGACAATCTCTGAGCAGACAACCACAATCCTCTGAATCAGCCCGGGGAATCCTGAAATAAACGGGTCCCCACTGATAAATAACACGGACAACACTCTGGCGTCTCAGAAATAAATGCCCATAAATCCGACTTATAAATAAGACTCTGATCAGCGGAACCAATAGTCACCATCAAAGTCACCATCTGAACATGCATCTGAAAGAATCACCCTCCCCTCACAGGTAAATTCTAATCAGTTCATCCTAAGGCGGATAATAGTCTCGACAATCGGGCAAAGATACTCAACGGGTTTGCCCTTTCGGGTGTGCCGTTGTAGCTCCCTTAAGATCGTCTAAACCAAAGATCCGGGAAAGATCGGTCACCGAAGTCAATAGTTCAGATGAAGTGACTCAACCAGAGTGGAGTACCCCACAAAGGAAGAGCACTCTCAAATGAACCTCGTCCGGCTTGTGGTACATCACGTTGCCAAGCACATGTTGACCTAACATGAAGGAGGCAACATGAGACCACGCTAATCCTAGGTGTATACTCGGGCCTGGGTTTTAGCCCTACTCAGAACACCCACCCCAAACAGAGGAACCACCTATACAGAGGACAGCAACATGATAGTATGATGCATGCAAATATTTATGCAAATATATACACAACATAATAATCAATGCAATAAATAAAGCGGCACAAGCAACCTAAACTATCCTAGAATGCTAGGAGAGACTCGCTTAGGGAAGATGGACCAGCAATAGGTCAACTTCTATGTCCCCAGCAGAGTCGCCAGTTGTCGCATCCGCGAAAAACAACCGGCGGGCTAAAACAAAACAACACAGAGTCGCCACCATGCGTTATTTATCCCAAAAGAGGGAAAGGAAACGCTCGAAGTAAACCTGGGAAAAGCATGGTCTCGCGACCAAAGAGAATGGGATCGGGAGTCGGTTACGCAAGGGGAAGGTATTAGCACCCCTCACGTCCGTCGTACTCGACGGGATCCACGCTCGAAAGATAGGTTAAGGTTGCTAAAACAAACATCACACACACACTGAAGACAACACAGGTGGGAAAAGAGGGGAGAGGGCTCGCTAGGACATCGCGTCCTATGCCTACGTATCTCGTCTGGAACGAAAATCAGAGCTGCCGTAGTTCGGCTCACGCACGCCGAAACAAAACACACACAAACACAGGAAAACCTGGAACCCGAACGCCAATTGCTGGACTTACATCGGCTTCCGAACCAAACAAACACACTCAGGATACGGACAGCCAATCGCTGGTCTTACATCCATATCCTGACACACAAGAATAAACAAGCAACAAGTTACTAAGGAGTCAGGCACTCGAGCCTAGCAACTGTCAAGCAAACACACACAAAGAAAAGAAAAAAGGTGCCTGGAGAGACCTCGCACGGTCTCCTGCCTACGTACCTCATCTGGTATGAGGATCAGGGCGACGTAGTTCCCCTGAACGGGAAAGAAATTCTAACCAGATACAAAGGGAGACACACTACTAGGGAGCTGGACTCGAGCCTAGATGTTATCATGCATATCATCCCTAAGTTATGGTTTCTATCCTAACTTGCACAGGCAGCAAGCTAATCCTAAACAGGCAAAGCAATCAAAGCAAACAATCACAAATAGCACACACTATATACAGACAAAGTGGGCTCACACAAGGGGTTAGGCTGCAAAAGCAAGCCAACTGTACCAGGTGATGTTTAGCTCTTAACCCTAACATTGAGAGTTAGGGTGAAGCCAGATGAAATGGAAGTGAGGGGTGTGCCTCACAGCTCTTATCCCTGGCCAGGGAGAGCTTCAGACAAAGAAGTGTGGGTTCAGAAAGTGGGAACCCTTCTACACTTATGACTCTGACTCAACTGTACAACTGTACAAGGATCTTGGGTTACTATCCTCAAGGCATCAACATGTAATGTGAGCCAAGGGATGACTCAACAGAAGAGCAGGAGATGGATTACACATCTCTTGTGTCTGCCAATTGCCTTATTCAAGGTCTTTTCCTACTTGGGGACAAAGATAAACAAGCACAATCATTGCCTCTTAAGGAGGACTTCAGACAGGTGCCTGGCCAAGTAACAGGCCAGGTCTTCCAGACTACATGGAGTTATTGAGTTCTACCTCAATTGGTTAAGCAACCAAGCAACAGCAAAAAGCAAGTTCACAGATGAACTATAGCAACTAATGTACCTGAAATCAATCTAATTCAGTCAGTACACAGCTCAAACAGTCAAACAGACAAAATACAAGTCAATAGTTAACTGTACACAAGCAATGCATCAAGCAAAGCATAAGCCAATGCTCAACACAAATGACTTAGAAGCCACCTACAAAACAAACTTAATGTTAATCAACATCAATCAAATGATCAACTCAAGCCAAGTGAATTAATTCCTCCATGCCATATGCCTTTTGTCCTGAAAATACAACTCAAACATGAGAAGCAAACCCCTAGGACAAAGCCTAGGGTCAAAGGAGTATCAATATTTCAAAACAGAACATGAAAATTGTCAAAAATCAAGTTCAATCAATTTAGAACAACATCCAATTGGTCTCATGTTCATATCATACACCAAGATTATTTCACAAAGCATCTAGTGCAAAGTGTGCAATTTCAAAGCTCATTGGACCAAACAGAATGCATCAATCCAAACTCAATCCAAAATAATTCAATAAATCCCCAAAAAATTCATGGCTAAACAACATTCATAACATGTCAATCATACCAATTTTAAGGCCAATTGGGCAAGGGGAAGCATGTCAATTAAATTCAACAAGTCAAGGCATGTTCAAACAAGTTCATACAAAGCACAATATCATGCATCAACTTCAAGCAAGCACAAAACAAAGTAGGAACATTATAAATGCACCAAACCAAAACCATGACAAACTTCAATGTGTCTATAATCAATCCACAAAATTTCAAGTCCATCCAATACATATCACGAATTTCACAAAACATTTAAAATCATGACTCACAAAAGGTTCACATTTGGTCAAACAGAAAGGAAATTCTCAAACAAATTGGAAATGCACTAAAAAAATCCACAAAACTTCACATGTTAACCTATCATCCAGAAGTATCAACATGCAAAAATTCAGCTCATTTCAAGTTCATATGGCATGGTAACAAAATTCATGAAACTAGACAAGAAATGGTGTGACACAAATTGTCACACCTAGATTCAACAGCTCATATCTCTCAATCCAGGAATGATAAAATAGAAAACTCAAAGCCAAAATGTCCATTAAGGTCTCTAGAATAAGCATGCAAAATTTCAAGCATTTCCAATTAAGCATCATCATTTCATGATCAAAACATCCAGCAAGGTGCAAGCAAACACATGTTCATACAAACCCTAGGCCATTCCAAAAACCACACGTGCATAATTTCCACAAAAATCACCAAAAAATACTAGAGATTACAAGGATCATGGTGGAAAAAATTTCAGTCAATTTGGATTAATGGTTTGTGAGTTATGAATTTTTGAATGTTGAAGAAAAATAAAAGAAATGAAATGGAAGCATATGAAATCATGTGAGCATATGAAAATAAATTGCCAAGCCAAAGGTGGAATTGTCCTAGCACGGAATCGAAGGGAATCCAAGTTCAAAATGTAGCGCGTGCTACTGTAGCTACTAACACCAATCAGCATGGCAAAACGCGCTAACATGGATCAAACAGCCAATTCTGGAAAAATTCAAATGTTCTTCATGCGTTCATACCAAACCCTAAGCTCAAGAACTTTTTGTCACGAAAATGGACAAACCATACACCATTGGAAAGATCTCACAATGCACAACACGAATATGACATCAATTAACCCTAACTCTTCCTAGATTAAAAGAATCGAAGCAAAACATTATCATGCATCAAAGTTCAAATCAATGTAACTCATTCATTTCTCAACCAAATTCAATGATTCCAATTGCAGATCACTCTACTAAGCAAGATCTATCCAAATCATATATCAATTGCAAGAATCATTAAATTCGAAAACTCACCTTCTTGGATTGGCAGAAGTGAAAACGCGCGTTTTAGGCTTGAAGAAGCAAAAACAGAAGTTCTATGATGCTAGTATTGATGAATGGAACAAGGTTTGTGTGTTGATTATGCACGATCTAGCTCAAAACTTGAATTGCCATGGATGAAGCTCTCTTTAACAGTCCAAAATTCAGCTTGAATTCCACTAGTTCTTGCTCCAATTAGCTTCAAAAATGCTCAAGAATGAAGGATATGTGAAGATCCATGCAAGGTTTGTGGAGATTTTTGGAAAAAAAGTGAGAGAGAAAGTGAAGAGGTTTTGTGATTTTCAGATCTAGATCTTGATTCTGTTATGATTATGGATGAAACAGTTATGATTTAGTTTATATATGTGATGTTAATGATGTTAGTAATCATGTTTAGTGCTAATGCAATGGATTAGTGAAAATGAAAGTTTCATGCTAAATGGTAATTTGGTTAATTCACCCACACATGTGCAATGCAATGTAACAGTGCCAATTGCTGGTTTGAGCAAGTTTTAAAACACGTTTGTGAGCTAATGCAAGTGGAATCCTGTGAAAACAAGGCTTATTTCTCAAAAACACCTTTTTCCCTCCAAATTTCAAAACTGGTTCACTTGAAAAATGGACTTTTTATGTGATGAGTTTTCATGAAATGCAATGCTTATTTTGGATAGAGGACATCAAAAGAATTTTGCTCAAAAAAACCTCACTCCATTTGGCCTTGTGAATCAAAAGTTATGCAACTTTGAAATTCAACTTTTTTGGACAATGATCAATCCCTAACTTCCAAACCACAAATGAGAAATTCATGTTTTTAGACTTTTTGGAAAGGTGAGAGCAAGATCTATAACTTTCATGTTGGACAAAATTTCATTTGAAGCATTTTTGGACATGTAATTTTGAGGTGAAAACCTTTCCATTTTTGGCAATTTTCAATTACAAGTCACTTTCTATTTTTGGAAAGTTTTCATCTGACTTTATTTTCTTCATTCTTGATGTTTGAAATGTCAAATGAAACTTGTTTGGACATGAATGAAGTGTCTCTAACTCTCTCCCACCTCCAAATCCATGAATTCAGGCACAGTTGACCACAGTTGACTTTTCTTACTGATAGATGAATTGGTTGTGCATTGATCAACTTGAGCTTCAAACTCCTGATGAAACGGCTCAATGATGAAACCCTAGCTTCCATAAGCTCAATATAACCATATGATAATCCCCATATCCATTGAAAACCTCATCTTCTTGACAAGCCCTGATTGGCACAATGCAGATGATTAGGGTTGACCAGTGGTCAAAACCCTAATCCCAAGGCATCTGATCAAGAACAATGAATCTCTTGGTGATGACAAAACCATGATGATGATGATGTACCATTTCAACCAAGATGAAGATCAATCTCCTTGAGGCACCAAGAAACCCTAATTTGAATCACACATCCTCAGATGATTAGTGATCAGTTCAATGAAACCCTAGCTTGCATCTTAACCTCTTTATCTTCTGATCAAGACTTAGGAGGATGACTTGATTGATGTTGCCATATGATATGCCAGTATGTAATGACTAATGACCTAAAAATGAAATGCAACATGCTCAAGCTAGTCCCAAAAGAGGAGGGCAAATTTTGAGGTGTTACACCCAAGACACGAAAATGTCATGTGATCTGACAATTCCTTCTGTGATAATACTTATGTGTATAATTACCCTTTTGCCCTTATGTCTATATTGAACATAAGGCATAGACCGTGTCATCCTTGTCCAGTTCAATATTGGGCCCATAGACATTTATCCTGTTATGCAGGATGAGCAAATTCCATCTAGGTCACTCATGTCCCTCAACATGCTTCGTGGAGTACCCATCAACTGTCTTTATGGTAATCCAGTTACGGACAACGTTGGATCAGCAATAAAGCACTCGACTCTACATCTAGGATCCATAGTGGTTTCAGGTCGAAGAGTGGTATACACACTATTATCACCATGAGAATAACTTATGACACTTTGCATAACTTTCTATATAGTATTCTCATAGCGGGTTAATCCGGTATAAATATTACTCCTAATATTCATACCTATGTTTAAGACTTGATAACTCTTTATCCATGATCCATGAGATGTGATCATCAGTCTACAAACATAATAGTCTTAATGCTTTAATGTTATCCCACTTCACACTAAAGCTCGACTACGGATACTTTAAGAATAATGTCCTTATGTTTAATGTGTTCTCATGATCAAGTCACACTTAATACATTAAACGAACTATCTATTCTAGGGACTTTATTAAATAACCATAATAAAGAAAAATCCTTTTATTATTAATAAATAATTCGATACAAGTACCAAAAGTATTGGCCTCTAGGGCTTACACCAACAGAGGGCACCAGTGGTCAGCAATAGATTGTCAGGTAACTCTTCCCTTATCTTATTTCGAAACATTGGGGACAATGTTCGATTTAAGTGTGGGAGGAGACTCTATCGTCTTTTCTTTATTACCTTTCTCGTCTTTCCTTTATCGTTTTTCTTTACTGTTTTTAGATAGCTTGTTTATTTTTATTTCCTTTTAGTTGTTTTTTTTGCTTTTTAGTATAATGCATGAGTCTGACGAGTCACCAAATATAGTATATCTTTAGTACAATCTAATCTCCCCATACCTTTAGCCCCACCGAATATTTTTTGCAAAAGAAAACAGTGTTATTCCGAAAGTTTTCGGGTTCTAAAGACATGTTTCGAGTAAGGATGCGGTGACTTGGGAGAACTTTGCGAAACATCAGTATTATTTCAGCACCATAGACTTCGTAAATATAGGAATCATTCCTGAAACCCCATATACCATGGCCTTAATCATCATTTCCGTATAAGTCCTCAGTAGTTTATCTCAGCAGTCAGCTCCGGCCTACGTATCCTATACGTAGGGGACCGATGCAAATAAGTGAATGATCCAGTAAAACAAAAAAAAAGCAAAAAAAAGACAACTCCAGTATAGGTGACCCTCACAAAGTCATTTAAACCAAAGAATTGTAAAAATTTGCTCCAAAAAGAAAAAGAAAAAGAAAAAGAAAAAGAAAAACTTACCCGCTGTTAGTTGGCTCAGAGGTATCTGGCGCTGAACTCGGTAGGGCAGAATACGATCCGATCCCCCACAACTATAGTTGGGTCCAATAAAAGGGTTTACACATATTTATGTGCCAGAAACCCCATGCTCAGATCATAATCACTAACAGGCCACTCTACTATGAAGCATGTACGGATAACGGGCTTAATGTGATTGCGCCTGAATGAAAAGGTCACAAAAAGAGATGAAGAGGCAGGCCTAGGTATTGTGGGATAATATGGGTTGATTAATATAGGAATGAAGTTTATGTCTGTATTTGCGGATTAGTGTCGTCATGATACCCTTAGTTCACTCAGTTAGTACCTATCACTGCATCCCGACTTGAACTTAGAATTTTTTAACCTGAAGCACTTGTTTACACAGTTTTTTTCTTTTACGAGCTCTTTAATGTTTTGCTTGAGGACAAGCAAAGGTTTAAGTGTGGGAGAGTTTGATAACATTGAAATTTACCGTAGTTTCGACTCCGATTTCACATGCATTCTAGTTGTTTTATTGTTATTTTGTTGTGTTATTACTATGTTTTTCTTTGTTTTCAGGTTTTTACTTTAATCGGAGCCCCGATCGAGAAAAGGAGCGAAAAAGAGCTAAAAACCCTAAAATTCAGCATTTTGTACTTGTGGCTTCCACCATGGCTGGCGCCATAGACCCTGCCATGACGTGTCCAAGCTCAACCTCCCTCAACTGCCACGTTCCCTACCACTTCCACTAAGGCACCTCAGATTGGCCTTGTGGCGGACGCCATGGCCTTGTGGCGGGCGCCACAAGAGGAAAAGTTTTCCCTCCCATTTTCAAGTTGAAGGGCATCCTTGTCATTTTCATCTTTTTACTTGCTTATAAATAGAAACTCGAAATCACTTTTCCAATCATCCAAATTTTTAGCAGAGGCAAACTCAGAGCAACTTTGTTTCACTTAGGCATATATTCAGTATTTTAAAGTGGTAATCGGTTCGCATTGGAGTGTTACCACAATTGTGTAATCAAGTCTGTGATCGAGTCTGTAATCGAGTTTGGAGCACTTTGGAAGGAAGTTAATCCTGCCGCCATTTTCATTTTCGCTTTGCAATTTATTCAACCCTCCAATTGGAGCAGGTTTTTATTACTTGTCTTTATCTTATTTATTTTCCTGCACCCGCTTTACTTTATTTATTTTCCCGCACTCGCTTTACTTTATTTATTTTCCTCGCACTCGCTTTACTTTATTTATTTTCCCGCACCCGCTTTATTTTATTTATTTTCCCGCACTCGCTTTACTTTATTTATTTTCCTCGCACTCGCTTTACTTTATTTATTTTCCCGCACTCGCTTTACTTTATTTATTTCCTCGCATTCGCTTTACTTTATTTATTTCCTCGCACTCGCTTTACTTTATTTATTTCCCCGCACTCGCTTTACTTTATTTATTTTCTCGCACTCGCTTTAAATTATTTATTTTCTCGCACTCGCTTTACTTTTATTTACTTTCCGCACTCGCACTACTTTTATTTAAATTAAAGCACTTTTACTTTACCATGTCTAACTAAATTTATAAGGTTAGAATGTAAGGATCGTAATTGAACCGATAATCCGTACAATTGTTCGTAGAAGCACTTAAGGGCTATTTTAACTTTCAACTTAAGTTTTCCCGCACTTCAATTCCGTTGGGTAAGATCGAAAGTCGTCCAATGTCTATCTAAACTTAATTGTTTTTAACTATTTCAAAAACAGCGAAAGCGCTTTGTTTAGTTCATTAGGAGATTTTAACTTAATAAGAAAAGAGATTTTAAAACTATTTTCGAACGCGTTTATAAGTTTAGAGTCTGGTTCGTAAGAACCTCTTTTGGTTAAGAAATCCAGGTTATAATACTTTTCAACTTAGTCAAGATACTATATTTCTTAAAAATAGGTTTACTACTCTAACGCAATGTGCGCCTTTTTATAAGTGACAATAAGAGGGTTTGATTAGGGAGTACAACTCGGTTCTGAATACGCGAAAGCGACAGTTCCCGTTAAATTAGTTCTTTTCAAAGTAGGAAACATTGCCCATAAGTAGTTCTATTAGCAAGTACTTGGATTATTAATTGATTATGTGAATTACATTCGACCCTGTCTTTATTAATTAAACTTTATTCAATACTTTACTTTTCATTGCACACTCTAAAAACACCTATTTTGATTGCCTTTGATAAACACCATAACAATAGATAACGATAGATTGACACTTGGTCTCTGTGGATTCGACAATCTTTTATATTACTCTGACACGTTCGTATACTTGCGAAAAACACGCATCACAGGTACGAGATCTAAATGGAGACTTGTTATGGGGTTAAGCTCTGATGACTTAGGGTTTTAATGTAAAACCCTAAGTATCAAGATTCAAAGGATCTTTAGTGAGGTTATAGGGATTGCAACAACTTTTAGGGTTTTCAATTCTTTTCCCTCTTCTGAACTATTGTTTAGCTATTTATAAGTTAGAATTAGGTTTAGAAATTTAAATTGATTATTCATTTTAGGAAGTTTGTAATTTGATTAGATTTGATTTGATTGTAATTAGAATTTGATTCAATTAGGGTTTTAGGATTTGATTGTATATGGTCTGAAATATGTACTATGTAATGAAATATGAAAGTTTTGATTGAAATTCTGCCTTTGATTCAGTTCTGTTTCCAATTTAGGATTTTTGGGGATGAATTCGAAAATTGGGGAGTTTGGGCAGAATCTGGGTCATAGACTTTACCCGATTCAGCAATGGAGTTGTGTCAATCTTGACCCAGTTGGCTTGGACTTGGGTCGTCCATTTGCCCCAACGGAAGTGGACTTGGGCTTACTCGGTCAGCTCTTTGGCGAACCTTTTAAAAATAATAATATCGTCTACATTTATAATAAATATGACTTAATAGAAAAATAATAATATAATTAACTTAATGAAAATTAACCTAATTAACTCAATAATCTAATTAATCAACCATCTAATAATATAACTTAGTCAATATTAACTTAATTATAAATTACTAAAAATTCAATTAGTTTTAATAATAATAATATAAATTAATATCTAATTAACTAACCTAATTAATTCCTAACTCTAACTAATTATGAAATAACTGAAAATCTGATTAATTTAGCTAACAATGTAAATTATTCAATATTCTATTAATTTAAGTATAAATTAATAAAATCCAATTGGTTTTATTAATATTTTTGTCTACTTTTTTTATTGCGCTAATACGTCATACTAATAGCGTCTTTTTTTATAAGTTTGATTTTAATATAAACTATTTACATGATGAAACATATGGTGTTTATTAAGATATATATTAATTTTTGTCTGCAATATGTAATATTTGCGCATTAAATTTTGTTTGAATTGAGAAAACCGGAGTGTGACGTGACTTTATTCAACCAAATTTTTTCAAGCAAATCAGTAATGTGAGTGAAATAATTTGGTGGTTAGGAATACCGTATTATGTAAATAAAATAGGTTACACAAAAATTAAGTTTTATCTTTATATATTGTTATATATTGCTCAAAACCATAAGAATATTTAGATTAAAAAAAATGTTTCTCTCACAGTTTATTAAGCAAATAACATAACCATTAACAAAGACATTGTTGCTTAATAGGAAGATCAACCATAGAATCAAAATCAAAGCCATAGGGTGAAGGCTTTGAAACAATATGCATAATAACATTAGGATTGACACCCTTTTGGTATCTTAATGTATCTTGCCTTGTTATCCCACTTATTTTGGCTTACTGGCCAATTTAAGACTATGTTTCCTTTTTGCAAATAAACCAATGATACTTAAAAAATACAATGCAAATTGTTCGCCATGAGCCTTAAGAAATAGAGAAGGAATAAGAGGGTGTATTCTTATCCTTATTCTGAACATCTTTGGATACATGACTAATGACTCAGTTATTCAAAGTGTTCACCTTCATTCATAGACTTTAGTGCAATTCAAATCAAAGCAATTTTCATAAGTAAAGAAAGAAAAATGAGGAGGATGTAGACTCTCTCTCTCCCTGAACGTTCAGACATTATTGTAGAGCTCCTGTCTAAATATTCGTCTTCAGACTAAAATCAATCATAATCAATCAAATTCAATTTCTCGCCTTAGGGCGTTCAAATCTTTTCATGAAGGACATGTTATTTCCGTTCTACAATAATACAAACAACGCTTAAATCTCCCACGCGTGAGTATACAAGAAACATTTAACTGCAAGAGTGTGAATGTTAACTTCGTTCAATAGAAATAACCAACAAACACTTATTTTTTACCCCACGAACTACAGGGCTCTGATTCTCATTGCACTACGGGAATACGTAGGCACAGGATTTCGAAATCTTGGCGAGGTCATTAACTAAAAACTTATTTTTCTCCTTAATTAAAACCAATCGAAAGTAACCTTTAGATAATAACGCTTCATCCACGCAAAATAATCCAAGCGGTTTCCATTTGAGTACAATGGATGTGAGGAGTGATAATACCTTCCCCTTGCATAACCGACTTCCGAACCCAAATTTGGTTGCGATGACCATCTTCTTTTCTTTTGAGGGTTTTATAGATATTTTCCCTTTCCTTTATAATAAATAAGTTTTGATGGCAAATCTGTATTTTTTTGCGGCACGACAACCATGTAAAATAATTTTTTGTTAGAGAATTTGGAAAAAATCTCATTTTCAAAATCTCATTATTTGCTATATCGCCCGCTTCGGTTTATGTTCGGCAGTCGAATCACTTGTGTCTCCTGCAAACTTGGTGAATTTAGGGACTTTTTATCCTCTAGGAAGTTCTATTTGCAAAACATATTCAATCAAAGGAGACACGAAATATGGCTTATGTAACCCTACATTAAGGCCATTTTGAGCAAGGATGTTTTCGACTATGTGGGCTAGATTATTCTGCCCCCTTAGGTTATCTTGTCGAACGTTCCTGACCACTTCCTCGGTGTCTTGGTTCCTACCCACCATAACTATCCATGGGTTAGTCTGACCTATTCGTTCTTCTCCTCCCATAATTACAGGGGGTCTGACAGGTCGGGGTACTTCTTGTTGTTATTGCCCCTGATTAAAATGAGCACCTCAATTGTCAGGCATCCCAATTGGTCTGACAAGCGCAATCTGAGGGATTGGTTATGCCTGGGCCTAAGGGGTACCGAAAAAAATGGTTATTTGAACTATTTAATTGACCAATAATTGGTAACTCTAGTTAGTGCTCTGAATATGGGGGTTGAATATCGTACCAATTTGTTGGGTAAGTATATTAACCATATTGTGTTTACTTTCATCCATTTGTTGTCTTATAGATAATATGGAGTTTGTCGTAAGAGAAGACACGTTTTGGGGGAGTAAATCCATTCCTTCAATGTTGTGTTGCTCGACTAGGGTGGCTAATGGCAGACCCTGAAGTCACATATGGATTTAAAGGGGATTCTATCGCTACATTATTATATGCATACATCAAAGTGTTGCTCTATAATCTTGTCATCATTGTAGTTGGCATACCATAGGGGAAATCCCTCGATACCAGTGGCATCGTGAAACTTGGCATATAAGAAGGCCTAGGGTCCACAAAAGGAGTGTGTGTCGTCCTAGGAGTGGTAGAAACACTTGTTGATGCGGGCAAAGAAACCGCCATCCCTGGCATCGATGTTGCACACGCTACTAGGTTAAGGATAAGTTCACTAGTCCCTATGGGATTCTATCGTTGCATTATTCTAGGGAAGTGACGTATTCTTAGGACGAACCATTTTGACTAAATTTTTACCACTCCTCAAGCGGATATAAATCCAAATGTAGATACCATTATTTAAATGCAAGAAAAATCACAACAAAACAAATAAAAGTGAAAACACTTTTTTACAAGAATAAACTCAAAATCTTGCACAAGCATGTCCCACTGGACGTGCCAATTTTGTCATTGGTGTTTTTGTAAACAATCACCTAGTTTTAGGTTAATTGCTTGAAGGACCAAAGTAGTATATTCTATGGCAAATTTGTTCTAGTTCTCTGGGAAAAAAGAGTATGCATTTAATGTTGTCGGATTGCTTACAATGAATGTTGGACGTCTTAATAAAATAATTATGTTTTAAAAGTAAACAAACTAATTGATTTCGACAAAGTCGAAACTAGTCTTTTGATGAGTAAAGAAAATAAGTAAAGAACAACTTTAAATAGAAAATGAATTTATTTGTAAAAATATAAAAATGGTAGGCAAATGCATTTTCTCCAAGAAAACTCGTTTCTCTATTGTGTGTGGGTACTTTGAATGTATATCGAAGTTTACAATATTTTTTGTCACCTCTTGATCCTACCACTAGAGCTCATATTTATAATGTTATGAACTAATAGTCTTCCAACGTTCAAATGCTTTTCCTACCGACATGTCATCTTTGCATGCGTGACTAGCCTTCGATTGATCTCCACGTGTCCCTGGTAATTTGGATAAGACCAAAAACAGTTACTTCAGTTTGAAATTTGAATCTGCCTTTAATAGAACTCCTTCGATCTGTCAAAATTGATGAATGAGTAACTTCTTGAAATTTTGCTAAGTCCAAAACCAAACTCTTTGAAGTCGAAATTTCGTTGTTCCTCTCGACCTTACCTTATGTTTGCATATATTCCAGCTGGTTCCTCTGTCGAATATCTTCTTTTGGAATTTCTTGACTAACACAACCACAATGTCATTCTTCCACTCTCTGTCTACAATAATTCTCATTCCACGTCTTGATTTAACTTTGTCAATGTACCAAAACTTATATTTCAAGTTTTCTAATTCTTTCATCTTTTCACGGCAAAGCTTATATTTTGAGTTTTCTAATTCTTTCATCTTTTCACTCATTCACTTAATTTCTTGCAGACACGTGAAATTGGTCAGCCTCTTAACCATGTCATCCATTATTTCCATAGATTTTACAATAAACATGTCTATATTCCAAGTTTGAAAACAAATGTTACTCTCATGAACTAATTTCTTTATTCACACTCGTTCACGTAAATATGGAAATGCTTGCTTATTGTTCACTGGATTCGGACGGTGATGCATCAATCCTTACTCTTTTGACATTATACTCGAGCTATACAACATGTTGTTTATGGACAACAACCTAACATTCATATTATTACATATTTGATTTATGTCATAGAAATTCGACAAAATTTTATGTTGGTAGTCTTCTACCTAATAAACCATCTCATTTTATCCGCAATTGAGACCAATTATATATAGCAAAACTTTTGTAAAACCCTTTAACTTATTGCAACATGACATGTAACTTATGAGCGATAAATCATTCAGATTGCTACCATGAACCGCATTTCTAAAACCCAGAGCTATCATGAACTCCATTTCTAAAACTCAGAATCCTCCAAGGTGTATAATCCACTCTGCCTCTGCTATCATCATTTGAGAGTAAATCATCAAAACCTCCCATTATAGACTATGGTAATGAATTGTCTTGGGCTAGTGTACATGTTCTTGTGGTATTTCACTTTTCGCCACATGGCTGGCACTCATCATTATTTTTTATAAATGAAACATTGGATAATGGATAAACTAATCATTGCACAAATCTATTGTAAAAAAAAACATTGCTCAAATCTATGGTAAATATAAAAGCACTGCACAGAATCTAAACCTGGTTTCTAAACCTCTCGCCTCCCAATAACCTTGGTACATATAACAGATTATCAAAATTCTAAGCCAAATAACAAAAAAAAAATCAAAGGAACTCTCCAAAGTTACATTTTTTTTATTAAACACAAATGCTATTCGAATTAAACACAAAAAAAGAAAAGAAAATAACTAGCTGCTAAACTATGAGTATCATCATTCATCAACCATATCGGTGGACAAATTAAGAAGCAAATCTGTATAATGAAGTGAGAACATGAAGAGAAGAATTACAATAACTTAAACTAATCACTAAGTTAAAACAATAATTAACTAAAAGCTGAATTTTCATTCTCCTGTTCCACCAATTGATCGCAACTCGTTAAGAGATGCTTTGATCTGATCCTGAACCAATTCCAATCTCTTCGAATACACTTCCAATTCCAAAATCTGTTGCTTCCGCCATTTCTCATCCACAATTTCTCCGCCGCTGCCGCCTCCGAAACCGAAATTCATGAACTGAAACGGCACCGGATTCATCGAGAAACCGAAGCCTCCTCGCGCTCCTCCAACCGATCCTCCCATCGCAGACGCACCCGCACCAGCTACCAATTCCTTCAACACCGGCGATAAACAACTCCTCACTGTTTCTTCAATCACACCAGCAACATTATTCCCAATGCTACTGCAATTATTACTATAATTATTAGCATTAATTGCAGTATTAGCATTAGGAGTAGTAGTAGTAGTAATAGTAGGTGTTATAGCGGCATTAACAGTAGCTGTAGTAGTAGTGTAAGGATTAGGATTAGGATGAGGAATTGGAATAGGAATAGGAATTGGAAGAGGATTAGGATTAGGATTTGGATTAGGATTGTTGAGGTTGATATTGAGATAATCACGATCTCTAATTGATAAATCAATAGATTCGCGTTTCTCGAACGTTCTGATAACGGATCGAGGCCGTGAACGCTTCCTCGTGTTCGAATTCGCCTCGGCCTTGAGAATTACCGGACTGAAATTGAGGTTAGGGTTCGGACTTGGATTCAGGTTGATTTCGTCGTCGTCTATGGCAACATCACCTGGAACCGGCGCGACGTTGTTCCAGATCTTGCGCGAGATTTCGAAAGTAGCTTGATCGTGAGCGGTTTTGAAGACGAATTCCTTGCCGGAGCTGATTTTGTTCAGAACGTTTCGGTATTTCTTCTTCAACCTTCGGATCTTCTCAACGAGTTGATTCTTGTTGAAATCGAGTTGGAGTTTGGATTTGATTTGGTCGTAGAATTGAGCTGTGTCGTTGTGGTGAGAAGATCCTCTCTGCGTTGTGTAGTCGAGGAAACCTTGCAAGAGCTCCATCTCGTCTTCGTCTGTCCATAAGCGCTGAAAAAGCTTGCGTGAATCTTCGAGAGGTTTTTTCTCTTCAATTTGATCTATACGTTGGCGTTTTGAATCGGAGGGGAAGGAATCGGCGAAGACGATGGTGGTTGCGGTTGGAGTTAAAATTGGGGGTCTGATAACGCCGTTGGAGATGACGGAACCGGGGACGGCGACTGTGACGGAGGGAACGGAGCGGGAAGAAGAAGGAGGATCGTTTTCTTCTTCGTCGACTAAAACGTCGTCGTCTTCTTCATCTTCTTCGTATTCGTGAAATTCGTCTTCGTCGTCGTCCATGTCTTCTTCGGGGAAAACGGTGTCGTGTTGCTGTGAGGCCATAGAGAGAGAAGGTTTGTTTGGTTAGTGGTTAGAACTTAGAAATGGTTAAGTCTAGTGAGAGAGAGGAGAGAGAGAGAGAGAGTGGGCACACGGGTTTGGTTTATGGTTGGACTCATTCACAAGTGCACTTTGCTTGGTGGTAAGTAGTAATGCGATTTGTTTGTATGAGTGAGTGGTTTTCTTTGTGGTTTTGGTTTAGGTGGTGGACTAACCAACCACCCCTTGTTGCCTCGTATTTCTCTTTTCACTTTATTGTTAATCTTATTTTTAACATTGTATTATAATTTTTTTTTACCAATACAAAATTACTTTATGGAATATGCGAATTCTTTTGAAAAAATAATAAGTTATTTTTTTATACAAAATAAAAATGACAATTAAATGAGACAAATATACTGTGTATTTGTTTGCTTCAAGATGAGAAGAATGAAGAGAAGAAGAAGAGGAGATTTTTAAAGAATGTGTTTAGTTCACTAGGAAAGAAGAGAAAATCTAATACACAGAATGTATGTAAAGATCATATTATAAAATTATTTAAGTTTGAATTTAAACAAAATTGCCATTTAATGAATTCCAATCATCTCAAACCCTAAGATCATCCAACTAGATAAGTCTTCAAGGTTTCCATGATAGATCTTCACTTTAAAATGTGCGAGGGGTAATGGATTGAGCCAATAGATTTTTTTCATGATGAAATTTGTAAAATATATTTTTTATTAATGCATTCTATAGAAGCTAAAATATAAAAAGCTGGAATATTGATCAAAATAAAAGTTTATACAATTATAGTGATAGAATAAAACTTATAATTAAAATATAACTCATCTAATTTATTAGTAATTATTTTGCAATTAATAACTAATTTCTATATAGTAAAATCAATATGTAACAAATAGTAATTAATATTAATAGAGAAAAAAAAATATGTACCGAAAATGTAAAATATGTTTACATTGTCGATCAATGAAAGACATGTATATTGTCAAATCACTTTTTTTATTTTTAAAATAATAATATAATTTGACAAATATAAATATTTTGATTATATATATATATATATATATATATATATATATATATATATATATATATATATATATATATATATATATAATTGATTTACACTGACAATATACTATATTTAAATTCATGTTAATATCTCAAACACTCTTTTATTAGAAGGTGTTCATAACACTTCAAACTTGAGAAGAACATCACAAATCACAAATGTAATCAACAATCAAAAAAATACAATACAATAGAAAATAAAACTCCAAATTAGTAGTAGTTGAAGTGTATAGCTATTAAATGTCTTAGACCAACTATTAGATCTCAAGCATCTCCACAGTACTCATTCCTACATTAAAAACAAGAAAAAAACTTCACTCTCGCGAGTAACCTTTCAAAATGCTAATTAAAGATAATAAAAATTTAACCATCAAACATAAACCACAACTCAAGGTTTTAACAACGTGGAGGAAGTAACAATTGAACACTTAACCATCAAATATAAACCATAACTCAAGACTTGAACACTTAAAGGTAGAAAAATAACATCAATAATACACAAAACTTGAATATTAAGAACACTCAACTACTCAAGATACAAACAAACTAGGAAAGCATAATCAATCATCCATAAAAGAAGCTCATATAAAATCTTAACCATCATGAACAAAAAAAAAAAAATAAGAAAAAACTAAATAACAACAAAAGTGTCTTGAAATCTTGTTCATCCAATTTAAAATGTATTATCTTGATGTTTGAATGACAGATGATGTGACAAAATAAAGCTTTCCAAGATTAAAAAAACCTCTAACTCTAATACTACTTCAATTCACACACACTTAGTTTTTTATTTTGATAATGTCGTTCAATAGGATCCCTATATTTGGGAGCAAGTGTTATTGAGAAACCCTAAAGCTCTCGTCTCTCATTTTTTCGGCAACAACTGCTGCCCCTATTTTCTTCTTCTCTCCCTTCACCCCTCCCATATCTAAATCTCTATGTCACTATGTAGAGACATGGTGAGGTGGTGCGACATTGCCAAACCACAACACCCTCTAACCTATTCGGGTTTGTTGTTTCCAACTTCGCCGCCCACGGTGAGTTCTATTTTCGTTGCGGGTTTTACTCTTCAGTGACCAGAGTGTTCAAGACTTTATCGTGGTAGCAGGTTGTTGTTTATCCGATTCAATTGACTTTGGACTGCTAGGCTCGAAATGACGGTCATTGCATGCTCTTAATTTTAGAGCAAGTTGTTGGATTATGGTTCTGATTTCGTGTTGGCGGTCAGATTCATTCTCCGATATTTACATTCTCCAATCTTCGGGTGATTGTTTCTCTCATCGGCTTCTTAGGAGGGCTGGTTTGGTTGTATTGTGTTGTTCTGTTTTAAAACTTATATGATATTTGTTTGTCTGGTGTTGTTTTGTGTAATGGATATTCTTCATCCTCAAATTTGTGTCTCGGTTTGATTAGCCAGAAATGGATTCATTGCTTGTCACGAGTAAGTTTTAGGCTAATGGTTTTGTTACCGTGTTGGCGGTCAATTTCATTAATCATTTCTATAATTTGAGTTCACTACTAGATTGTGTGCGTGATATGTGTGTTTATCATTGATTTTAGATTTATTCTATAATTTTACTTTCCTTTTGGATTGTATTATTTGTACTGTATTTTTGTTTCATTGGGTTTAGATTCTATGTCCCCCAAATTTTTTGTACTTTTTTTATTTTATATATTTATGGCGTTGATTATACAAATTATTATGAGTATGACATCTACAAACTACTGGAAAAATAATGATTCAAGAAGAAGATGTCAGTTAAATCATAAGTGATGAAATTAATAGTAAAATTGGTGACATTAGTTTGAAGATTTGAATGAGCTTTAAGGTTGTTGACATTACAACCTCACATCGTTACATTGAACAATACCACCAGCTCATACATGAATTAATTAAGAAAAACAATTTTTTTAGGCTTGGTGTGGAATAATGAGAAAAGAGAAAGAAAAAATAGATTTTCTCTATAAAATGCATCGAATCATCTCTCTTCAAAGCGTAAACCATAATTCTTGATATCATGTTAAAATTCTTAATAGATTCTAAAGAAACTATATAAGAGAGAAAATATGAAAAGATATAACAAATTTTATATTGATCAAAATGAAAGCTCATACCATTAAAATGGTACAATGAGACTTATATAAACTAAGAGTACAACTAACTCTAATCTAATGCTACCAATTTATAATTAACTTGCAACTATTAAATAACCATAACCTAGTGTAACTAATTTGTAACTAACTTGCATCCAATTTATAACTAATGTTAATATCTCTAATAATTAACACTCTAAAACTCGAGGTCATTTGTTACATGGGATGTATTTCTTATCCAACTACATGAAAGAATCCACGGATTTATATAATTAGATAATCCCTCGTATAATTAAGACACATAGAGATAGACTTAAAATAGTTTTTTTTATGTGGGTAAAGGAAGATGGGTATTAATGCATCCATGAAATTTAATATGACAAGTCTCATCGCAAAGAATACGACTCAAACGTTCCTTCAACATCCATTAAATCAAGTGAAAATGTTGACATTAAAGCATGTTGTGGTATGGGCTAAGATCTAAAACACTTATAATTGACCATATAAGAGATCTATACGGAAATCTAAGTTAATGGTCGTCGGGTCCATCCAACGAACTTGGATATACTCTTGTAAATATTTGTGTCCGCTAAGGAAACAAAAAGATTAAATATCAGGGAATGACCCCATCGTAACAACACAAAACATGAGTAAAAATAAAGAAATTAGGATTGTCAAACTTGAAGGCTATGTAATACTAAATTGATAATGCAACTCCTTTAGAGAAGTTTTCCATGGGAAGGTTCTAGTACTGCAACTAAAAGAGACAAAATTGTCAATTCGTTCAGAGATGGATCTTCTCACATTCTTTCTTTCATATAGTTGTGTAAATTAGAAGGTTTCATGTCTCTGAAAACCTAAAATCTACATTAAAATCTAACGAATTCATCACATCAAAATACACATTATTTTAATCCTAAAACCTGTCACTTTATTAGTATCGTCAACTTGGATATCAAAATATTTATAAATGACATATATCGCCGCGAGTCTAAAGCATAAAAATAATTTAACCTTCAACAAAATTTATCATCAAATCTTAATTCGCGAACTAGTTATGTCTGTCCAAGACCAAAAACAATGTCCAATAAGATTTAAACAAATTTTTATACTCTATATATTTACTTAGTTTTAAAATAAATATCTATTTTATATATTTATTCAATTTTTAAATAAATGTCAATTTATCAAATAAATTTTGTTTAAAATTAATCTATTGTCACATTTTAATACATAATTGATTTTTTTTCTTTCAATATATCCTCTTATTAACACTACATACACAATTCTTTCGTCATAAATAGATTTAATTTAGTGAAAATATCATATATTTGTTATTATATTTTTTAATTTGTTTGCAAGTAAAATATTAAATAACACTTATTTTTAAACATGAGTATTTTTTAAGCCCTCTAATTTTTTTTTCCAAATAATTTTTTTTAAAGCAAATTTGGCCGATGTACAAGTGACACTACATAGAGAGATTAAGTATAACATTTAATTTATTATATTTATTGAACTAACAATATATATTAAATACATAATTTTTATAAATTTTAATTCTTTTATTAATATAAATTTTAGTCTTTGTAAATATATATTATTTTTATATTCAATCATTCCATACAATATTACCTCGAATTTATTTTAATAGTAAAGACTAAATTTATTTATTAATGAAAAATAATTAAAAAAATCTATTGTTTAAAAAAATTAAATGATCAAAAACAAAAACAAAATATAGAAATCAAAAACTTCTTTAATGTTACTAGTAATAGTATAAAGTTATGAGAATATATATGAATATGATAATAGAGAAGAGATAGGGAAAGAGAGTAGAGAGATTTGTGGGTTATTCTAAGTTCCACTTTAAGCTTGACTTGACTAGTTCGCATTCACATAACAAAGTGCATCTATCCATTATCCAGCTGGTAGTTGAGCTTAAAACACTCACGGATTTCATTCAATTCACGTTTCTTTTCACATCCCAATTAAATCCGTTGCGTGTTCCATTTATATTACCAATCCACTGGTTCATTTGCTTTTTTTTAGTATATGTAATGGGATCAACAAGTATTAAGATATCTTAATAAAGTGTAGTTTTGATCAAATGGTCAAGGTTGTTATATTTTCCCACGTCATACATAAAGAATTCATTCTACATAAATTTTTGGTTTAATATCTTTTTGTATTGGTTTTGATATATCTAAGCTAAATCGTCCAATAAGACTCATTCAACACTATACGTCTAATAAGAACATCTTCATTTAAGATAAATAGATATATGGACTCTCGACAGAATGACACATACCGGATCTGAACCACTTACTCATTAACAACCATCAGATTCAATTAAACAATCTTCTGCATTCTTCGTCGTGTTAATCAAGAGTAATTTTAATCGTTAACCATATATAAACTCATCTACGCGTCATGGCTGGTACAATTTCATTCACTTTTGCAAATTACACCTCTATAACTTCATTGATTTGGGCGTTAAAGTGATAACATTGCACGCACACCTTCGTTCTACTGTACCAGAGACTTGCACCACTGTATCGAATAACTTTGTATCAACATTTCATCAACCTTCTATTCTATACTAGAATAATGGCGTTGCTAATGGGAACGACTTCTTGATTCTCATGAAATTTTACTTCAAATTCATCAGTTAATTTTCATCGCATTGTCACAATTGATATTTCAATCTATCAGTTCACCAATAATTTCCTTAATTGATTATGGTAACATTCAAATTAACAAGAATGGCCTCTCTTCGTAACGTCGGTAGTGCAATTAAAGTTACTATGCCGATTTCAACATACGTCGTGTTTCCAACTCTGATCATCTCCTCAATTACCAGAGGTTTATCCAGCCTAAAGGAATTGTTCAAGATATCTACGAGGAGAAATGCCTCCAGATCAAATATGAATGATGAAAAAGATAAGTTGAAAGACTAAAAGCTAATCATATGGTTTCGAGATAAAGAAAAAGTGGATGGTGTCCCCATCGAAGTGCTTCTGATGGTGATAACAACCAAAGTAGAAAATCACAAAGTACCATGGATCCTATTTGACGAGGGAAGTTCGTGTGAAATCATATACGCTAGTATCTTTGAGGAATTGAGAATAGATAAAGGGAAAATATTAACTTACATGGCACATATTTCCATGCATTCAATGATCCCATAACCCATTCTTTGGGCAATATATAATTAACAATCTCTTTGGGAAAAGGAATGGACGTAAGGACGCAATTGACAACAATTCCCAAATTCCCTGAAAACTAAAAATACATATTAATACATTCATGCATTTGTATTTCATACATATAAACCAGGAAAAAAAATACTATTTCCCTTCCTCATCCCGTCGACAACGATTCCCTGACGACGATATTTGACTAAAAGCTAGTTGCCAAAGAATCGTGGAAAAAGTTGAGCATGAGAAAACAATATGCAAGGAAAGCTTGGATCATGCCCAAGGCAATGTTGACATGATCTTAGAACTATTCATAGGCAATATGGCAATGAACTTCTCATATCAAGTTGTGATTGATGGGTAAAATCTAGAATGCAACTACAAGCAGCCTGTCGATTTATCCCTAAGAGCGATATCTTCTATTGAATCAGAAGCCCACTCAAGACAACCAGAAACAGGAACAGAAGCAAAACAGTCAAGGGAACAACGATCAAGATAGAGGACATCATCACATTGATCAAATTCCAATATCTTATATGCATCTACTTCCTTTTTTGATTCATGTTGGGGCAATTGTGCCCAAGGAGATCAAACATGTCAGGTATACCTACCATTATAAGCATAATCCTAATACCACGTGCAAATTCCATGCAGCATACATGGGGCACTCTACAGAAGTTTGCTACAATTTCAAGACCAAAGTTCAAGAGCTCCTTGATCAGAAGTTGCTATGTTTTACAGAAAATTCTTGCCAGATCATTATCAAGAATGATCACCCTTAGGCCATCTTTAGCTTTTTCATTTGCATTTTTTTTGTAAAGTACTATTTTCTTTTAACATTGTTACTCACAATGGTGATTTTAATGAATTGAGAATGCATTTTTTGAGTCACTCCATTGATCAAATTCCAATATCTTATATGCATCTACTTCCTGTTTTGATTCATGTTGGGGCAATTGTGCCCAAGGAGATCAAACATGTCAGGTTTACCTACCATTATAAGCATAATCCTAATACCACGTGCAAATTCCATGCAGCATACATGGGGCACTCTACAGAAGTTTGCTACAATTTCAAGACCAAAGTTCAAGAGCTCCTTGATCAGAAGTTGCTATGTTTTACAGAAAATTCTTGCCAGATCATTATCAAGAATGATCACCCTTAGGCCATCTTTAGCTTTTTCATTTGCATTTTTTTTGTAAAGTACTATTTTCTTTTAACATTGTTACTCACAATGGTGATTTTAATGAATTGAGAATGCATTTTTTGAGTCACTCCATTGATCAAATTCCAATATCTTATATGCATCTACTTCCTGTTTTGATTCATGTTGGGGCAATTGTGCCCAAGGAGATCAAACATGTCAGGTTTACCTACCATTATAAGCATAATCCTAATACCACGTGCAAATTCCATGCAGCATACATGGGGCACTCTACAGAAGTTTGCTACAATTTCAAGACCAAAGTTCAAGAGCTCCTTGATCAGAAGTTGCTATGTTTTACAGAAAATTCTTGCCAGATCATTATCAAGAATGATCACCCTTAGGCCATCTTTAGCTTTTTCATTTGCATTTTTTTTGTAAAGTACTATTTTCTTTTAACATTGTTACTCACAATGGTGATTTTAATGAATTGAGAATGCATTTTTTGAGTCACTCCATTTGTACTCACTCCATGCTTAATTCACTGTTTTCTTTTTCATAAAAAACAATGGAAAAACAATATCAATACTTCTCTATTTCACTTAAGCAAGGATCAAATGGAGAATGATGAAGAACAAATACCCAAAATTGCTGACAGTATGCTTTCGAATAAAACTTTGCTGACGATGTAAGGCATTGTTTCACCTCCTAAACACAGAAGATATAAAAAAGATAATCCATCACCAACCCCCTTGAGCCCAGAAGTTTGTGTTTCTTTTTTTACAAAAAACCCTTTAATCTTAACCAGGGGCAGGGTAGTCGTTAGTTAACTCGGTTGTGCATTCAACATCCAAAAATGAACATCCCATCAAGGGATCAATCACACCTTATACATCACCTAATGTCGAAGAGGTTGAAAAATCAAAAGTTCACAATGATTGTCCCCCAATAACCAATATCATGGTAGTCACGGTCTTTTAAAACCAAAAAAAGAGAGAAGAAGAAAAGCCCACTAAGTCAAATAAAAAATGATGATGAAATAACTTAGACAAAAATTAGGGCGTCTTAGTGGGCTAAAAACTCGAGAAATCAGTTCAGGCAAAAATTAGGGATACCAAAAAAATAAAAAATAAAAATATTCAGCAAAAAGAAAAGCAAGAGCAAAACGATGTGACTACCAACAAAAGGGTGACTACCACTCAAGCGAACAAAATAAAAACCTAATTGATTCCAAAAATCACCAAAAAAAAATTCGAAAACTGAATGCACCAACTGAGTTAGCCGAGCGTAGGACTGGAGAACATCAAGTAGAATGGGGTAAGCTAAAATCAAATTTTGAGCCTTATATCATTTATATCACAAATCGTGAACCAGGCCACGTTACAACCTTCAAAAGACCTAATTAAAGCAAATGTATTCTGAAGGCATACTACAGTTAGGTTGCACAATCATGACACCTAGAGATTTGCTAAAAACATTTGTATTGATATCAAATTTCCACGCCGTCTTTCACGATTTAAATAATGATTTTGATCTCAAAAGTTGCATGCGCGTCGTATTAAAATGACCATTTTTTAGTAAACAATTTTAATCTGTAAATCAACACCTAACATCAATGAGGTTGCAATGATGAGCTATATCATATGGTCCTACCAGGGAGATTCCTCCAAGATAAGTTAGCCAGGGCATTCCCTTAAAGACCGGCCGACCTGAGAAAAAATTACTTTAAGGCTCGTACTGAGTAAAGTCACCTCAAGAGCACAAGAAGCCAACCGCTCCAAGAGACAATTAATCATGGGAAAGTCAAATTGATATCGTCCTATGATAAGATTGCTTCATAAATTATGATTGGGGAAATCCATGCAAATACCTAGCAGATTAGGACATAGATAGGCTACGAAGGTGCACATTCTCTCCATGTTTCAAGTTGTCTTAGGCAAGTGCAAAAGTGCATCAAAAACCATTGAGCCTAAAGCAGGTGTCGGGGAATCATGTATTTATAACCCTTATCCTATCCTAAATAATTCCACCTCCCGCCTCATGAGCATTTTGTGAACCATGCATAAATCATTATCATGCATAAATCACGGGTTTCGCTCTAACAACAAAGCATGCATATCATCATCGCATAGATCGTTGTCATGTATTAATCAAGTCGTTTCACTCATATATTATCGCATTCGTCCGACATCATCATAAAGTCTTGTAACCCAAGCAATATGTTCCAAAACCCTATCACCATAAACATATACCTTGTAATTGGTATATTTCTGACAGATTAACCCTCAATTAAAACGGTGGTATTTCTCCAAAGAGAATATTATCCCTGCGGAACTTCTAGTTAATATCCATAGAGGGTTTCCTTTTGAATTTTTTCCTTGGCAGGTTTCTCTCCAGTAAACCCTCTTGAAATGTATTTGTTCAGGTTACTTCTGAGCTGCTGTGTTGATAATTATCCTTTTATGTTGTCTCGCCACCATAACATTGTCATTCATTTCAACTTCATGTTGATGATCTTTTTCCAACCTTCATGGTTGATAATTTGTTCCTAACATCCGTGTTGATGATATTTTTCCAACCTTTGTGTTGATGATCTTTTTCTAACCTTCGTATTGATGATCAGTTCTCAATCTCCATGGTTTTTCCAACCTTCGCGTTGTTGATCTTTTTTCAAACCTCCATATTTTTGATCTTTTTCTAATCTCCATGTTTTTTATCTTTTTCCAACCTATGTATTGATGATCTTTTTTCAACCTATGTGTTGATGATCTTTTTCCAACCTTCATATTGTTTCCAACCAACGAGTTGATGAAAATCTTCCTTTTATTAGACATCCCTCTTAGAAAGGATCAAATTGAAACCTCCAGCAGCAGTGGCATCTTGAAACTCTCTTAATCAACTTGTGAGTTCCTTCATTCAGATATCGAATGTTGGAGAATCAAAATTCACCATCATACCAAAAAACATAACCACAGTCCACCCCTGTCAATACCAGTCACTCTTTTCACCTAGCAATCCACATCATTTCATAACATGGAAATCAAGCATAAGCACTTCATGCACAATTCATAACAAATCATACAACATGCAAAATATGACCACAAACATCTCTTTTACGAATGATATATTTCCTAACAAAGTATTTCAGTCAATCCCCAACAAATAAGTTCTTAAAAGAAATGCATTTAGTCTCATTTCATTATATTTATTTCTTTCGAGGGGCAAATTTTGGATCTTCTATATTTAACTACCTTCAATCACATCATCTAATTCAAGATAGTTAAAATAGGAGCAACTGTCATACCCTAACTTTGCCCCACTCTTTTTCAAGTTTCCATATGGCTCACGCTTAAATCATTTGCATGCATGGTTATCGAGTTATCTAATTAAGTCATTCATTTTAGCGTTTCATTCATCATATTTCGCATAATTCATCAATGGGCCAAAGGTTCGATAATAATGGATTTAATCAGTTTAAATGGGTTTTCAAGGCGGATATTATTTGGTGATTATTCAAGTTTATTTCCCATATTACTTGTGGTGGGAATCATATCTTTATTTGGGATTCATGGTTATCATAGGGATTGGAATGATTGTTACTTAATTCAAAAGATTACTTGAATTAAAAGACAAAGGTAAAATTGGTTATCAGAGGGATTGGAATGATTGGAAACGTCATATCAAGCACCTTGCGTGCAATAACGAAATTCACTCATTTTTCTTCACTTTTATCGGTAGTCTTTCATCCACTTCTAGTCTTTGATGTGATATATTTGGTGTAGTTCTAATTTAAGTCAAAATTTGTTCCAAAACTGAGTTATAATCAAACCATAACACAAACCGTAATTATGTTGAAACCAGAAAAATAATAAAATTATAACTTAACCATTTTGCGCAAAGTCATATACCATTTGAATCGATTTTTCACGTTGATCATGAATATATAATTAATTTTTGATTTCGATGCATATTTAAGTCGAACCGACACATTCTTTAATTGAATTTTATGTCCACTGTTGCTGCTTTTTTGATATAATTCGTAACTTGTTTCGCAATTTATAATATATATTTGAATTCTTTGTGAAATCTTAATTCCAATGATATATTAACTCGTCGAATTCAATTTTATTTACCATTATCGGAAACTTATTTAAAGCTGATATTTTTTTCCAGATTACTACTATTACTACCTCATAACTGAAGTATTCAACTTTCATGATTTTTTGAATTTTTTATGCAGTTGCTTTTAAGGCATGCTTGGCACAAACAATTGACATGTTTATAGGTGGTAATAATACATTGTAAAAGAAATAGCAATTATTTTCAATGAAACTGTTCTAGTAGTACAAGTACTATTTATTTGATACAAACTAACTAACCGTCAATAAGGATTTCAATCTTTGACAAGTAATACATTACACCAAAATAGGAAATTGATGTATTTATGCAAATGAACATACATAATTTAATACTCTCGTTATTTTTGAAAAAATACATAATTTAATACTTAGAATCCGAAATATCCATCTCTTTTATACATGCTGTCTAAATTTTAGTTGTTAGAAGTCTTTAAAATTAATGTACTAACTAATCTTTTATATAGAAATAATGCATTGAAGAAAAAGCCTGATATTCGAAGTTTCATAATGTTCCTTTTTTATGTAGCTACAATCTTCTTCCATTCATGTTCACATAATGTCATAGTCTTCGTTTTTTTCCCCATAATGCATGCTTATTGTTTAATATAATAAATTATCTATCTATTAAATTAACTAAGTGAATTTTGTTTCCAAGTGAATTAAATTTCCTTATTAATAGTACAATTGTAAGTTTTGACAGATGAATGGTAAGGTTTTCTATCATGAACTATATTTCCTCTTTTCTATTGTTCTTTTTATTTTATTTTTCACATGGCACTAGTTGATTTGGTAATTAAATTAAATTTAAAAAATGATTCTATGCATATTCACCATAAAAATTATCATAGTCGTGTACAATTATTTTTAGATTCTAATTTTTGCTTAATTTTTATTTGAATTAATCTAGTTTTTTTTAAAATATAAAATAGGATATTAGTTATCTCAATTAATTAGGATTAGGTTATATTTAATTAGGAAATTAGGATTAATCTTGATTTCTTTATTTTGCATGGTCCTTAATTCACAATTTCATGGTAGTTTGCTTGATTTCTTCTTGATGCATGTGGCTTAACTAAATTTTTTGCATGATCTCGTTTGTCTTGATTTATTTAATTGATCAAGTTTCTACTTTGATCAATTAATTAAATTAATGACTTTAGAACTATTTAGTTACACCTTTAAAAAAACAATTTGCATTATCACTTATGTTTACATTCAATTAAATGATCACAAGTCCCTTGATCATTTGATTAGAATTAGATCTTAAGACTTGCACCTACCTTCTTCATTAAGTCAATTCTAATTCATTTCTCATTCAAAACCCTAGAGATATGAGGACATCAAGACATGATCATGCTAAGCTTCATATCATCAATTCAAGCGCATTTTGCCTCATCCTTTTCAAAACAAAAACTCCTAAAAACTTTAAACACCTGTTAATTATGATGTGAATTGTGCACCACGAGCCTTAAGCAATGAAGAAGAATGAGAGGGATCATTCATATCTTTATTCTGAGTATCTTTGAATACGGGACATGGGCCCCAATTATTCAAAGTATTCGCCTTCATTCATAGACTTTAGTGCAATTAAAATCAAAACACTTCTCAACTTTCATCTTCATACCAACACTTCGACAATCAACATCAACTACACCATTCTCTTTGAAACAAACACAATACTCTTTTGATACCTATACAACTCTTGAGGTTAATTACCTTCTCTTGGTTAATCACCTTCATCATGGGTTAAACACCTTTTCTTGGTTAAACACCCGTCTCTGAATTATACTCATCTCTTTGGGTTAATCACCTTCTCGTGGTTAAAACATTTTTCATGCATGATTGCCTTGTGAGACTCAGGCTTAGGCAAGCACCTTCATGCATGTGTTTCCTTGTGAGACTCGGGATTAGAAAAAACCCCATTCTCATGCATGTCTGTCTTATGAGACTCAGGCTTAGGCATACCCCACTTTTCTTTTATGTTTACCTTGTGAAACTCAGGCTTAAGTATACTCTTTTTCATGCATGTCTGTCTTATGAGACTCAGGCTTAGACAAACCATTTCATGCATGCTTTCCTTGTGGGACCCAAGCTTAGGCAAACTCATTCATACATGCCTGCCTTGTGTGACTCAGGCTTAGGCAAACTCGCTTCTATGCATGTTTGCCTTGTGAGACTCAGGCTTAGGAAAACCCCTCATTATCATGCAGGTTTGTCTTATGAGACTCAAACTTAGGCAAACCCCATTTTTCCTTTATGTTTACCTTGTGAGACTCAAACTTAGGTAAACCTTTTTTCATGCATGTCTCTCTTGTGAAACTCGGGCTTAGACAGACCATTTCATGCATGCTTGCCTTGTGAGACTCAGGCTTAGGCAAGCCCCTTCATGCATGTTTGCCTTGTGAGACGCAAGCTTAGGAAAACTCTCCTTCATGCATGTTTGTCTTGTAAGACTAAGGCTTAGACAAACCCCTCACCCAATTGGATGTTTGCCTTGTCAGACTCGGCGCTTAGGCAAACCCCCTTTCTTATAGGTCTTGATCCTCAGATCTAGGAAAAATCCTACAACTCTGTATTGGCTAATCACCAGTTATTGGTTAAATGCCACACTTCTGGTTCAGACACCACTAAATGGGTTCAAACAATACAATCTTGGTCCAAACAACATCCAAACAATACCTTCACCATTTCACAAATCTTTTCCAATTCATTCAAACACTCTTTTCAAATTCAAAACAACTTTGCTTTTCATAAAAGAATTGTTATAATTTGTTCCTTACTAGTTAGACTAAAAGTTTAGAGCATCCAAACGAGGATCAGAATCAACTAACATCAAAGCGCTTCTAGGATACAATTATAACATTATTTCCTAAAAATAACCAACAATGACATAGTTTTCTACCATGAACTACAGAGCTCTGATTTTCTCATTTCCATATGAGAATATGTAGGCACGAGAATTTGCATCCTTGACGAGCACATTAATTAATAAACTTATTTTCCATTAATTAAAACCAACAGTAAGTAACCTTTAGATAATAACACTCATTCGTGCAAAGAGCAATCAAAGCGGTTCCCGTTGAGTACAACGGATGTGAGGGATGTTAATACTTTTCCCTTGCATAATCGACTTCCTACCCTTTTTATCTTCCCTTTGAGTTTTATTTATATTTTTCCTTTCTCTTAAAATAAATAAAATTCAGTGGCGACTTTGTTGTATTTCGTGTGTGCGATGCGATTGGGTATTTTTTACGGTGCGACATTTCTCCATGAAACAATTGCCAATATTACTATACCATGCTCTTGGTGCTTCAATCTCAAAGCCTTGAGGTTTCTCCATATATACTCATTTCAGTTATCAATTTTAGAATGTCGACTTTACATCTAGTTGATACAACTTCCATTCTTTTTTAGCTGCAAGAGAGATTGTCGCTCTAATGATGTCGAGAGGTGCCACAAGGGAAAATGTCTCTTCATAGTCAATATCAGACTGTTGTGCATAGCCCTTTGTAACTAGTCATGCTTTGTTCTTTTGGACTGAATCCTCTAGATTATGTATCACCTTGTCACACCAATAACTTCTTTGTCATTTGACTTTTCCACTAGCTCCCAAGTCTCGTTCTTTTCAATTGCATATATTTCTTCTTGCATTGCATTCATCCAAGCATCTTCTTTAAATGTTTCTTCAAAATTTTCAGGTTCAATTGCACAATAGTTCCATCTAGCACAAACATCATCCAACTCCTAAGTTTTATTGGGGATGAGCTTGGAGATGATGAGTTAGAGTTTGGTGAAGATAGTGCGATAGATGGAGAATTTGGTATAAATGAAACATTTTTCTCACTTTTGGAAGAAGTTAGAGTTTGCTCTGAAATGATTGTCGGAACTGTTTTCTCCTTACCACTCTCCTTTTGTTATTTCCAAAAAGAATTTTCATCAAATATAACATGTCGGCAGACAATCACTTTCTTAATCTTGAAATTATAAAACCTACCACTTGATTCTTCAAGTTTTGTCCTATTTAGTTTAGGAACTTAAGCATAACAAACATGCCAAAATGCCAAAAAGCTTTAAGGGGCTTTACATAAGGTTTTCTTTCCTTTAAACAATGTTATGTTCCATAGAGCTCTTGTTGAACATCTATTAACAACCAGTATTAACAACTTCAGGTCAAAATTCTTTAAGCATACCTTTCTTAAATAACATGAACTTGTCCATCTTCATCACAATTTAATTCTTTGTTTCTGTCTCTTTTTGTCTTTGATACACAATTTTACTGATATGTATAGCCAACACTCAACAGCCTCCCCATGACTTCTTATTCACAAAACTTAATTATACTCAACTTAAAATGAGACATACTATAAGCACTAAGCACACTTTTTTTAATGAAAAATAATAAACACCTATAAAACACGTACACTCCAAACACAGCCCGACACTGACACACTAATATCAATAATAATTTCAAATATAAATAAATCAAAAATAAACCAATGTCAACGTAAGTGTCGGACCTAACACAAACACAAACACAAACACGCCATTTATGAAAGGTGTCTGCATGGACTTTTGAACTAATTTTTTTTCTTAAATGAAAAACAGTGTTCAAGGCATTTAACATGTTTTCAAATTGAAGAAGTAATAGTTAAGTCTTTCGATAAGTGTGTACGGTACAACTTTCTTTCATCCGTCCTATAATAATCAATTTATCTAACCATGTTACTCTGGAAAAAAAAAGTTGTAAACGAAAGGAATTTTTTGTGGACATTAATGTATTCAAAAGTTTGATTGTGTATGTAGTCAATAATCATCAACCATTGATCGTTGTGACATTTTTTTATTTAATTAATTTATTAATAACAAACCAAACGCAACATTTCCAATTCCACGCTTATAACTTCACTATTTCTTGATCTCACGACACGACCCTTCTCATTCCATAGACAAAGCACAATCAACTTTTCCAATTCTCTGATGGATTCTTCTCTTGCATCATCCTCCTCCATTTCCGCTTCTTCTTCTTCTCAACCAAACCATCCTTGGTTTTCTTTCCCTTTCATGCTCTTAACCATCAAAAACCTGCTGCTAGCTTTGATAACTCCGAATGAAAACCGACAAGAGTTTCCTCACTTGCAAAACGAAGGGTCGGAAGTGGCTTTAACAGAGAATGCAAAGTTTAGGATCGGTCCTTTTCTAACTACACTGGTTTTCAACCCAACCTTTGTTTCTGGTATGTTGGTGTGGTTTGTGGCACAATCCAGCAAAGTTTTATGGAATTTCTTTAGGCGGAGGAGATGGGATTTGAGACTTATGTTTGCTTCTGAAGGAATCATTCCTTCCACCCACTTGGCACTATGTACTGCTCTCCCAACTTCTGTCGCTATCTCTCATGGTGTTTCTCATTCACTCTTTCCTGTTTCTTTGGGATTTTGTCTCATTGTCATGTATGATGCTGTTCGTCTCACAAGACATGCTGCTGAGGTATGTATTTATTACTTTGTAATCGACCGAAATCGCGAAAATCTTTACACTGACGAGACCGTTTTCTAAAACAACTGCACTGTATGTTTTGTTATGACCTGAAAAATGTGTGTTGGGATGGATGGACACAGGTGGTTAATACGCTTCCAGCTGTTGAAGAGAGGCGAGAAGAAGATCTTGTTGGTTACGCGCTAGTTCGACTATTCATTGTTGCGATGGTTGGTTGCATGGCAGCAATTTTCTTGATCAAACTGTATTGTTGGATATTGATTGTTAGCTTACTGTTTGGTCTTATAATGTCATTCGTATGTACCTATTTTTTCCCTTTAGTGTCTTACGTTAATAGGGGTAGATTTTGGTGGGGTAGGCCATTCTCTTTTGTTGGATCTTCTTGATCAGAATGTATTGAATATTGGTTGCTCTTATAATGATGTCATGCAGCTTTCTCATATATGAAGCAATTCCTTTTTGTTATAAGCGATTAAAGCCTTCATGGAATGTACATGTGCTACCTTTAATCAGTGTGTGTATCATGATTGCAAACAAAGTTACTATATTGCGTGTTTCTTTCAAGCATTCTCAATCTCATTAAGAATATATATATATATATATATATATATATATATATATATATATATATATATATATATATATATATATATATATATATATTCCAACTAGTTGAGTCCTTTTAGTGAAGTGAGGTGTATTGTATAGCAATATAAGGCTCTACATGATAGGTATACTGTTATGAACAGTAATTACAAACTATTAATAGAGATTGGGGAGTGATTGATGAAATGGATAAGTTGTATTCTGATGGTTTATAGTAATAGGAGTTTGATACAAATCATATGTGGGATGCAACCTAGGTGGCCGCATTCATTCTTCACGTATTGATGATTAATAAATATTCACCTACCACACAAAGATATAATTTGTCTAGAGTCATGTATGTTGTTGCAGAAGTAGGACCCTTGCAACTCTCTTCTTTGCGTCCGCAAAGGGTATGTTTGTATAGGGATGGTAAAATGGATTCGGTCTGTTTTGACATATCTGATTTGCTTGCACTTTTGTATGGGATGAGCAAAGAGTTTAAATTTGCACATTCTAATGTGTCCGTCTTATCCTGTTTTTTTTATGCAGGATATTGCAGACGCTGACATTAAAATAAAATTTTCAATTTTAAACTTAAAAAGTGCAGTACTCGTGGGCTCGTCCTTCCTAAAACACACTTTATTGCAGGACAGGTCATGGTATTAGACCAGCATCCTCAACTATGCTCGTCCAACCTTGTACTATTTTTTTCAAGCTTTAGCAGGACGGACCTAAATGGGGCGCGCATACCCGTTTGTCACCCATATACCCTTATATAGTAACTTTGATCCATCCTGCATGTAAATCTCATTATAGACAATTTTACGTGATTTTTTCTTATTTGTATGGCCTCTTAATGGTGATTGGAAATCAAGCTAATTCCAATCCATAATGTTCTCAATCAACCATAAATGTGTTCTCCATCATTCTCAATAAAATATTGCTTTGTGTTAGTATTTGGTCGACATGATCAACCTGACCCATTAGATACTTCAACCCAACCTTGTGTTTTTGGAGATTTCTGATCAGTTGGGGCAAACTCTGTTGGGTTCGAGTGCAACTTGGCCTGCTTGAGGTAACCCGACCCAAGAAATTTGGCATGCACATAACCCCTCCAACATGAATCATGTAATTGTTGGCTACCTTCATATGACATACCAAGATATCAGACATATACACAACTCATCAAGAATGAGTCGTTTAAAGATGAAATACTTTCCTAAAACATACTAAGAAAAACAGGGCATATACACAACACAACCCCTCAAACATGAACAAAAGAAGAGTTAAATACTTTCTTCTAGTTAGTGATTGTACGACTCCTCAATGGATGCTCTTTCTTGGGTGAGCTTGCTCCAGTTTTTCTAGATGTGGCAACCTCTAACTGTGCTCGGCCAATGTTTGTTAGTTGTTTGATAGTTCCATTTACCCTAGTTGTGATGATGACCAAGTATATTTAAAATATGAGTTATTTATGACTTATTCATATCTCCTACAATCCAAAGAATGTAGCTTTAAATACAACCATCATTTTATCTGCCACTTATATTCTATAAATAGACTTCTTTGTTTCTCGTTTTTCTCATCTCTTCGCTTTAACTTACAAATTTTCAACAAGTAACTTTGCGTTATTCACCCTTTTCTATCTTGATTCTTCAACGAACGCTCATGACACCAGGTAATAACCTACTTATTATTTCTTTTCCTTTTATTCTTTCATGGTGTTTATTCAAGAGTGTGACTCATCTGGGAGGGTCATAAAGCCCCAAAATGATGTCTAGAGGTGCGAGTTTTTGACTAAATTCTTGTAAAACTCAAAACGAGGTACATGGAAAGTAGATTTGAGGTTTGCATAAAAGAAGCTCGTTGGTAGTTATAAGAGTTCCTCTAGTGATACTTTACGAAGAAAATCACCTAGCGATAGAGACACTAACTTAGTGACTTTTTCCTTAGCTCCTACTAAATTCGCGATCACTCTCTGAAAGTCTACTTGAGGCTCCTTTTGTGGAGAGGTCATGATTATTGACTCAATTTTTCTTGAAGAAGATTGGACACAGGCCTTCCTGGTAGATTTGGGGCTATCTAACACTTGGAAGGAGGCGGATGTGATGTTAGAGTCGTGTTTGTTGTGCGAGAAAATTTTCACGCGACGACCTCGAGAGGGGAAGACGAATACTTTTACTTTTATATCGGGGGTGATCGAGGACTTTGGAGTTGGTATTCCTTTTACCCTCTTGCAGTCTGAGATCTTGAATATTGTCAATGTTGCCTCTTCCAAACTGCATTATAACAGTTAGGCATTCATTTGAGGTTTTGAGATCCTATGTTGGGATCCTTGACTACCTTCATGCCGCCACCTCCTCTTAAAAGCATGAAGTCTCCGTCAGCAAAGAGTAATATGGAGGATCGTGGCAAAGAAACAATTAATGTGGATGTTGTCGCTTCAATAAATTTGCAGGCTAAGTTGAGTAGTCTCAAGGTGACTCTTGAGCTGACACATATGTAAGTCTCTTTTTCGGGGACCAAGGATTCATGAAGGCGAGGGAGAAATTATGTTGTATGTACCCTGAGATCGACCTTGGCGAGCTATATTACTTTAAGGTGGTGATGGATGGTCTCTAGGTGGAAGAAACCGACCTTGTGGATGATTGACTCTTGGATGAAGAGATTGAGAAAATGCTATCTCACAAATATGTAGTGCCTACAGACGAGGTTGCTCGGGAGGCTAGGAATGTATCACCAGATAACTCACTCATATTTTTATCCATGTTGTATCTTGTTTGAGTAATATCACTCTCATTATTGGGGCACCTTTAATTGTAATTTATATACTCTAAATTAAGGAATTTGGGTTTTGTTTTATCTTTTCTTATTATGCTTTTTTCGAAGTGGATTATAAGGTTTCTTATATTCATGTTGATCGTGTATTATTCATTTATTTTGTCTCATGGATCTTTCCCTTTTTGTGTCAACCTCTAGTCTATAAATAAATGTATTTACCTTTATATTTTCACATCAAGAAAGTGAGTCTTCATATCTCACTCCTCACTCCCTCTCTAAAAAATATTATTTTTACTTTATCTCACTTAAATTTAGTCGTAGTGCTTCAATAAAGCTCCTTTTTTAGTGAGGCATTTTGTAATTCTAGAAATGGCATTATTGTAAATTCACCAAGATGCATTTTCTCTTGGTTAAATAATTTATCCATAAGGGATTGAGTATTTGGTCTAAGAGATAAACTCGTTAAAATCTTTGGTTTGGGGATTTAGATTATAAGTCGCTTTTTCGGTTCGTAAGCTAAGCCTGGTCAAAATCTTACTCTGGTTTGATATCATTCTGATTCAAAATCTCAACTTGGTTTATGTTTATTCTGGTAACAACCTTGGTTCAGTTCCTAAGCTCAACTTAGTCAAAAGCTTTCTTTGGTTTGAGATAAGTCTAGTTTAAAACCTCAATGGTTCGTAGTCAGCCTAAGCTAACCTTTTTTCTCCAATGTTCGCTCTTTGGTTGAAAGTTAGCCTAAAACTTTAGTTTTCCTTGTATAAGAGAGTTCGAGAGTTCAAACTACTAAAAGATCTTAATAATTATTGGATACTCTAAAGATAATATCTTGGGGAGATCACCAAGTCACTTCTTTTCGACCGAACCTTTATAATTTCTGGTGTTACTTCTCTTACCCTTAACTTTTTATTTTCTACTTATTTATTTTTCCGCTGCTAAATTATTAAAATGTTTTCAAATTAAACTCTAAAAATAATTGTAAGAGCGTATTTGATGCGTCCAGATATGTATCTTCAGAACCTGCAAAATATTTTAATAATATATATATATATATATATATATATATATATATATATATATATATATATATATATATATATATATATATATATATATATATATATATATATATATGGTGCATTTTAAATTCTCATGGTGATCTCATAATATTTCAAAATTTGCTATCCAGCAATGTTACCATCATCATACTTTATGAATAGAACAAATTAGGTCGTGGGATAGGTTTCATTTGTTTTGTGTTAGGTCATACAAAATAGTGGAAGGACCCTCCATTCGATATGACCCATTTCATGCCATTACTAAGAGTGCTGTGAATGGGGACAACAATGAATGAAAGCACAAATTACATTAATTCATGAACGATCAAAATATCTCAAGTAACTTTTTCTTTTACTTGATGAATGATCTCAAGTAACTAATTAACGTCAATTAAGTTAAATTAATTGAGAGCATAGGAGTTCAATCTTTGTTAATTTATTAGTTTTGATATAAGTAATTGATAATATTTAAATAATGTATATTGCTAATGAGAGAATCAATTATAGGAAAAAGTATGTAAACATGAGACATATATTCAATTCGAAAAACTATTATTATTATTATTATTATTATTATTATTATTATTATTATTATTATTATTATTATTATTATTATTATTATTATTATTATTATTATTATACTTAACTAGTATATCTTACTTTTACATTTAATAGATTAAAATAATCATTTACTCTGATTTTATTTATCATCTATTTCATGTATTAGATCGTTTTTTTATACATTCATAGCATTATCTAATATTGAAGTAAAATATCAACTACAAGACTACGAAATTTTAAGATAAAACAATTAGGTTATTTATTAAGTTATGTTGTATTGTATGATTTGTTTTAGAAATACATCTTAAAATATTGTATTAAGACTATTCGAATATGGTATTAAAATTATTCTAATTTTTAAAGAAATAAAATTTATCAAAAGATCAATTTTCTAATAGGGGGAGGAAAAAAAATTAGATTGAACCGTTTGGTCGAACGAATTGAAACGAGAATTGGAAAAGTCATCGATTTAGTCTGATTATTAAATCAAATAAATTATTGAATCAATGAGAATCGTCTAGATCCGATCAAAACCAGTAAAAACGATGGTTAGATGCTTGCTTTTTCTAATACTTTGATAAAAAGAATTAAAAATAAAATAAAATATAAGACTTTGTTCAAAATTTATTTGGAAAATTTCCCTCTTTAAAATTAAATTTATTAGACATTACAATTACTATGTTATTCATTTTATGTTGCAATTAGAGAATTTTTTACAAAAATAACCCACTTTTTCAAGGAAATTCCCAAAATACCTCTGGTTTCAAAAAAAATCTCAAACTACCCCACTTTTAGAAGGAGACGTCAATTCAATTGGTGAATCCTCTTAAAAATTGAATATAGGCGCCAATTGGATTGGCTAGGGCAGGTGCCCTAGCCAATTGGATCGGTGCCCCTGTGTATACCTTGAGAGGAGGCGCCAATTGGATTAGCGTCTCAGTGTAAAATGCAATTTTTGTGTTATAAATAGATGCGTTGTGTGAGTCATTGTTCCACATCTCAATTAATCATTTGACAATCATGTTTGGTGTTCGTCGCCGATACGGAAAGGTGATTTATGCGAGAGACAAACCTCAGATGTTGATGTTGTTCTGGAACATCACTACGTTCGATCAACTGAAGAGGGAATTGGTTCGTTGGTTAGATGGGAAAATACTAGAAGGGAAAAAAATTAGAAGTATTGAGAGACTCGACAGTAACTTTGGTTGGGTGCGAATGAAGACTGATAAGGATGTTAGGAAAATTATGTTCGGTCGAGATGACATCAATTTGATTGTTGTAATCAGTTAGAAATATCTATGTTTTCAGATAGCTTATTTTGTACTGATGTTTATTGTGAACCTCGTTGTAACAAAAACTTAATGATATATAATGATTGAAGGTTACAGAAATACAATGTTACAAAAAGCTTAAGACCCAGATGATGCTCCTCAATTGGGACAGTTGTTCTTGTTGTGTCCTGGTTGACGACAGATACTACATAATCTTATCATTTTATCTTTGGAATCCATTTTTGTCCTGATACGTGTGCTGTTTGGCCTTCCTTTTTTCTTTCTACGCATCTCGTCGTTGTGCCAAACTATATCACCTTCATATGGAGGCCAGTATTCCTTCATTGGTAGTACCAAGAAGATTTGATTATATACATTCATGACGGTGACGGTCTTGCACACATCAGATAAATGGCTGTAAGCATCTTGACGAGTATAAGCGCATGTTGCAATGACATGGGAGCAAGGAATGCGGAAGGCCTGGAATTTTCCACAATCGCACCAACTTCTGTTTAGTCTAAAAGCATTGGCTAAATTTGGTCTCCCCTCGTTGTGATCCATTGTTTCCTGGACGTTGAAATTTTTCCTATGACGGTCAAAGACTGTTACAGCGTGTGTGCTAGCTTTGATGCTCTCCTCTTTCATGACCTTCATGCAACACTCACAGAATACTTTCCCGGACATTAACACCGCACTCCATCTTTCACCTCTGGTTGCGAACGTAGAAGCCAACCTATAATAGGTCGATCTTACCAAGGCGGTTATCAGCAGATTTCGAATTCCTTTGAATACCCCGTTCATGCATTCCACAAGGTTTGTTGTCATGTGGCCCCATCGACAATCTCTGTCAAATGCCCTTGTCCACTGCTCTACTGGTATGTTATTTAGCCATCTCCATGCGTCTTCATTAGACAGTCTAATTTCATCACGATAATATTGAAATGACGGTTGAGTTAGAGCATACCCAACATTCACCACCTTCTTGTGAAGATTCTTATCTTTTATAGCACACATGAAGTTTTGTGCAATGTGTCTGATGCAATAGACATGGGTAGAAGGAGGATCATGCCATCCGTTGTCTGAAGGAGAAGGGTGATCCAAAACGCAGCGGAAATTAAAAATTTCTCCTTTAGTGATCCTTATGAATGGGCATGATCAGTGATAGAATTGTTACCTCTTGTGACGATTGAAACCTTTGATGCAGATCTACGGAGCGATCACGAACGTTAAACGACGACAAAGCCTCTACTCAGTCCACACGAACGGATTCCTTTAATCTCAGTGCTAGATGCTACGAATGAAGGCTTTGAATGAGTGAGTGTGTGTGTGTGTGTGAGAGAGAGAGAGAGAGAGAGAGAGAGAGAGAGAAAACGAAAAATGCAACTGCAATCAATGCTTCTACACAAGGGTTCTATTTATAGAACCACTTGTGTGGGCTACAAGCTAAAAAGCCCACTTAAGTGTATGTGGCCCATATTTTATAATATGCCAAAATCACTTAAGCGCGTGGTACCTTACCATATTCCGTATTCTACTTAAGTACACTGTACCTTATGATGTTCTACAATTCACTTAAGTGCACCGTACCTTACGGTGTTCCTTAGTTACTTTATCTCTCATCAACTTGTCCTTTGTGTGTGACCCTGTAGATTTTCGCGGCATTGAGAATTATATTAAATCAGTATTTAACATAATAAACAGTGAGCGGTATCTAGCAACACATCACTGCTACCCAAGACACAAAAATGTCATGTGATGTGACAAATCCTTCTGTGATAATATTTATGTGTATAATTACCCTTTTGCCCTTATGTATATATTGAACACAAGGCATAGACCGTGTCATCCTTGTCCAGTTCAATATTGGGCCCATAGACATTTATCCTGTTACGCAGGATGGGCAAATTCCATCTAGGTCACTCATGTCCCTTAGCACGCTTCGTGGAGTATCCATCAATTGTCTTTATGGTCATCCAGTTACAGACAACGTTTGATCAGCAATAAGGCACTCGACTCTACATCTAGGGTCCATAGTGGTTTCAGGTCGAAGGGTGGTATACACCATTATCACCATGAGAATAACTTATGACACTTTGCATAACATTCTATATAGTATTCTCATAGCGGGTCAATCCAGTATAAATATTACTCTCAATATTCATACCTATGTTTAAGACTTGATAACTCCTTATCCATGATCCATGAGATATGATCATCAGTCTATATACATTATAGTCTTAATGCTTTAATGTTATCCCATTTCATAATAAAGCTCGACTACGGATACTTTAAGAATAGTGTCCTTATGTTTAATGTGATCTCATGATTAAGTCATACTTGATACATTAAACAGACTAGCTATTCTAGGGACTTTATTAAATAAACATAATAAAGAAAAAACCTTTTATTATTAATAAATAATTCGATACAAGTACCAAAAGTATTGGCCTCTAGGGCTTACACCAACATTGTCATGGTTGTTGTAGGCACTCTCAATGACATCATGTCTATTAGAAATCAAACAGAGATTGGCTTGTGGAGCCACATGCGTTCTGAGATGTCGAAGAAAGAAACCCCATCCACCAATCGTTTCACCTTCAACCAGAGCAAAGGCAATGGGAAATACGTTATTGTTTTCGTCTTGTGCACCCGCCATGAGCAAAGTACCCTTGTATTTTCCATATAACCAAGTGCCATCAATTTGAATAATAGGTTTGCAGAATGCGAAACCTTTGATGCACGGGTCAAATGCCCAAAAGAGACGGTGAAAGATTATATTACCTGTAGCACAGATTCCGTCTGGCATCATTGCTGGCAATGTCTCCATAATTGCCATAGTTCCTGGGACATATGTTTTTAGTGCCCATAAAAATCGTGGCAATTCCTTGTATGAATCCTCCCAGTTGCCAAATACTTGTTCAACAACCTTTGTTCTTGCAATCCAGGCTTTCTTGTAAGATGGAGTATAATTATATGTTGTTATGATATGGGATATAATTATACTCACCTTCACTGATGGGTTTTTATTAACCAACGGCAGAATGTCTTGACATATCAACGCAGCGCTTAGTTTACGGTGATCTTGTTCAACGTTAGTTGCAATGCAACTGTGAGGTGGGTATATTGAAGCGATCTCCCAAGAGTCGTTTTTCTTTTTGTAAGACGCAGCCAAATGAAACTTACAGAGCATGTTACGATATTCGATAACATACCTTCTAGAATCAATGCGTTTCACTGTAAAATCAGCAGAGTTGTTCATGTGGAATTTTTTGATAGTTAGAACACATTCTTCTTTGGTACGAAACATGTCTCCCACCTTTAATTCGCCTTCTGATCTCAGATACGGATTATAGAAAACATTGTTGGATGTTTCGTCATCGTGCAGATCCATATTTGTCATATGTTGAGGCGGATTGTAGACATGATCCTATGAGGATATGGATCTGCAACAACTTCTTGTAGTTTCATCTGCACCAACCCCCCGACAAAATGTATATCCTCACAATGGGCGAATCACATAGAGGAACGGTTGCAAACATCACAACATATGTAAGTTTTTTCTTTTGTTAACTTTTTTTCTTTCATCTTCATCATCCCCCTTTTATTTTAACATACCAACTTAGTCAAGTTTTTTGTTCTTTCTTTTATAGGATGTATCAAGGTTCCAGACTCGGGCCCACGAATATGTCCATATGGACCCGATGATTCAACCTTATGTTGAACTCGCCGATTTTGGTCATATAAGCAAGATTTTGTCTGTGAATACATGGCTTATCGAGTATTTTGATGAAGAAAACGATGCACGTACAGGGTCAATCATCAAAGAATGGATCAAGACTTCAATAGAGCAAATTCACACAAAGTTTCAATCATACATAGCTCAAAGTCGCTCGAGAAATTGATCAGAAAGGTATTGGAATTTAATCTTAGTTAATGTTTATATATAAAGTGTTCAATTGACTGTTGCATGCATAATATGATATGGACACTTAGAATTTATTTCAAAATAGTTACAGCTTTTAAAAGTTCTCAATTTTTTCTTTTTTTAATAGTGGTAACCGGTTAACACTTTTGGGGTAACCGGTTAACCCGAAACAAAATTCAATTTCTGGGCAGATTTTGTTAACATGTAACCGGTTAATACTTTCTTGGTAACCGGTTACACAGTTTAAAATTTGATTTTTTCTTAACGTTACAATTAATGTAACCGGTTAACACAATTTGGGTAACCGGTTACTACTGGGAATTTTTGTAGAAAAATTGCAACTTTTCATATTTTCAATTCATGCTTCTTCTCTGTGAACCATGGCATCCATTGGTTGTTTGCACTTGTTTAAAGAGGTTCATAGAAGGATATTTAAACTCAAATTTTTCAGATTGCAAATCACCTCCTTAAAAATTAATTTTCACAATCTTCCTTTGTTTACTATTTTCAAAGATAAGTGTCCAAAATTCATATGCATCATTTGAACACTTCTATAAACATTGTGAGATTGATTATTCCAAAAGGAGAAGATCAATCCTTTAATTTATGTGCAGATATTTCCAGATTATTCAAACTTCCATTTAAATTATACACTTATTGCTCTTCACATCTTAATTTCTCCAGCATTAGTGGAATTAAGATAGTGAGTGTTTTATCCTTACTTGTTTGATAGTAAGAGGTGCATAGGAGAGGATTGTTCTCTTATCACTAAGAAGGTTTCCTTGTTTGTTTAGAAACAAGAGAGTCACTTTGAGAGGATTGTTCTCATAAGTGGACTTTGTTGGAAATCCAAGAGTTTGTTCTTGGTGGTCTTTGTTGGTCATTGTACAAGTCCAAACAAATAGTGAAAATCTCTTTCTTGTTGAAAGGGGACTGGATGTACCTTCGGATTGTGAAGGGAACCAGGATAAATCTTCGTGTCATTATTTTTTTGCACCTTACTACTTTCCTAAACACCACTATAAACCAGAAAAATAATCCTTACAACAAGAAAATTTCAAGGTTTCTAATTCACCCCCCATCTTAGACTGATTTTAGACTTACAATTGGCATCAGAGCAGGTTATAGGTAACCTGTTCCTAGACAATCCAAAATGGCTTCCGCAAATAATAATCTAGTCTTCAGAGATGGTGGTAGAAATAACAAGCCTCCACTATTTTGTGGTGAATACTTTGACTTCTGGAAAATTCGGATGAAGGCTCATTTAGAAGCACAAGGAGAAGAAATATGCGATGCTGTCCAAAATGGTCCTTTTGTTCCTACAACGGTTGTTAACGGTGTTGGTTCATCAAAGCCTAAAACTTCATGGGATGATGATGATAAGAAGAAGGTCCTCTATGATAAAAAGGCAATAAATCTTCTTCAAAGTGCACTCAGCATGGATGAATTCTTTCGCATTTTGGCATGCACAACGGCAAAACAAATATGGGATACCTTGGTAGAAACTCATGAAGGAACTGCCGAAGTTAAAAGATCAAGATTAAATACCTTGAGTCAAGAATACGAGTTGTTCAGAATGCATCCCGGAGAATCCATCCTTGACTTGCAGAAAAGATTTGTGCACTTGACAAATCATCTAAAAGCTCTAGGAAAGACTTTAAGTAATGATGAATTGAATCTTAAAGTGCTTAGATCTTTAACCAGGGAATGGCAACCAAAAGTGACGGCAATATCAGAAAAGAAAAGTCTATCCACAATGACTTCCGCTACATTGTTTGGAAAACTTCAAGAATATGAGACGGAACTTGGAAGACTTGAAAAACATGAGAATCAAGATAAGAAGTCCAAAAGCATCGCTCTGAAAGTTGACTCCAAAGATGTTGAGAAAGAAGACAATCCGGAGGAGGATGAAAACTTCTTGTTACTTGTTAAAAGGCTAGGCAAATTTTTCGGTAAGAATGACAAACCTTCCTTCTATGCGAAAAGAAAGAAACACTTCAAGAAAAGAGAAGCTTCCACTTCAATGCAAGAGGTAACATGTTATGAATGTGGTAAGCAAGGCCACATAAAACCAGATTATCCTCAACTACCTAAGAAAAGTGGATTCAAAAGCAAGAAGGAGAACAAGTACAAAAAGGCTTATGTCGCATGGGAAGATAACGAAATAAGCTCGTCATCCGACTCGGATAGTGATGAAAGTGTAAACCTAGCATTAATGGCCTCACACCATTCTGATGATGAAGTAAATGAGGTTAGTAATGATTTTTCGCTTTTTGATAATGATGTGCAAGGTGCCATAGATGAATTATTAAATGAATTCAAAATTTTGTATAAAACTATATCATCTCAAAAGAAACAAATCTCAGTTTTGGAAGAGAAAATTGAGAAAATGGAAAAAGGTTTTGAAGTTGAAAAAGAAAAGATGATTAGTGATCAAAAACAAAATTTTGTATGCAATAAATGTGAGTCACTTTCTTTTCAAATTGTCCAACTAAAAAGAGTTCTTGAAAGATACGAAAAAGGACAAATTGGATTGGAGGGTGTACTTAGCCAACAAAGATATTCAAATGATAAAAGTGGGCTTGGTTACTCAAAGTTTTCAAAACCAAACTCAAACAAGACAATCTTTGTTAAGGCAAGTGACCAACCAATCCAAGAGAAAGTGAACAAACCTAAAACATTTCATCATTATCCTAAAAAGAAAAACCTTGTTAAGAAGAAGTCTTATCCTTCTAGGTATAGAAGTAATTTTGAACCAACATGCTTTTATTGTGGTATTAAAGGTCATACACCTAATGCTTGCTATATTAGAAACTTTAGTGTTGCTAATGGGCATTACGTATGGGTAAAGAAAGGCACTAATTATGAAGGACCCAAAGCAACTTGGGTACCTAACAAAACTTAATCTGTTTTGTAGGCTTGCTTGGAATCCACATCAAACTTATGGTATCTCGATAGTGGGTGTTCCAAGCATATGACGGAAGACATCAACAAATTTTCAAATCTAAAGCTTAAAGCCAAGGGTTTTGTTACATATGGAGATAACAACAAAGGAAAGATTCTTGGCAAAGGAATTGTTGGTGCACCACCTTTCACATCCATTGAAGATGTTCTTTATGTCAAAGGACTAAAGCACAATCTTCTTAGTATTAGCCAACTATGTGACAAGGGCTTCAAGATCAAGTTCACTAAAGATGAGTGCTTGATAGAAGACGAAGTCAAACATGAGGTTAAACTAAAAGGTAAACGCCTTAACAATATTTTTATGATTTCCCTTAATGACTTGTCTTTGAAGGTAAAGTGTCTCAGGGCAAACAACAACGATTCATGGCTTTGGCACAAAAGATTCGCACATATTCATATGGAACATTTGAATAAGTTGATCAAGCATGACCTCGTCATTAGTTTTCCCAAGATAAAGTTTATCAAAGATAGACTTTGTGATGCGTGCCAAAAGGGGAAACAACATAAATCAACTTTCAAATCCAAAAATATAGTGACCACTTCAAGGCCATTACAACTGCTGCACATGGACTTATTCGGTCCATCAAAAACAAAGAGCTTCGGAGGTAATATTTATGCCTTAGTCATTGTTGATGATTTCTCTAGATACACTTGGACTCTCTTTTTATTGCAGAAAAATGACGCATTCAAAGCATTTAAGAAGTATGCAAAGCAAATCCAAAATGAGAAGTCACTAACCATTGCCTCCATAAGAAGCGACCATGATGGAGAATTCCAAAATGCTTCCTTTGAAGAATTTTGCAATGAAAATGGAATCTCTCACAACTTCTCGGCACCAAGGACTCCTCAACAAAATGGAGTGGTGGAGAGAAAGAATAGGTCTCTCATTGAGCTTGCAAGAACAATGCTTAGCGACTCCAATCTTCCAAAATACTTTTGGGCGGATGCGGTAAGCATGGCATGCTTTGTAAGTAATCGAGTCAATATTAGACCTATCTTGAAGAAAACTCCTTATGAACTTTTCAAGGGAAGAAAACCGAACATAGCCTACTTTCATATCTTCGGATGCAAATGCTTTGTCCTTAACAATGACAAAGATAATCTTGGTAAGTTTGACGAAAAATCCGATGAAGGTATTTTTCTTGGTTATTCTCTCTCTAGCAAAGCTTATAGGATTTATAACAAAAGAACCTTAACTATTGAAGAATCTATGCATGTATCATTTGATGAAACTAACCCCTCCAAGGAGGATATTATTGTTGATAATGATGATGATTTAGTAGATATTCCTCAAGAGATAGATTTCATATCCGGTAATGAAAATCAACCGGAACACCATGAAGAACAAGATCCACAAGACGCAAACATCAATGATCTACCTAAAGAATGGAGAACTCATAGAGACCATCCAATCAACAATATTATTGGTGACATTAGTCAAGGAGTCTCAACAAGATTGAATTTAAAGGATGCTTGCTTAAACATGGCTTTTGTCTGTCAAATTGAACCTTCCAAAGTTGATGAAGCCTTAGGAGACGACCAATGGATCATTTCTATGCAAGAAGAACTCAATCAATTTTAAAGAAATCAAGTTTAAGAACTTGTTCCGAGACCTAGCAATAAACACATCATTGTAACTCGATGGGTCTTCAAAAACAAACTTGACAAAAATGGCATCATTGTTCGTAACAAAGCAAGGCTGGTCGCACAAGGCTGCAACCAAGAAGAAGGAATTGATTTCGAAGAAACATTCGCTCCGGTAGCAAGGTTAGAAGCTATACGCCTTTTACTTGCTTATGCTTTCTCACTAAACTTTCAGCTTTTTCAAATGGATGTCAAAAGCGCATTCCTTAATGGCTACATCAACAAAGAAGTTTACGTAAAGCAACCCCCGGGCTTTGAAGATTTCAAAAATCCCTCACATGTTTTCAAGCTAAGAAAGGCTCTTTATGGATTGAAACAAGCGCCTAGGGCTTGGTATGATCGACTTAGCAACTTTCTTTGTGAAAAAGGTTTTGAAAAAGGCAAGGTTGACAAAACTCTCTTCATCAAAAGAATCAAGAACAAAACACTGTTGGTACAAGTATACGTTGATGATATCATATTCGGATCAACAAACAAAGATATGTGTGAAGAATTCTCCTCAATGATGCAAGGAGAATTCGAGATGTCCATGATGGGTAAAATGAATTATTTTCTCGGCTTACAAATCAAGCAACTAGACGATGGTATCTTCATAAATCAATCCAAGTATTGCAAAGAACTCTTGAAAAGATTCGACATGGATAGTTGCAAGCAAATGTCTACCCCTATGGGATCCGGAACTTATGTTGATCAAGACGAATCCGGTACTTCAATTGATATCACCAAATATCGAGGTATGATTGGTTCCTTGTTGTATTTGACGACAAGCCGTCCTGACATAATGTTTAGTGTATGTCTCTGTGCTCGTTTTGAAGCTAATCCAAAGGAATCACATCTCACCGCCGTCAAACGAATCATGAAGTATCTCAAGGGAATGATAAATGATGGCCTATGGTATACTAAAGGTAGTATGTGCAATTTAATTGGTTACTCTGACGCGGATTATGCAGGATGTAAAACAGATAGGAAAAGCACGAGTGGAACATGTCACATTCTCGGAAATGCACTAGTTTCATGGGCATGCAAGAAACAAGTGTGTGCTGCTCTGAGTATAGCCGAAGCAGAATATATAGCCGCATGCAACTCTTGTGCTCAGATACTCTGGCTAAAGCAACAACTTCGAGATTTCGGAATAGACCTCGGATGTATTCCGCTAAGATGTGACAACACAAGTGCCATCAACATTACGAAAAATCCAGTCATGCACTCAAGAACGGAGCATATCGACATCCTTCATCACTTCCTTCGTGACCACGTGCTCAAAGGGGATGTTGAAGTTACATTTGTGGATACTCATAACCAACTGACCGACATTTTCACCAAGCCTCTCGCAAAGGAACCGTTTTACAAAATTCAAAGAGAGCTTGGAATATTGGATGAAGGTGACATATAAACTCATCATAACCTGTCTTATGATGAACCAGGGCAAAGGTACGCAAAAACATTATTATCTTACCAAATAATAGAAAAAATGGTGTTTTGAACTCTTAATTGCTACTTTTTTACAAAATTTTCAATAAGTAACCGGTTACCACATCCTTGTTAACCGGTTAACCAGTAGCAAATTTGAATTCTGGGGCATTTTTTTTATCAGGTAACCGGTTACCATATTTCTGTTAATCAGTTAACCAGTAGCGTTTCTGACTTCTGTGTTACTTTTTGTTTAACGTAACCGGTTACCACATTTCATGTAACCGGTTACCTCGTTGTTGTTCTGTTTTTTTTGAAAAATAATTTTTTTTTAATTCATATCTTTTAAATATATGTGGCTCATATAGAGTTGTAGTTCGGTATGCCCCAAAATATCCCAGATCCCCCAGCTAGCCTAGGAGAATCGCATATGCGCAAAGTTAACGACCAATGGAACTTCAATCCATGGCAAAGCTTCGTAAGATCGGAGTGTCGCAAATGGAAGCACCGCCATGACCATGTCTTAACTGACGCAGTCATTCCAACTGAAGAAAAACCAAGTCGTACTTATATGGCTTGGTACAGATCGGTTGGTTTTCGTTTCATCGCCGAGGATATGTACTTGTACGACCCACGCCAGATGACTTACACACCTGACACCTCAACATCAAACCCTCAATAACAGTGTCATACCGGATACATACAACCCCTTGTCCGTCAAACGTTCCGATCAACCAACACACAAACATACAACCAAAACATGTCATACACCTAACCCCAATACCAAGAGCATACCTCATACCACCACCAACAAATTGGACATCAACCTGAGACCCAACATCGCTTCGCACCTACCCCATCACCCTACCAAAGTCGCCTTAGCCAGAACATCCAACGATCATTCAACATCAACCGCCCCTCCTCCTACCATAGCCAAGAAGCCGAAACCTCACAAAACCTAAACATCCAACAACCCTATCTCTACCAAACACCCCAACAACCTTTCCTCGACGCATCGTTCACACCCATGTCTCCCTTCAACCGTCTCGGTCGCCCATCAATGAGTCATCCACAACCCAACTTCTCTGGCATGGGTCATGAGCTTAGCTACGGCGGTACATAATCGATGCATACTAAAGATTATGTCGACTTGTCTGACTACCTCAACAGACCATCTCCTGTAGTTGGTAGTGACGCTCTTGGCCCCTCAGATGCTCAAACACTAGTGGTGAATCATCAACATAGGTTAGGGCCACGAGTTAGGGTAGCTAGGGGATGTGGGACCGGAGGTCGGTTAGGTGATCCCGATCATCACCATTGGGCTTTTTTGTGTAAACGGAAATTTTTATTAATATCAATTGGTCCTATTTAAAATTTATCTATCACGTATACCATTTAGTAAAAAAATTGTATTTTACACTGAGGTGACAATCCAATTGACGCCTCCTCTCAAGTAATACACATAGGCGTCAATCCAATTGGCGCCTCCATTCAAGTATTTAAGAGAAGTCGTCAATTGAATTGGCGCCTCCTCCTAAAAGTGGGGTAGTTTGAGATTTTTTTTGAAACCAGGGGTATTTTGAGAATTTCCATGAAAAAGTGGTTTATTTCTGTAAAAAATTTGCAATTAGACTCTATTCAAAATTTATTTGGATTTGTACTTTATACTATTTTGTTGTGTGTGATGACTATCTTTTGAATTTAAATTTAAAGAATTAATTTTTGAAAATATGATATCTTGAAATTTTCTACATGTTGTGATTTTTTTAGAGATAGAGTTGTTTGGTTCGACCAATTTAATAACTATATAATTTTACTATAGAGACTGATTTATTCAACTGAGTTATTCAGTTTAATTCGATTTAAACATGAGATTCGATCAATAGGCAAATAATTCGACTAATAAGTCAATTACTCAATATCCTCTTGTGAACGATTTGGTTTTTGAAATATTAGTAAAGACCCCTCAAATTATGGTATTTTAGAGATTCTGAAAAAAAAGTTTACAAATGCATCAAGTTTTAATTTTTTTTTATAATAGATTTAACAGTTTTTATCGAATAATAAAATATTTTTTAATATTTATAAACTAACCAATATAATTATTCGATTTTTTTTTCAATTTACACCGACATTCTCAAATATTTTAAAAAATATAGTATATATTCGGTAAAACTCAACAAAGCCCGTCTAATTTCAAACCATTATATAGGACAAAGCTAGTCCTACTTAATGGGACAAGTCGAGTAGGTTGACTTTAAGTCAAGATCTTTTTTTTATTTATACACTCTTAACCAATGTTTTAAAAATCGGACCGAACCGTCGGTTCAACCGGTTAGACCGGGAACCAGAGATGAATCTGGTTGGATCAATCTTTCAAAACCGCTAGTGGATCAAAACCGGAGTAAAACTGGAAAAATCGGATTGAACCGTCCAAAACCATTCGAACCGGAGCCGGTTTTGTAAAATCATCTGGTTCAAAAAAATGCATCAAATTGACCATTTTTTAAAAATAAAAAAAAATTTTAATATGTCAACATCAAAACTTAACTTACATTCCCAATCACAAAAAAGAAATTCCATATTTTTTTGTAACCATACGAACTTCTAAGTTTTGTCCTTCCATTATAGTTTTTCTTTCAACCATACTTCATCATCATCACGTTGTCCCTTTCAAACATAGTCATGATATCCAACTTAATATTGTTTGTAGTTCAAGTCAATATTATTTGTTGTTATCAATTAAGATTTATTTGTTGTAGTTCAACTCAAATTCATATTTTTCTTTTTAATAAAATATATTATATTATTTATTTTTGGTATTTTATCTTATTTTATTTAAGTATTCTTAATTATTTAAAATTTATTTTAATTATTATATTCTATTATTTTAATTTTGGTTTGAATTAGTTTAACTTAGTTTATTGTAATTCTTTAATTTGGTCAAATTATTTTTAAATGAATGTTGAAATGAAGTGTAGAACTATGTTATGTTATTATATGTATTATCGATATTGTTGTATGAAATTTGTAATAAATTTTTGAAATAATTATTTTATTAAGTTATGAACATATGATCATTTGTGACATATTTATGAAATTTATTTTTATATTATTAGTTTATTTAATAAACGGTTCGACCGTAGGTTTAACCGATTGAATCAATTGAATCTCAAACCGCAAGTTTTACTGGTTCAATCTCCGGTCCGGTTTTTAAAACATTGCTCTTAACGCAAAGACCGAGCATTTAAGGTGTAGTGATAGTTACTAATGGTTAGTCTCAAGCAAGGAGACATAAATCACAATGACAAATAAATTGATCATTAAATACTCAGAGCATAGAAGATACATTTTTCATATGACTCTTACAATACAAATTCATACTCGTGAGCGTTGGTAGAGTTATCGATCAATGTACTCTACATATACATTTGTCACCCATCGTAGGGCTCGATAAAATTGAATTGGGCCTCATATTCAATACACTCTACCATTGGCGACGAAGATGACACGATTGTCAGTAGCAACCGGGATGCTGATGATGAAGGTTTATGGGCAAGACGAAGAATGAAACTGAACCATGTACATAGATTATTCGACTTGATCGCCAACATAGCAAAATATATCATACTCATTAACTTGTTTGTTTTGTTATTATGGATGCATCTTATAGTTATGTTGCAAACAGAAGTAGCGATGATTACAACCATCTCCGTAACTAAGTTACCAATGGTGTAATCCTCGTCGTTGTGGGAATCTTTATAGAGGTTGTTATCATAGTGACACTGAGATAGGTCAAGTTATCTACACTGATTTCTTCACATAAGAGTGGCGTGTGAGAAGCCATTTAAGTCAGTTTAAAGGTGAGATCAACTTAGAGGTAAGAAATGGCTTGACTCGTAGGCTCGCCGACTCTAATTTAGGAGAGAATATTTTGTCGCTTCCTTGACTCGGTCTGGAGAAAGTAGGGCCCCGAAAGCTCCTTGACATTGAAAGTGGGTTTAACTATTTTATGATGGACTTGACTCGGGTTGAGTCACCCTTGAGTCGGACTATAAGCAACTTATGCCAAGATAAAGAGAATATGCCATCAAATAACAAGGTTGGACATCAACATTCATTAGACCAACTCGACTCTTAAATATTGAAGACGATTCAGATAAGTTGGAATCATCCCACACAGACGAAAACTTTCATTAGAAGACTGTGCACATACCAATCTCTCATTCGGATCATTTCGCATATGCTTGAGACTGTGTACAATCCAATTTCTAATTCAATGCATCTCGCCCAATCTATCATTCGGATCATTTCGCATATGCTTGAGAGACTCTGGACAATCCAATTTCTAATTCAATGCATCTCGCCCATACAAGTCTCATATTTACAATCCAATTTCTAATTCAATGCATCCCGCCCTTACAAGTCTCATATTTACCATCCAATTTCTAATTCAATGCATCTCGCCCTTAGAAGTCTCATATTTGAGGGATTATTTTGTCAAAATATCTCATCCTTACCGATCTCATGCTTAAAGGATTGTGTATATATTCAATAGGTTGGACTAGATCCAAACCCAAACTCAACAGAGCCCGTCTCAGTTTCAAACCATTTCATAGGGCAAGACTCTAACATAGAGATTGAGCATATAAGAAATGTTAATGACTATAAGTGGTTGGTGTTAGGATTTGATTCCCACAAACTACACTCAGATAGACAGTGAAATATGGATCATAATGACAAATAAATTAGCCATTAAAGACTCAACATACGAGACCAGCAACCATTGCAAAGATAGACATTTTCATACGACTCATATAATACAGATTCATACACGCGACTCTAACCGTCACTGGTGGAATTATCAACTAATGTAGTCTATGTGCACAACTATAAATTTAGCTTGGATATTTATATGATTCATGATCGACTGAGTAATGATTCTACTCGATTAAAATGGAAATGGAAATGTAATTTAATTGGTTCAGTCAAAGAATAATTACAGATTGGTAATTAGAATCCTTTGATAGAGAATACTAGTAGATAATGCCAGAAATTGAGTAAGAAGAAGAATAGAAGGGAGAGACTAGAGAATCATACAGATAGAAGAAGAAATTACATCACACTTTTCATAAACTCATTTCTCCATCTACATTATGTTACAAATCTTCCCCTGATATCGTTACAAAGTAAGGATTTCACATGAACATAATAATAGAAATTTTATCATCCATGGCCTGGTAGAGGACCACATTCATCCTCTACAACCTCCGGAAACAACACACATGCTTGTATCACATAGAAAGATAATTGAAGTGTAAGCAAATGTGATTGATTTAACTTATGAATCAGAATTAAGTTATAAGTCAATATTTCAACTTATGAGCACACATGCATGGCATGCATAAAGCTAATGTTGGATTTAAATGAATGAGTGTGGTGTATGACGATACAGGATGTCTTTCAAAATATTTTCAAGAGCAGTTACTGGAGAACTTTTCCTTCTTTCATACATATCAGATGAATATAGAAGAACAAATCACAAACATGTTTTGTTGTGATGCAAATATGATTTTAGATTACAGGTATTTTCGTGACATTGTATTACTGAACACTAGCATGTTCCTAGTAACCATATAGCATAATCTGAGTTAAATATTCCTTAACAGAGATTTATCATTAGCCAGCTTATTTGCTGCGTACAATAAACAAAAATTTGATGTATAGAGATAGTAAGAAAAGAAATAAAAAATTGTCAATTCTAGTACTGAAAATGAAAATCTCCCGTGATAGCAAAACAATTTAAACAAGGATTAACCCTTGTACCAAAATATCTCATTTTATAGACCTAGCATGAGAAAAAATGCTATTAAAAAACTCTGGAAGCAAAATAGTGATAATCTTAACTCAAACATGAAGTCTCAAACTTATTTCTTCTTTCCACCCTTGGCAGCTTCAGAAGCCTTGGTCTGCAAAAGAACACAAACAAAGTTTTATAATTTAATCAGACAATGACTTAATTCAGTGTAAGCAATCATAAACTAATGACAATAATTAGTAGCTACAAAAATTACCTTCTTAACACCACGGATCTTCTTGGCTCTATTCTTTCTCTCCTTCATTTGTTTCCTTGACTTCTCTACTTTGGTGTCAAGACCGTTCTGAAATAGATATGCATATTGTCTTTCAGTCACACAAAACAGTGTAATCATGGATAAGATATGCCTAAAGAAGAAGAAAACGCAGTTTAACTCGCAAAGATCAACATGACCGACACAATTGAAATCTACAAAGACCAACATGATGTTGGGAGATTCGAAAACATGACCCTCACACCAAAGAAAAGAACTTTGGTTCAGTTCTCAGAGTCACGCATTTGGAAAATAGTCCAACGCTGTAAATAACTGAATGTATTGTTGTTGACTCAAAGTTAGCCCCATAGGATATCTAGAGGGGACAAAGTTAAGGAGCTTCCATGGAAGGCCACACAAACAGTAATTATGGTAGGTAGGCAAAAAATCCATAGATAGAGCTCCCAGGGATTTCTTCAGAAAATTGTGAAGAACCCTGATGTGCATATTGACTTAGACTAATGTTTCAAGAAGACTTTGTTAGCATGTCTTATAACAAAAAGTTCAAGTGTGGTTTGAAAACTAGCAACTACAACACTACCCCATGTAGTGTACCAGAAGGAAAAGTCACAAAATAAAAAGGAACGACGAGATGTAAGAACGTGCTATTGCAATTGTAAATAAAAAACTGAAAAAACAATGCCAGCAAGCAATAAATACTACAATGTATTGTGAATGTAAAGAACATATAAGTGAAGACTTCACATAGAAGGAAAGTTAATAAAAATGATGCAAGCATTAAACACTACAATGTATTGTGACTGTAAACAACATATAAGGGAAGACTTCACATCAAAAGATAGTTTACAACAATGATGTATGGAATTCCGACCAAAAGAGTTAAAAACAAAAACAACATGTCGAGGTTATGGGGATTGTTGACTCACCCTGATAAGTCTATACTTGGGCTCGTACTTCTTGGCACTCTCAACTGAATCATAAATCAAGCCAAAACCAGTGGATTTTCCACCACCAAAATGTGTTTTGAATTGGAAGACAAACACAGTGTTAGTGTCCTTCACATTATACATAGTTGCCAGCTTTTCCTTAAGCTCAGCCTTCATACCACACACAACAACAAATCAATAAACACTCAGTACTTAATCATGTAATTTCCAATCAATAAATCAATAACTAGTTAAAAATCAAATATTCAAATGCTAAAGTAAGACCCTAAAAACCCTAATTTAGTTTATTTCTTCGAATTTAAATTAATAAAAACACATAAACAAAAAGTACCCTAGAAACATTTGGTTTCCCTGGATGATTAGCTTCAACAACCTGAAAAATTAACCGAAAAAAAATATTAGGTTAGGAATTAGGTCTAATTAACTACTAATTCCAAATTCAGATCAATTCATTGAGCAATTCAATCGCAAAATTGATTGAACATTTTCAGATTTTCAGATCCAGATGTTGTTAATAATTTGAAACTAAATAAAATTACAAGATTTTCATGAAATGCAGAACGATAAATCAAAGAACAGGGGATTGAAAAATGAGAAACTCACGAATTGCTTTCTGGAAAGGAGACGATTGGTGAGGAATTTTCTAGTCCTGATGGTAATAGCTTTCTCTGCCATGTTTTTGAGATGAATGAATGATGCGAGGAATGGTAGTGAAAGAAGTGATCAGAGAGCGCTTCAGACTCAACAAACACATCAGGAAATGTTGTTTCTGTTTTTTAACCGTTTTATAAAACTAGGGTTTTGGTTATGAATGGGCTGGGCTGAGGAAAAACACTTAAAAAATTGTTTTTCTATTCCATTTTCTTTTCTTTAAAATAAATTATTTTATTTTCTATTTATTTATTTGAAAAAAAATTTAAATGATCATCTTTTTCAATTAATTTTTCAAAATAACTATAATTTCAAATAAAATATCAAACTAACCATGTTTCAAACAAAACAAAATTGCTAGGATAGCCACCCTAAATGGCGCATGCATTTATTTGTTGTACATATGCGTCATGCATGTTGGCCAATGTTTATTAGATGCGTCATGCATGTTGGCCAATATTTATTAGATGCGTCGTTGCATGTGCTGCATCCATGCATCCTCTAGGAGCATGCGCCACATGCATCGGTCACTGCATTGTTTAGGATTTTATATACATACCTCATCCCCTCCCCATCATTTTTCCACCGATCTTCATCTTTTCCCCATCATTTTTCACTCATCTTTTAAGTCTCTCCTTCAATTTTTTTTAAAATGTCATCGTATATACACAAGAGAAATGTTTATTTGATTTATTTAGTGCTAAAGCCTCTGATAAAGATCTGACTTTGGAACACATAGACGCTCGAGCATCTTCAGAGGAGCTTGACGTTCGAGCATCTTCAGAGGAGCTTGATCTGTTGGTTAGATGGAGATATTGCAGACGATGAAAAGATCAGAAGAATTCAACGACTTGTTACAGTGTAGAACGACAATGGAGAAAAACGTTTCTGGGACTCAGTTAAAACTGACAGAGATTGTCGTATTATGATACGTAGCATTGAGGAAATTGTCACGATGGTTGTAATCGCATAGATATGTTGTTTAGTCGTTGTAACGGTTTGTATTGTCATTTAGTTGTTTAAATTATTGTTTAGTTGTTGTTTAAATTGTTGTAAATGAATGTTATGATATTTATGAAATGATCGTTGTTTTCAATTTCAAATAAAATGGTTACATATAAAATTATCTTGTGGTGCTTGCTCCAACATTGGGACAGTTTGTACGATTGTGTCTGGGCTGACGACATGAACTACATAATCTCACCATTTTGATCGTCGTATCCATTTTGGTTCGAATACGTGTGTTGTTAGGATGACACTTTTTCTTTCTTCACATATTTTCATTGTTCTGAACTATCTCTCCTTGATATGCATGCTAATAATTCTCATTTGCTACCACCGGAAAGCTATTATTGTACACATTGCATATGTTTATGACTTTGTAAATGGTGGATAGTAAGTTGGAAGGATCCTGTCAAGCCTTTGAACGTGCCGCTATGACATGGGAGTAAGGCATACAGAAGGCTTAGAACTTTTCGCAATCGCACCAACCTCTATCTAGTTCTACTTGGTAGTATCCCTTTGGTCTCCCCTCATTATGGTACATTGTCTCATCTACACTGAACCAACCTTTGCTCCGGTAATAAATTGTGACCACATGTGTGTTAGCTTTAGTAGCTTCCTCCTTAATAAATTTCATTGAAATTTCATTGAACAGCTTCCCCGACTGTAACACCTGGACCCCATTTTGAAAGTTTGATCTTAAATAGTGACCCTAACCTAAAGTAGGTTGCTCACACCAAAGCGGTTATCGGTAGGTTCTGGATGCCTTTGAAGACAAATGTCATGTGGCTCCATCGTTGACCATTGTCGAATGCCCTGGTCCACTTCTCCAATGGAATATTGTCAATCCACCTTACTGCATATGCATTTGTCAATCAGAACTCTATGCGGTAGTGTTTGAAGGAAGGTTATATTAATGCGTACCATGCGTTCACAACCTTCTTTCGTAGTGTCTTGTCTTTGGTCTCCTGCATGACATATTGAGCGACATGTATAATGTAATAGACATGTGTAGAAGAAGGATCCTGCCAGGCATTATCAAGCTTTTTATAAGCACTCTCAATTGATGGATGTTTGTCTGAAATCAAGCATAAGTTAGGCTGATAAGCAACGCGTAATCAGAGATTTTTAAGAAAAAAACTCCATCCACTAGCAGTCTCCCTTTCAACCAGAGCGAAGGCGGTTGGAAAAATATTATTGTTTCCATCTTGTGTCATAACCATGAGTAACGTTCTTTTATATTTACCATACAACCATGTTCCATCAATTTGTATAATAGGTTTACAGAAAGCAAAACTTTTGATGTGTGGTTCATACGCCCAAAAGAGTCGGTGTAATATGTCATTGTCACTAACACAAGTCCTGTCTAGGGTATATGTCGATAAGGCCTCCAACAAGTTTCGTCATCATACGTCCAACAACAAACCCATATCCAACAACCTACCCCACACCATTACCAAACCCAACAACAATGTCAACCCACCCAAACCCAAAGACCAACCTCACAACATCACCATATCAGATACACCCAACCACCAATCGAACATGATTATGAACCCACAAACACCCAACCCTGCAACCAATTCATGTCACATACCCAAACATAAAACCAAGAGCATGACCCATACCACCAACAACCATATGCTTCCACCACATCTTACTATAGTCCGGATGATGCAAATGATTCCACCCCTTCCCACCATAGCTCCCAATCAATTTCCTTCCAAACATCACACCACCAAAGCACCCAAACATCACACCACCAAAGCACCCAACCACGAGGAGGAATTAAACACCTCAGGGAAATCATGGGAGACCTCGAAGGCAAGCGAATGCGCTAGATTGTGGAATCGGAAGACGTTACGGTCGAGTTGGTCATTGATTTTCTATTGTGTCATTGTATAATTCAGCTTTATCAAATAATATTATATATTATTTTTAATTTTCTGTTTTATTTGAAATTATTTTATTGTTACAATGATTAAAAATTATTTAAAAAAAAACTAAATGATGTAGTAGTCATTTCATGTGGCGCATGCTCCTAGAGGATGCATGCAAGCGCCACATGCATTGGTGTGTCCAATAAACATGCACCAACATGCATGACGCCTATGTATAACAAATGCATGCATATACCATTCAGAGTGGCTATTGTTTTTGCCAACAATTTTTTTTTTGAAACATGGTTAATTAATTTTTTTTAAGATGTCGCCTTAGTTTCAAATTTTTTTAAGTGTTTTTTTATCAAATATTTATTCGAGAATTTTTAAATTATAATCATCTATTTTCAATTTTAAAAAAATTGTTAAACTTGGATCATACCTAAATTTAGTTACTAAGACTTTTTAAAAAATACTTTTAGATTTTTAGGAATTAAAATGTTATTTTAGAAAAGTAAAAAAATTAAGTTTTCTAATTTTCTTTTTCAAGAAAACTGAAATTTTGAGTTTACATTAATTGTTTGTTTGTTTTTGCTAATCCAAAATTTGATTTATTTTTTTTAAAAAATTGAGGTTTTTCAGAAACATATTTTTTTCTTAAATCAATATATACTAAAAAAATACATGATCCATCTGAACCTTAAATTGGTAGCAAAGGTCCATCAGAAGGCTCCATCCCAAGATCACCTAAAAGCGACATAAATCTAAAGAACATATTCAACGTGTAGATTCCCCGTCCATAAGACAACTTAAAATCCTTGAATATAAACAACCCTTAAAATGTTTGTAGACACAATAATGAAAGTTATTATCCATCTATAAATAGATTATGACATAGGTTTATCCAAATACTAATATTGAAATAACTTCAAAATTTCCCGTCGCAATTGTTAGTGGGTTGTGCAGCAACAACACTAGAGGCATTCTTGCCTCAAGTTACTTCCATTTAATTCATAATATACGAGAACAAATCTAAGCTCGAGGTCGAATATGTCATTATAATTTATTTTATTTGAAGTTGAATTTAGATTTAATTTGATTAACATAACTTTCATTTAATTCTGTTTGAGTATATAAGCAACCATCTGTAACATAATGGAAGAGAGTAATAGAATTTCAATTTTTAGTAACAAGTTAGTTATGTTTTCTCTCTTCTATCTCTTTCATCTTCATCATCTTCATCTTTTTCTCTTGTGCACCAATAATTGATATCTAGAGTTCTGATTCGGATCCACAAAAAATACCAAGGAAAACACGAGTGAACGTGAGGCGTGTGTGATTGATTTCGTTTATTGAATTCACGTTGGATTCACAATCGAAATCATAACATAGTCATATTTATTGATTCTAAGGGATTGGGAATCACGAGTGTTTGGTGAGATCTAAGTGAATTCCTGCACAAGATTGAAAATAAACGGTAGAAACGGTAGCTTGAACATGAAGCTTCGAGTCTTTTATGGAAAGAATTGGAATCGATGGATGATTCAGACGCGTGTGTTGTTTGGCGCTCAAGATATTCTTGATCTCGTCAGTGACAATTATGCAGTGGTTGTAACAGATGCAACTGAAGCACAAAGGAACATGTATAAATAGTTGAGAAAGAAGGATCAGAAAGCTTGATTGAGAGGCAGGCATGTGAGAAGTTTAAATGTGTTCATTTAGACAATGGTGGAGAGTACTGTGGACCATTTGATTCTTATTGCAAGCAACATGATATTGCACATGAAAAGACTCCTCCTAAAACTCCTCAGTTAAATGGTTTAGCATAGAGGATGAATCGAACACTAATTGAGAGAGTAATGTGTATGCTCTCTGAAGCTAAGTTGCCTAATCATTATTGGGGAGAGGTACTTTACACGACAGTGCACGTTCTTAATCTCACTCCTACTGTTGCTTTGAACATTGAAGTTCCATACAAAATTTGGTTTGTAAAGAATGTCAAGTATGATCATTTGAGAGTCTTTGGTTGTAAGGCATTTGTGCATATTCCAAAGGATAAAAGATCCAAGTTGGATGCAAAGTCAAAACAATGTATCTTCATCGGTTATGGGAAACCTGAGTTTGGTTACATGTTGTATGATCTTGTGGGAAGAAGCTTATTCGAAGTCGTAATGTGGTATTTGTGAAAGACCAAACTATTAAAGACATTGATAAGGTAAAGAAGGTTACACCCAAGAAAAATATTAGTTTTCCTAATGTCGATCCAGTTCAGTTACCTAGTTATAATCTGAATGCTATTAGTGGTGATGATCATAATGGTAGGCCATATGATTATATTGATGATCAACAACTTGGAGATGAGGTAAATATTCCAACTAATGATGGTGAAGGGGAGAGCGATATGTCACAAAATGAGAATCTTAGTGAAGCTCGAGAATCATCTCAAGTTCAACTTAGAAGGTCTAACAGGCAGAGACAACCTTCTACAAAGTATAATTCTGATGAGTATGTGACCTTGATTGATGAGGGTGAACCCGAGTGTTTTCAAGAGACCATGGAAAGTGATGAAAATCAAAAGTGTATGGATGCAATGCATGATGATATGAAATCATTGTATGATAATCACACTTATAATTTAGTGAAGATGCCTAAAGGAAAAAGGGCTTTGGAAAACAGATGGATTTGTAGAGTTAAACATGAGAGCAACTATAAGTCTCCAAGAGATAATGCCAGATTAGTGGTAAAAGGTTTCCGTAAAAGAAAGGGTATTGATTTTAATGATATTTTCTCACCTGTTGTAAAGATGTCATCAATTAGAAACGTGTTGAGTTTGACTGCTACTCTGGATTTAGAGGTTGAGCAAATGGATGTGAAAATGACTTTCCTTCATGGTGATTTGGAGAAAGAGATATACATGAAACAATCCTATGGTTTTAAAGTTAAAGGTAAAGAAGATCGTATGTGTAGATTGAGAAAGAGTTTATATGGGTTGAAACAAGCTCCATGGCAAAGGTACAAGAAGTTTGAGTCTGTTATGTGTGACCAAGGTTACCAGAAGACTACTTCAAATTATTGCGTCTTTGTTAGAAAATTCTCCAACGATGACTTCATTATCCTGTTATTATATGTTGATGATATGCTTATTGTAGGGAAAAGTATTTCTAATATTAACAAGTTAAATAAACAACTGGGAGAGTCATTTTCCATGAAAGACATGAGAGCAGCTAAATAAATTCTTGACATTAGAATCATGCGTGACAAAAAAGAGAAGAACTTTTGGATGTCACAAGAATATTATATCGAAATAGTATTGTAAAGATTCAAAATGGAAAGTTCTAAGGCGCTAAACATTCCTCCCGCTACTCATTTTAAGTTGAGTTCTAATCAAAGTCCTTCAAGTGAAGATGAAACGTTTGATATGAAATGTGTTCCTTATGCGTCTGTTGTAAGTAGTTTGATGTATGCAATGGTGTATACAAGACCAGATATAACACATGATGTTGGTACTAGACATGGCAATGGGGCAGGGCGGAGCGGGTTTAAGCAGACCCATACCTGCCCCCGTCTCCATGACCCGCCCCCGCTCGCAAACTCAATCGGGGCTAATAATTGGTCCCCCGCCCCCACCATGTCCCACCCGCATAAATTGTTATATATATATATATATCAATAATTTAACTAAATAATTGATTATATTAAGAATAATAATGCTTAATCATTTTTATTTAATTTTTATTTTTTAAAAAATAAATAATAATTATATTAAACACGATTTTGTAATCAAAAGAAGTATAAATGAGTAATAAAATTAATAAAAACATGATTTAATAGACGAATGCGGGGCGAGGGTAGGTGTCGGACGGGTACTAGCATCCCTCTCCCTCATAAATAAAAACTGGGCTTTCCCCACCCCACATCTGCCCCTAATTAAATCGGTTTTCCCCCATTAATTTTGGGGCTGGGGCGACTAGGGCCAGACAGGGGCAGATTTATTTTCCATGCCTAGTTGGTATTGTCACTAGATTTTTTCAAATTCAATTAAAGAGCATTGAAATACTATAAAATGGATTAAGGTATCTTCGTGGTACTACTCTTAGGAGGGTTTGTTTTGAAGGAGATAAGTTTAGTCTAGTGGGGTACCTTGACTCTAATATGGCTGAAGACATTGATTCCAGAAAGTCCACTTCGGGCTATGATCCGCTGTCGCACACGGGTCAAAAATGAGTAATTAAGAACGGTTGTCTAGGGAAGCGACACTCGAGTATTGTATCACGTGGACTCTTGGCAAATTAACCAAATAAGAAAACGAAATAGGGGGATTTCAATTTGATTAGAATAAGTGATTATAAAAAGTGATTATGAAATAAGCTGATATACTATTCGGTCTCCTAACTTATCTTCGATCAAAATAATTCTCAATCCTTAAGTGGTCTTTATACCTTTTCGATCACAATATCAATCAAATAAGAGCAATTGACACCATAAGATATATACCTAATTTTTGAATTAAGCATACAGGTTAAAACAATCGCTAATTAAGCAAATACGATTTAAAGTAAAGGAACATACAATCATCGGAATAAACCAATCAACCCTAAGAGAAATTGAATTAAGCATTTGATTATCAAAGAGAAGAATTAAAAGGAAAATAAATTTAATTGGGAAATATGAAAATCTCAAAGTATGATGGAGGCGCGGTTACAGCAACTCCGAGAGTGTTAGTTCTCCATAGGTTCGTACAAAGCGTATTATTTTTCATGAATGGAGAATATGCCTACCGTAGCAGCGAAAATCCTTATAAAACAAAAGGGAAATTCGTCCATTTATGGGATCTGACCCAAAAATTACAAAAATCGGTCAAAACTAACTATTTTAATTAAGTATGGAACTTCAATGAATTATTCTACCATCCTTCACTTCAAATCTGCTTTTGACTTCAACATGAAACTTGTAGCTCTTTCTCTTAGCTTTCCAACGTATATTAGAACGCGTGAATCCAACTCTATATAGTAACAAGGTATTAAATAACTATTTATGCTGAAAATAAAGTACAAAAATAAAATAAAGCCAAAAACAAAATTTAAATATAAAAATACACTAAAATAGTAAAAATAATAGAATAAACTATAGATCTGCCTAAATATAATAGTAGAAGAATGTGCATCAAAATGCACTGATTAAATTCCTCTACACTTGAACTTTTGCACTCCGAGCAAAATTGTAAATTCAAAACTCAAAACAGAAAAAACAAGAGCAAAACAAAACATGCAATTCCAACGATTCTCAGGATACAAAGTGCATACAAAATTCTAAGTCTAAGCTTCAAGAAAATAACATTAGTGAGAAACTTTTTTGTGACATTCAAAGCAAATATGAAAATAGATTAACAAAGAGTACATCAAAAGTAGCAAGATCCTCACAAGATAGAATTCACTTAACTCTCAAGTGTTTAGATTGACTATTTACACTTAAAGGACATCATAAAAATTAGCACTACCATAAGCTTGAAAAGACTTTAACATCCACAATTGAATTATATACACACAAAGATCAAAAGAACATTTATTAGGTTGTAACTTGGTCAGGGTATGAGTGAGATAAATCCTAAGGGGTACTAGGCTAAGATTCAAAGGGAGAAAAGAGACATGAAAGAACTTGCAGGAGTTTAACTACATTCATCCACTTTCAAACAACAACTTTTCTACTATTTTTCTTCTCTTTTATCTTTTTATTTATTTTTTTTTCATTTTCAGAAAAAAAATTTAATGACATCCTTCTTTACTTTTTCCATATATTTTTTTCTACATATATATCTTTTTCTTTTTTCTACCAACTTTTAAATAAAATATCACAACTATAGTTATTTAACCTCACACAAATCCAAACAAGACTTTTTCAAACCTATGAGTGAGTGATAACATTGTTTTTCATTTTCAGGCTTGTAATAAGTTTAAACAAATATGAGATAATAGACTTAAGAGGTTTTCAAACAAGGAATGATATTATTCAGGGTTGACTTTTTGCCTAAGTGGCTAAAAGTAAAACAAAACAAGTTGGATTTATCATATCAGTGTGCACAAGTAATCAACAGTTTCAAAAAGAGTAAGTTCAAGTTCTAGAGACTAACAGACATGAGTGAAATCACACAAGAAAGAATGAGATGGATTTTTTATTGTTATCCATTAAAAGGCTCAAAATCTTACAAGGTTAATTGATCTACCACAAATGATGTGCAATTTATAGTTTAGTCATACATATCATACCAAGAATGCACAAAAATAATCAATCACATCACACCATAATTTTGTAATCAAGAGAACAAAGAAAATATTCACAATTGTAACTCAAAAACCACAGAAAAAGCATACATTTTTTTTTCATGTAAGAAAACAAACAAAAACATAGAAACTAAATGAAATAAAACAAAGTAAATAGTTCTCTCCCCCACACTTAAAACATACATTGTCCTCAATGAAAGAACATAAATATAAAATAAGAGTGAGAAAAAGGAAAGAACACATCTGAAAAGTCAATGCGGATAAATAATTGCATAAGCAATCTTTCCCAAAGAGATCTCTTCTAGAATCTCATCTTCCAAAGTGGGGCTCTCATGGAGTAGCTTTGGGTATTGTCCATTGACCTTGAAATTTTGATTAATGTCTTCGCCTTGTATTTCAGGATCAAAGAAGGGTATTTGATAAGTAAAAGTGTTGAATGAGCACGTGAAAGTGATCTCTTTTGTCAGAACATCAAGAATCAAAAGTTCATGGGGTTGTCTCACTACTTTTGTTCCATCTTTAAGTGAGATCCTATGCATACGAGTGTCAGCCAAGGTCCATGCAATTCCCTTCTTATGTTCCTGCTTAAGTTGGAGCTTTAATGAATAATATAAATCATCAGAAAGTGGTTTAGGCTCTAAAGAAGATGGTTGTTCAATGGACGGTATGTTTGGGGCAACCGAGATGTCAAGAGGTTCAGCTACATAAACAACTTCATTTGCACTACCACCTTTCAAGGCAGCATCAATCTCAGCATAAACAACATAAAGGTTAGTGTTAGTACAATCATCACTTGACTAAATATCATCAAAACCATAAAAAGTTGGAAAATCAACTGAATATAAATCAGAATAAGCTTCATCAACAACTTGAGAAAGCAACTCTATTTGAAAAACATAATGCTCTTTCAAGGAATGTTTCATAGCATCAAAAATGTTGAATTTAACAATAATGTCACCAAATTCCATGGACATGGTTCCATCGTTAACATCAACTTTTGTGTTTAGCTGTTTTTATGAACGATTTGCCCAAAATGATTGGTGACCTGCTTGAATTTGTTTCTCCATACATGTCTAGAATATAAAAGTCTGCAGGAAAAATCAAGTCATTAACTTGAACAAGCACATCTTCCAATACTCTGACGGGGCGAGAATTGCTTATGTTCTCCAGTTGAATGATTAAACTTGTATTATGTACAGGACCAAGATCAAGATTATTATACATAGAAAAAGGTGGTGTCCCTAATACTCTGGCGGGGAGGGCATTGCTTAATGTTCTTTTATCATCCGTGTTCAATAGGAAGAAAAAAAATATCAACAAAGAATGAGAAAATACATAGCTAATTTAGCAATGCAGCAACAAATGTGAAAATGTCAACAATGTCCCTATAGAGCAAAATTGTTGGAAAACACAAAAAACAATTTAAAAAAAATACAAAAACGCGAAATTTGATCTACTGAAGTCAATTAAGAATTTTGAGAAGTTTTTTGGATTTTTTTTAAACTATGAAAACAATTAAAAAATTCATTAAAAATAGAAAAACGATGAATTTGAGGTTTTGAGGGTGGTGTCCCGTAGCTCTTTGGAAAACACAAAAAACGATTAAAATCAAATGAAAAAAATACAAAAACACAAAAACACAAAATTTGATCTAATGAAGCCAATTAGGAATTTTGATTTTTTTGGGGGGGTTTTCTGAAACTATGAAAACAGTAAAAAAAATCATTAAAAATAGAAAAACGATGAATTTGAGGTAAAGGGAAACACCTAAGACTCTAATATTAGTTAAAATCGACAAGAGTCCCCAACAACGACACCAGATTGATCCGTTGTCGCACACGTGTCAAAAACGAGTAATTAAGAACGATAGTCTAGGAAAGCGGCACTCGAGTATCGTATCGCAAGGACTCTTGACAAATTAACCAAATAAGAAAACGAAATAGGGGGTTTCAATTCGATTAGAATAAGTGATTAGAAAAAGTAAGTATGAAATAAGTTGATCTACTATTCGGTCTCCTAACTTATCATCGATCAAAATAATTCTCAATCCCTAAGCGGTCTCTATTCCTTTTTTATTACAATATCAATCAAACAAGCGTAATTGACACCATAAGATATATATTCCTAATTTCCGAATTAGGCAGACGAGTTAAAACAATCGCAAATTAAGCAAACGCAATAACACAAACGCGAATTAAGTAGACGCTATTTAAGGTAAATGAACATACATTCATTGAAATAAATCAATCAACCCTAAGAGAAATCGAATGAAGCATATGATTATCAAAGATAAGAATTGAAAGGAAAATAGATTTAATTTGGAAATATGAAAACCTCAAAGTATGATGGAGACACAGTTACAGTAGATCAAATCCGATAGTGTTAGTTCTCCATAAGTTCGTACAAAGTGTATTATTTTTTGTGAATGCAGATTATGCCTATTGTATCAGCGAAAATCCTTATAAAACAAAAGGGAAATTCGTCCCCTTAGGGGATCCGACCCGAAAATTACAAAAACCGGCCCAAACTAACTATTTTAATTAAGTATGGAACTTCAACGAATTATTCTATACTCCTTCACTCCGAATATGCTTTTGAATTCAACTTAAAACTTGTAGCTCTTTCTCTTATCTTTCCAACGCATATTAGAACGCGTCAATCCAACTCGTATAGCTCAAGTTATAATCTGCATAGTAACATGGTATCAAATAATTGTTTATGCCAAAAACAAAATAAGAAAATAAAATAAAGTCAAAATAAACTTAAATATAAAAATACACTAAAATAGTAAAAATAATAGAATAAACTATAGAGTTTCCTAAGTAGAATAGTAGAAGAATATACATCAAAATATACTGATCAGACTACATGATTAAATTTGCAGGAGGATTGTGACTTGGCAGTCCAGATTGCAAAGGTGTGTAGCATTGTCTACTATAGATGTTGAGTTCAATGTAATTAATCAAGCATGCAAAGAGTTACTATGGTTGAAGAAATTTTTGCAGGAGCTTGGTTTTGTTCAAGATAAATATGTCTTATTTGTTGATAATTAAAGCTTTATTCATCTTGGTAAGAATCCGACTTTTCATAATACGTCCAAACACATTGATGTGAGATATCATTAGATACGTGATGTTTGGATGCTAAGTTCTGGGAGTTAGATAAAGTTCGTACAAATGATAATGGTTATGATATGATGACTAAAACATTACCAAGAGGGGAATTTGAAGCTTGTTGTGATATTGCAGGTTTGACGATTTCCACTACAAAGTTGTGAGGGGGAAATTTGTTGAATTTGGGATCCCTTCCTATGAGGAGAAATACCCAAATATGATTAGCCCATTTGTCTCACTTATTTAAGCGGAGAGGATCAATTTCGGATTGAGAGAGAGAGAGAGAGAGAGAGAGAGAGAAAATAAGGATTCAAAAGAGAGAAAGGAGGAGAGAAACTCATTCTCATTTTTCTATAATCGGTCACACTAAATCGATGATCCCCAATTTGTTAACTGCCAGATCAAACTAAAATTTGAAGGGCATGTTTGTAACACATGTATCTAACGTTTGAATGTTTAGAATTTCAAAACAACGTATGAGGTGAGAGTTATCTTCTTCGCACTAAAGCTACAGATTTGAGAAATTTTTCAGCTTTTTATTCTTAATTGTAAGCTAGTTTGCTTTGTGATTTGCGGTTGTTAGCACTAGTTTGTGAATCATTTTAAGACTCTCTTGTACCCTTAATTGATTATAATAGAGTTATTTCTTTGATCTGGGAGACTCCTGATTTTTACTCTCATATTGAGGAGTTTTCCACGTTAAAAATATCATTGTTCTTTTGTGCCTTTATTTGTTCGATTTGTCATCTTATATTTGTTGTTGATCCTCAAGGTTCCTACAAGTCTGAGGAATTTTATATCCGCCGCGTATTGGTCTGTTATTGTTTCTTAATTTCCCATCACTTAAACGGTTATTTGGTTTCTTTGGACAACTACACGCTTAAATTCAATATGTTGATCATATATAAGAATATCCACTTGTCACCCTTTTTGAATTTGTTCCTTTAGAAACCTAAATTAAAGCTTATTCTTGAAAATAATAAATTAGTTGGTTTTCTTCTCAACATTCAAATTTGAGATCATTAAAAAAATACACAAGGTACATTGGTAAACTCTTTACATGACTAAAGGTACAATGTCGTATGTGGCAAAACTTTAGGACACAAAGTTGTCTGCTTCAAATAATACAAAGATCATAATGACTTATTTATCAAAATCTCAAGATCATCCAACATTCATAAAATGAAATTATATATAGACTTCAACCACAATGTGAATAATTGAATAAACATTTAAGGATGACTTCAAAGGTGTGTTGGAAATTGTTGCTTTGGTAAAAGTATTTCACGAGAGCTAGAAGTTTATGAGAGTTAAGTTGTAATTAGGGGATTAGTTTTTGGATCCTTTAGCTTGTGTTCCAACTTCCGCTTTGTAAATTTTCTGACCCATGGTTTCCATTGTATATGGATTGAATACCCCTAATACTCTCTTATATTCAACATTTTGTTTATAAAAAAACATAAACATATAAGAATAAACTTAAAAATAAAATAAATAACTTTAAAAGAAAAACATCTAGAGAAGAATTTATACAAAAAGTTAATAAATAAGCAAATAAGTGATTTCATTTTATACACGTTATGTTGAAAGATTCGAACACTTGTATATGTTCTTAGATTTGTTTACATGCTTTGTTGAGTGATATTTGTAAACAACTCATGATTTATTCATTTATCTAATTGTATTTCTCAAAAGATTAAGTGTTAGCCATATTCTTTGAGGCGAAAAAGAGATTCTCTTGGGATTAGTTCTTTGTATTTGGGAAATCTAAGATATAAATCAATATGGACTAAAAAATATCTTAGTGATCTTATAATCTGTTCGATTTTAATGAAATCTTAGTGTGGGGAGACTCAATGTAGGTCCGAGTTAACGGGGTTAACAAAAGATAAACTTTGTTTATTTAATTTCTCTTTCCTAATATCTTTATAATTCAACAATTGTGTTTGACTTCAATTTCATTTGAAACATACAAATAAAAAGTTTAAATTGGTAAGCACAATTGAAATATATTTTTTAATTCTTTTCTATGTTTTTCTCACTTTCACTTTTGTGAAAAAATATCAAAACTTAAATTTATAAAGTCATCAAATGAAAAGTTTCAATTCATAAGAACTTTTTGTGACATAGATACATTCAAACAATATTTAAATAACCTCAAAATTCTTGCTACCACTTATTCATGGGTTGTGAAACAATAACACCAAAGACATTATTGCCTCAAGTTCATTCCATTCAATTCATAATCTGCAACAACAAATTGAAGCTCGAGATCAAATATTGTTGAATTGACGAAGAGAATAACCAAAAGTTTAAAGTAGATCTACAAGAAAAAGTGAACACCCATTTATTTCTTTGTTTTGTCCTCCCTCCGTTCTTTTATAAGTGTCACTTTCTTGTAAAAAAATTGTTTTTTTTTTAATTGTCACTTGCAAAATTCAAGGTAGCATTAATTGGAATTTTGTCAAAATTACCCCTAGATAATGATTGCAGAGAGAGAAAAAAAGTAAAGTGAATGTAATAAATAATTAAGGATATTATAGATAAAAGAAGAATTATTGTTTGAAAAGTAACAATAATGATTAGTTTTCTTGGTGTGTGCAAAGAGTCAAATAATGACACTTAAAAAGGAACGGAGGGAATAATGAATAATAGGATCCAAAATGAGAAGGTAGACTCTAGGAAAGTAGTAATGACTAAGTTTACTATTGAGGTGTTTTAATAATTTAGCAGGATTTTTAAATGATAAGAATACTTTAGTAGTAATATATAATAAAATATTTTCTTAATAGTATCTTAATAAAAATATTATTCAATAATTTTTTTAGTCATAAGAATATTTTATTAATAAGTTGGAGTACAAATTTTATGAATAATTTCTTCTTTATAAATATATGATTCAATAAGATCTTCTTAAAATTATATAAGAATAAGTATTCGGATTTTAGAATAGTTTTATGTTAAAGTGACACTATGATTCCTCTTTGTATCAAAACTTTGCTCTAGAAGTAGTTACAAAAACCATTTACCATTATTATTGTTCTATCTCTTGTTTAATAAAATTTTAATTATTTTGTTGTTTCTTTTTAATTTAATATCCTTTGACGGTTGATCAAGAGTACTATAAACGTTAAAAATGTAGAAACTATCCAAACAAGTCTCTTACTATCTCGGTCCAAATGTCCATAACATCTATAATTGGTGTAAATTCTATGTAAATATTCATATTTCCCTTTAAACCAATGGCATTTGATCCAAATCTTACTAATATCAAATTTATTCAGAATAATTTCAACACACCCTTACAAAATGAAATATTTTAATCAGGAAAATGAATCAAAACAAAGAAAATAATTGATCAATGTGGAATTTTTTATTAAAATATTCTTGATTTTCAAACAAATTCTCAAAATAATCCTGATTTCAAAAAAAATCTCAATCTACCCCATTTTTAAGAGAAGACGCCAATCCAATTGGCGACTCCTCTTAAACTTAAAGAGGAGGCGTCAATTGGATTGGTTAGGGCTCCTAGTGTTATCAATCCAATTAACGCCCAAGTGTAAAGCTTTTAGGGGGACGCCAATTGGATTGTCACCTCTGTGTGTTTTGTATTTTTTTTTCCCAAAAAAAGTCTACATGATACATAAAGTCGAAATCGGACCAATTCATATTAATATTAATTCATGTTTACACAAAAAAGACTAATGTTGATGACCAGGATCACCTAACAGACCTCTGGTCCCACATCCCCTAGCTACCCGAACTCGTGGCCCTAACTCATGTTAATGATTCACCCCAGGTGTTTGAGCATCTAAGGGCCCAAGAACATCACTATCAAATGCAGAAGATTGCCTGTTGAGATAGTCAGACAAATCAGCATAGTCTTGTGTATGCATCGAAGGTGTACCACCATAACTGAGTTCATGACCCATGGCAGAGTAGTTGGGTTGTGTTTGAGTTGTTAGAGGGCGATCGGGACGATTGAAGGGATACATTGGTGTTAATGATGCGTCGAGAAAAGGTTAAAAAGATTGTTGTGGTGTTTGGTAGACATAAGGTTGTTGAAGGTTTCAGTTTTGAGATGTTTGTGCTTCTTGGCTATGGTAGGAGGAGGGACGGTTGATGTTAAATGATCGTTAAGTGTTTTGGCTAAGGCGGCTTTGGTAGGGTGATGTGTTGGGTGCGAAGCGATGTTGGGTCTCTGGTTGATGATCTAGTTGTTGGTGGTGATACGGGGTATACTCTTGGTATTATGGTTGGGTGTATGGCATGTTAGGGTTGTATGTTTGTGTGTTTGTGGAACGAAAAATTTGACGGATAGGGGGTTGTGTGTAGTCAGTCTGACAATGTTGTTGGGGGTTAGATGTTGAGCCTTCTGGTGTGTAAGTTGCCTGACGTGGGTCGTATAGGTGCATATCATCGGCGATGAATTCAAAACCAACTGATTTGTACCAAGCCATATAATTACGACTTGGTTTTTCTTCAGTTGGCATCATTGCGTCAGTTAAGACATGGTCATGGCGGTGCTTCCATTTGCGACACTTAGATTTACAGAAGCTTTGCTATGGGTTAAAGTTTCATTGGTCGTTAACTTTGCGTAGATGTCATTCTCCTAGGTTTGCTAGGGGATCTGGGATGTGTTGAAGCATACCGAACTGCAATTTAACATGACCACTGTTGTGCATCTCCACAGTGGTGAATCTTATGATCGGTGTGCATGCAGTCCATACGGTTGCGTTTTCTTCGTTAATTTCATGGTCATGATCCAAATTTAGGTATGGACGCCAAATGAACTGAAATATGAACGTATGTTAGATTATAAATTTGGTAGAAGAAATTAAAAAATTATTACGAAATAACTTGGTTATTGTAACACGGTGGGAGAACTGACTTTAGTTAAATGTTGCGGATAGCAAGAGTCGCCACCGACTTTTATTTTATCCAAAAGGAAAGGACATAAAAGAACAGGAAAGACCTTAAAAAGATTTTGGGTTCGGGGGGTAGGTTATACAAAGGGAAGGTATTAGCACCCTTTATATCCATGGTTATCCATGGGCTCTTAGTTACTTAGCTCACTTTGTTTGTTTGCAAGAGTGTAGTGTGTGATTAGAAAAATTTCTTTAAGTACTTTGTAATGGACCTCGTATGGGTGTATACAAAGCCTAGTTTAGAAATTGTGAGGTGTAAAAGTAATTTTGAAAAGTGTGAGCAAGTAACTATGAGATACCTACCCTAGATTAAGTCTTTCGTGTTCTCGTATATTCTTTCAATGGTAAGACTGTCCCTATTATTAAGGAATAGGTAGTCATTACCTTGGATGTGTTTAAGGGACGGGCGTAGGGTCATCCTATGGTCAATGAAGGCAACATAAGGGGTGTCTTTAGCAACTCGTAGGGACTATCATCAGATTTACCGAAGGGACAAGATCATTATATCGTAGGCAACCTCGTAGGGACTTGATCTTTTAAGTTTATAAGGACTTGATGATTTTTCTGTTTGAAGGGACTTTGCTTAAGACACCCCTATTTTCGAGGGACTTGACCATTTAAAGAAGGCAACCAAGAGGAATACCCTAGGAAGTACAGATGGCGATCAAAGATCGACTTACGTGTGTGAGTGTTATTTTTCAGATATTTGTCTTGAATTTAATTTTCTAAGTTCAATTATTTACAGTTAGTTTTTTTGCACTCCCTAAATTACTAACCACGCAATAAATATTTACAAAAATAAAGGCAAAAAAAATAAATTCCTAAACTATTACATGGCTATGGGACAAATACATAATAATCAGGCGAGAAAGAATAAATTTACAACCTATACATTTGTTCCTAATATTATAAATAAAACAAAATTAAAATAAGGAAAATAATGAAGCAAAAATAGAATAGATAAAAGCAAATAATAATAAAATAATAAATAAACAATGGTAATAAAGCAATAATAAAATAACAATAATAATAAAGTGATAATAAAAAGGTTAAAATTTTAAAAGAAATTATTTTAGGTTAAACAAGTTAGATTTTTTTAGAAGTTATTAGAAAAATATGAGTTTAAAATAAATTAGTAATAATAAAAGAATTTAAAATACATTAATCTACAAATTATAAAATAAAAGAGTTATATGAAAAATATTAAGTTAGTTATTTACAAAATAAATAAAGATTATAGAAAATATCAAATTATTAGATTAATAGGTTTATTATTATTATTCAATTAGAAAAATGGTCAATTAGATTTTATTTACAAATATATAAGGATTTATTATTATAAGTAAGTAATAAAAAAAGTTATTAAAATAGTTAGTATTTATTATTTATTTACAAAAATATAAAGGTTATAGAAAAATTAAATAATTAATTTAGTAGGTTTTCACGCCCTACATTACTAAACCACGCAGTTAATATAGGATCAATGGCAGGAATTTAAATGGCAGAAAAATAAATGGCAGAAAAATAAAATGGCAGAAAATAAAATCCTAATTATTACAACGCTTTGGTGCAGTTACATAATAAAGATGGCGAAAAGTAAAACTGAAAATATTACAAGTTAAAACTTAAAATATTACAAGGGCGAAGCAGTTACAGTGTATGAATAACATAAATAAGAGCGAAAATAGGAAATAATAATAAGGTTTGTTAAGGTTTAAGAAAAGGTTTATGGTTTAAAGGAAATAACACGGTTAAAGTTTTAGGTTTGAAATTTAGAGTTTGTGGCGAAATTGTCAGGGTTTAGGAAAAATCAGGGTAGTTAGTTATGAAAAAAAATGTGCAGATCTAAATATATGTATATATAAAAAAAATGAATTAAAAAAAAACAACGGCGTTGCTAGCGCAAAATTGCGATCATTGCAACTGGATCGGATAACACAAATGTCACGCCTCATACACGTATATGTGAAAACGGCGTATTGACACGATCCGATCCGGAAACATAATCAAATTATAACATAAAATAGAAATATATATATATATTTAACACACTAGTATCATATATAAACTATTACCAAACTGTGTGTACGATGGTATAGATCAGCCACTCTCAGTTTCTCTTTTTCGTTCTGTCTTTTTGCCTCTCTCTATCAGTCATGCTAGTAAATATATATAGGAACAAATTAGGTTAATGATAATGGGCCTAAGTTTATTTTGAAACTCAATATTAAATTAAAAACTGAATAAAGTTAAATAATTAAAATAGTTAAAATTAAAATAAAAACTAATTAACCTATTTATTTATTCTAGACCCAATATAAAAATAAATAGACTCAAAAAAAATAAAAGTCGGGCACCAAAATGCTCGAAAAAATAAAATGAACACGTCAAAATAATCAGCGCGAAATAAATGACTCGGAAAAATACAACGTTTGGTCGGATTTTGAAATAAAAATTATGACCGTTTAAACTGCTCAGACTGATCAACATATGACCAAAAATAGTCGTAAAAATATTTTTAGCATGTCAAATTAAACCACGTGAACCGCAGATTAATGTTACCGACATTTGCAAACTTAAACTTGACATTTTTTCATTGACTAATTTTAGGCACAGTTAAAAAGTTAATTTGACCAGTCTGTTTGTAAATTCCGAGAAATTATTCCGGCTAATATTAAGACAGAAAAAAAATGTTATGCTATGAAGATGATGCAAATGAATGTGAAACAAAAAAACGGTTAGAGTTAAAAATAGAGGGCAAATTTTGGGGTGCAACAGCTGCCCCTGTTCAATTTTCTGAAACCTGAGGAGTTAGATTGACCTGTGTGCCATTCGTGACTTGGAAGGTTGAAGGGGATTGAACACAAAAGCCCAAAAATTTGCACTCGCCGGTGCGTAAAGTAACACTGATGACTGGTTGTATATGCTTAAGTGGGCTTGAAGATGCCACTTGGAAGAACTGGAGATGGGCTTATAGATGCCATCCATAATATCAGGAGGTGATAATATCTTGATGTTGATACTGGATATCAGTACTAGGTCTTCGTATAGGCCGTCTCTGAATCGTATCTAAGAACATACTTTTAATTTAAGTGTCAGAACCAAATCTTCGTGGCGATTTCTTTCTGAATTAAGTATCAGCACTAGACCTTCGTATAGATCGTCTCTGAACTGTTTTGAATTGTTGAATAGACCAGTAGAAATAAATCTTCGTGATGATTATCTCTTCTGGAAATATCCTGGATTAGGGAATAGATCTTCGTATAGACCGTTTGCCTAATATCCAAGAACAAAAGAGTGTCAGGATGAAATCTCCTGAAAATATCCTGGACTAGGGAATAGATCTTCGTATAGACCGTTTGCCTACTATCCAAGAACAAAAGAATATTAGGATGAAATCTCCTGAAAATATCATGGACTAGGGAATAGATCTTTGTATAGACCGTTTGCCTACTATCCGAGGACAAAAGAGTATCAGGATTAACTCTCCTGAAAACATTCTGGACTAGGGAATAGATCTTCGTATAGACCGTTTGCCTACTATCCAAGGACACCTTGAGTAATGATTAAGTATCAGCACTAGATCTTCGTATAGATCGTTTCTGACCTATTGTGAATTGTTGATAGTATTTTATCTGTATATAACCATCCTGCAAGGAAAAGGTTAGTTTATGCAATATGTATGCATGCATGGCATGGTGCATCTAAGTAAATGTATTATGCACTTATGGATATGCCATGGTATGATGTAAATGATATATGTATGAATCATGCGGCCTGAAGCGTCCGGATATCTTTGTATAACAACTACTGGCTAGGGAAAATAAATCCCGATTCGTTGCTAAAGAATATGAGGAACTCGTTCCCGTCTTGTTTGATAGTATAGTATTTGTCACTTCCCGTATTCGTTCGTCGTACTTCTATTGAAGGAATAAGTTCCTAAGTATCCCGACTGAGGATAAAAGAGATGGACATAAATTCAAGGGGAGACGTAATTTGAAGCATCTATAAAGATAGATTTGCTCTACTGGGGATTTGTAGTGGGGATGAACCGGCGAAGCTTCGTTGAACTACTACCCTCGTTCGTCCTTAGTAAATACTATTACTGCATTTTATGCCTTTCTGGTAAACATCAATCGTATTCAAAAGCATACATACATTCAAACACAACCAATGGACGTTTTCGCTTATGTAAATAGAGTAAAAGTAAATCTGGATTCAAAGATGAAATTTATTTATATCACAAAGTGACCTATACATAGGCAAGTTTGTACAAGGAGACAGAAATCCTAGTAAGAGGAATTCGTCGTAAATTTTTTATAAAACAAAAAAAACAGCTATGTGAAAAATGATCCTATTGAGTTTCAATTCTACTATTGCCATTATCTTCAAATATCTCATCTTCTGCTGTTGAGACAGAAACGATTGGATTGATCTTTATCTGTTTGAACTTGATTTAGGTAGCACCATCAGTTGAAGTTACATGAGTGATCCAAACGAGACATAGTCATACGCTTTAATCCCTAACTTTTGCCTGGATTGCCCTTTCAGGTTTTCAATCCACCGGGATACCCTTTTTTGCCCAAGTCGCATTTTCAGGTTTTCGACTTGCCGGGTGTACATTTTTTTTATATATATCCCTAATTTTTGCCCGAACCCTTTTGGTTTGCCGGGATGCCCTTATTTTTGCCTAGGCCAGTCAACCTAGCGGGTCTCTTTTTATGCGTAGTATTTTTTAACTATGTCTGCGTTTACAGGCTGTGGAAAGTCTTCACCATCCATAGTAGTAAGCATCATGGCATCTCCTGAGAATACTCTTTTGACCACAAATGGTCCTTCATATGTAGGAGTCCACTTGCCCCTAGGATCACCCTGTGGTAGTATGATACGCTTGATTACCAAGTCACCAGCCTGATATACCTTTGGCTTAACCTTCTTATTGAAAGCTTTGATCATCTGTTTCTGGTACATCTGACCATGACAAACAGCTGCCAACCTCTTCTCATCAATCAAATTTATCTGGTCGAGTCGAGTCTGAATCCACTCATCCTCGTCTAAACCTGCCTCTTTCATGATTCTTAGAGAGGGAATCTGAACTTCCACTGGTAACACGGCTTCCATTCCGTAGACCAAAGAGAAAGGAGTTGCCCCTATCAAAGTGCGCACTGAAGTGCGATAACCATGAAGAGAAAAGGGTAACATCTCATGCCAGTCTTTGTATGTTACTGTCATCTTTTGTATGATCTTCTTAATATTCTTATTAGCAGCCTCCACGGCGCCATTCATCTTTGGCCGGTACGGAGAAGAGTTATGGTGTTTTATTTTGAACTGCGTGCAGAGTTCAGCAATCATCTTGTTGTTCTTCCGGAGAGAGCAGGTTTCTCAGATGTATATTTGATAAGATCCATCTTAGAAATCAATAAAGTGGTATGATTCAACATATACTGTCTTAGTCGGCGAGCAGCCTAAGCCAAAGCATAGCAAGCTTTCTCGAGCTGGGAGTATCTGGTTTCACAGTCGGTACCTTTTGCTAAGGTAGTATATTGCATGCTCTTTTCGACCAGACTCGTCATGTTGCCCCAACACACACCCTATTGAATTTTCTAACACGGTCAAATACATGATTAGAGGTCTTCTTTCAACTGGTGGCATCAGATTTATAGGTTCTTGGAGATACTTCTTGATTTTGTCAAAAGCTTCTTGACATTCATCATTCCATATCATCTCTTGAGTTTTCCAGCGAAAACCTCTACATAGTCACGTAACATCCGACTCAATCTTTCTTTGACACTGTTTTCCAAGCCTGCTCCTATTTTGACTTCTTTCTTGTCTACTTCAGTACCCAGATTTACAACCTCAATTGATTCCTCATGCGGCTGTGTAACTTTCTCTTCTTGTTGTAATAACCTAGCAAGCTCTACAGGTACTTCACAATCTTCATCCTTTCCATCTTCAGCTTGATAGATCGGATTCTCGAAATTATAATTGGCAATAGTAGAACTGTTATCAACAGGATCCAAAGTGGATGAGGATCTGCATTTTAGTGATGTGGGTGTGTGTAAGAACACATAGCTGATGAAAATAAAATAAAAGAAAAACAAAGAGCCCAATATTTACGAAAACGAAACGTCCATTGATTTTTATTGAATGAAGTATGCAAATGAAATGACATCCCGAAACAAGCATACCATTGTGCCCCGGGTAAGGCACAAGGCTTAAAAATAACAACACAGTAATAGTATTTACTCCTGACTAAAGGAGATAGGAATAACGTCTTCAGTCTTCCAATTGTTGAGCCCATCACCCACAGTAGGAAAAATCCAGTTATCCAGATTGTAGTCTTCATTATAGTCACCCACAACATTGATTTGATCTTTCATGTTCCCTGGATTGGTGATACGAACAGCACGAGCACGACGAACAGCCTTCTGGGACTCTGCAGTGAAACCCAGACCAAACTTGTCAGACTTGTAAGGAATGTCGGGAAGCTGACCCCAAATAGTACAACCACCTTCTTCAACCACAGCTCTAGCATCTTTGAGGGAAGCCATTGTAGGAGGTACTCTGGTAACCACAGGAACTCTTTTAACCACAAGAGGAGCTTCAGTAGCGGGAACGACCCAAGGAACTACTTCAAATGCCTGGCAAGGAGTTTCAACATATTCACTTTCCATTTCAACATACTTAAATGTATTCACATGACTGACCATATATTCTTCCTCTCCATAAACAGTTACGATCTTTCCCTTCACTGGATATCTCAGCTTCTGATGTAGAGTGGAGGTCACAGCACCTGCCCCGTGGATCCAGGGGCGCCCAAGCAAACAAGAGTACGCAGGACGAATATCCATTACATAGAAGGTAGAATCGAAGACTTGAGAGCCTACTTTGATCGGGAGATCTATTTCTCCATGCACCACTCTTCTTGAACACCACTATATTACTTGGTCTTAACACAACATCTTCAGGACTGAGCTTGTTCAGAACCTCTTTGGGAAGTACATTCAATGAAGAGCCATTGTCTACCAACACATGAGTCAAGGTAGTGCCCATACATTCAATGGAGATATGTAAAGCTCTGTTATGGTTTCTTTTGGCAGGAGTCAAGTCAGCATCAGAAAAACCTAACCCATTATCATAAGTCAGATGTGCAACACAATTTTCAAATTGATCCACAGAAATTTCATTTGGTACATGAGCAGTCCTTAAGAATTTGATCAAGGCTTTAGCATGAGCCTCAGAACACAGCAACAAAGACAACATGGAAATTTTGGAGGGAGTATGCCCCAACTGGTCAACAATATCATAATCACTCTTACGAATGATCTTCAGCACTTCTTCCATCTGTTTAGAGAGATTTTCAGCAGTCGGTGCTTCAGCTTGCACAGGTTCAACCACAGGACCTTTGCCTCGAGCATCAATACTTGGCTCAGAAGTGGAGGTAGTAGTTGGAAGAACTGTATTTTTTGAGGTAGCTGGAGGAGAGAAAATTCTTCCACTTCTGGTGATCTTACTAGATCCAGCAATATTATCAACATCAAGGTTATCATCAGTAACAGGTGTATCAGTCAAAGGTTCCTGCTTAACACCATGGATATAAACATCAGAACCGTAATTCCAGGGTATAGCTTTATCAGAAGTATAAGGAATAGGGCCAGGAGTGGTAATAATCATGGGAGGCACTCTAACTTCAGCAACAGTCTTCACCAGGCCTTCAGCAGTAATTTTGATAGGACCCTTGGAAGTGATCTTGACAGTCTGTTCAAGAGCCATTTCTGCTGAAATAAACAGCGAGAAGATAAGATACCTGTTCATAAGAAACCTGTGATGCAATAATATGGTATGTAGATGCTTATGCAATGTTTTCAAGGACCGTAGGATTTAAATTTGTTTAAACCACCAAAAAGTAAACTTTTATTAGTAATAAACTTGTTTGCCCCTTGGGTTTACAATAAAAATGAAATGAATACAAAAATGGGGTTTTAAGTCTCCCATGGACGTTTCCTCTTTGTGTTGAGGTATGAGTTGAGATTCCGCTCCTCGTGAAGTTGTTTTGTTAGCTCCAGGATTCTTTCCTGACTTGCCTTGTAATGAGTCTCAAAAGTATCTCTTTGCTCCTTCAACTGGATCCAGGACCTCTGTAACTCTTCCATGTCAGTGGGCATGTCTGGATGAAGAATGATGTAAGAAGTATCTCCTTCAGCAACAGGCTCCATGGTAACTGGCAGGATAGCAGGATATGGCATCATAAGAGTCTGAGCACGAGATCGTACCCATCTGAGATATGGTTCCATAGGAATAGTGTACTTGGGTTCCAGAGTCTTGCTGTCAACCTTGTTCACTTTACCCCATGCTCGTATGAACCTTTGACGGTAACCTTGAAGATCGTTGTCGTAGTCGAACACAATACCCTGAATAAGCATGTCATGAGGACCATCAGTCCGAGCGTAACCAAACTGACGTAGAGCTAAAGAAGGGTTGTAGGTAATGCCCCCTCTTATGCCAAGGAGTGGCACATTAGGGAACTCCCCACAACGGTCAATGATGGTAACATTCTCCATAGATCTAGAGCACCAACGAATATCTGAATGAGAAAGTGACATAATCCTCTTGGACCACCTGAACCCTTGTTCATTCTTCATCACTGATCGAGGAAGGTGAGAAATAAACCACCTAGATAATAGAGGTATGCAACACATCAGAGTTCCTCGTGCCTTCGTAGTACGGGTATGAAGAGAGTGTAAGATGTCTCCAAGTAATGTAGGCACTGTATTGCGAGTCAGAAATATGTTGATGGCGTGTACGTCTATGAACTGGTCTGGATTGGGGAACAGTACTAAGCCATAAATCAATAGGGGTAAGATCTCCTCAAAAGCATCATAACTCATAGCCTTCAGGAATACTTGAGCTTTTCTCCATCAATACCTTAGCAAGAATACCCTTAACTCCACTCCTTGTTTCTAGGACAATGTCAGATTTCTTTAAATGTAAGGCTGCAACAATGACTTCAGGTTTAGGCTCTTTTTCCAAGCCTGTGAAGGGTTTCTGATCAAGAATAGGTATACCCAGAAGCTTGGAGAACTCTTCCATTGTAGGAACCAGCTGATAGTCGGGAAATGTGAAGCAATGATGTTTAGGGTCAAAGAACTGAAACAGGACACTCATCATGTCTTCATTGAACCCTGAAGTGACTAGATCCAGTAGGTGACCATGCCTCTTGATGAACTGGGAGTTTTCAGAAACTTGAGAGACCAATTCCTTAAGCTTAGGAGGTATTCCTACAAAGTTGATCCGGATAGTATTCCTACGAGCAGAAGCCATGACCTGCAACAAAGAACAAAGATAAATCCTTTGGTCCTTGAAATGGTTAGTGAAAATGCTATGCTTATGATGCATGATGATGCTATGATGTTATGCTCAATCACAAACATGTGGCACACACAAACAAGTCAAACAATAGCCCCAGGTTTGAAGGCTTGCATGAGGTTTAAAGGTAAGTACCCTCCCTTAAAGTTTAGTTGATTCATCCTGTCCTACAAAAGTAACCAGGTTCTAAGGGATCTCAAAATCATTGATCCTTCACAAGGGTGGTTGTTCAGTAGGCAACTTACTTGCCAACCAAAACCCTCCAAGTTTAGGATCCCAATGAGTGTAGTATCGAGTATCAACCAACTTCAGTCTTCACCAAAGCCGGTTATCTCACTACTTTCTAAAGGCCAAAATGGGATGACTAGGGTTCTAAAAGTCAGTTAGTGTATTGACAACATATGGCAGCCTCATATTATCCTCAACTTGCTTAAGGAACATAAGCACCAACCAAGAAGTCACACTAACTATGGCCACCAGATCAACCATATTGATATACGCCGTATAGTTTCCTTGGTCTATTTCCATTTACCTAAGGTACACTAGATCCGGGTTAGGATCTTTCACACATAAGAGCACCCAACAGATAAGTATAAAGCAAACAAGGCAAACAATTTTAAAGTGATCTAATTCCTAAGGGTACCCCTCTTTTATTAAATCCCCAGCAGAGTCGCCAGTTCTGTAACACGGTGGGAGAACTGACTTTAGTTAAATATTGCGGATAGCAAGAGTCGCCACCGACTTTTATTTTATCCAAAAGGAAAGGACATAAAAGAACAGGGAAGACCTTAAAAAGATTTTGGGTTCGGGGGGTAGGTTATACAAAGGGAATGTATTAGCACCCTTTATATCCATGGTTATCCATGGGCTCTTAGTTACTTAGCTCACTTTGTTTGTTTGCAAGAGTGTAGTGTGTGATTAGAAAATTTCTTTAAGTACTTTGTAATGGCCCTCGTATGGGTGTATACAAAGCCTAGTTTAGAAATTGTGAGGTGTAAAAGTAATTTTGAAAAGTGTGAGCAAGTAACTATGAGATACCTACCCTAGATTAAGTCTTTCGTGTTCTCGTATATTCTTTCAATGGTAAGACTGTCCCTATTATTAAGGAATAGGTAGTCATTACCTTGGATGTGTTTAAGGGACGGGCGTAGGGTCATCGTATGGTCAATGAAGGCAACATAAGGGGTGTCTTTAGCAACTCGTAGGGACTATCATCATATTTACCGAAGGGACAAGATCATTTTATCGTAGGCAACCTCGTAGGGACTTGATCTTTTAAGTTTATAGGGACTTGATGATTTTTCTGTTTGAAGGGACTTCGCTTAAGACACCCCTATTTTCGAGGGACTTGACCATTTAAAGAAGGCAACCAAGAGGAATACCCTAGGAAGTACAGATGGCGATCAAAGATCGACTTACGTGTGTGAGTGTTATTTTTCAGATATTTGTCTTGAATTTAATTTTCTAAGTTCAATTATTTACAGTTAGTTTTTTTGCACTCCATAAATTACTAACCATGCAATAAATATTTACAAAAATAAAGGCAAGAAAAATAAATTCCTAAACTATTACATGGCTATGGGACAGATACATAATAATCAGGCGAGAAAGAATAAATTTACAACCTATACATTTGTTCCTAATATTATAAATAAAATAAAATTAAAATAAGGAAAATAATGAAGCAAAAATAGAATAGATAAAAGCAAATAATAATAAAATAATAAATAAACAATGGTAATAAAGCAATAATAAAATAACAATAATAATAAAGTGATAATAAAAAGGTTAGAATTTTAAAAGAAATTATTTTAGGTTAAACAAGTTAGATTTTTTTAGAAGTTATTAGAAAAACATGAGTTTAAAATAAATTAGTAATAATAAAAGAATTTAAAATACATTAATGTACAAATTATAAAATAAAAGAGTTATATGAAAAATATTAAGTTAGTTATTTACAAAATAAATAAAGATTATAGAAAATATCAAATTATTAGATTAATAGGTTTATTATTATTATTCAATTAGAAAAATGGTCAATTAGATTTTATTTACAAAATATATAAGGATTTAATATTATAAGTAAGTAATAAAAAAAGTTATTAAAATAGTTAGTATTTATTATTTATTTACAAAAAATATAAAGGTTATAGAAAAATATTAAATAATTAATTTAGTAGGTTTTCACGCCCTACATTACTAAACCACGCAGTTAATATAGGATCAATGACACGAATTTAAATGACAGAAAAATAAATGGCAGAAAAATAAAATGACAGAAAATAAATGGCAGAAAATAAAATCCTAATTATTACAACGCTTTGGTGCAGTTACATAATAAAGATGGCGAAAAGTAAAACTGAAAATATTACAAGTTAAAACTTAAAATATTACTAGGACGAAGCAGTTACAGTGTATGAATAACATAAATAAGAGCGAAAATAGGAAATAATAATAAGGTTTGTTAAGGTTTAAGAAAAGGTTTATGGTTTAAAGGAAATAACACGGTTAAAGTTTTAGGTTTGAAATTTAGAGTTTGTGGCGAAATTGTCAGGGTTTAGGAAAAATCAGGGTAGTTAGTTATGAAAAAAAATGTGCAGATCTAAATATATGTATATATAAAAAAAAATGAATTAAAAAAAACAACGGCGTTGCTAGCGCAAAATTGCGATCATAGCAACTGGATCGGATAACACAAATGTCACGCCTCATACACGTATATGTGAAAACGGCGTATTGACACGATCCGATCCGAAAACATAATCAAATTATAACATAAAATAGAAATATATATATATATTTAACACACTAGTATCATATATAAACTATTACCAAACTATGTGTACGATGGTATAGATCAGCCACTCTCAGTTTCTCTTTTTCGTTCTGTCTTTTTGCCTCTCTCTATCAGTCATGCTAGTAAATATATATAGGAACAAATTAGGTTAATGATAATGAGCCTAAGTTTATTTTGAAACCCAATATTAAATTAAAAACTGAATAAAGTTAAATAATTAAAATAGTTAAAATTAAAATAAAAACTAATTAACCTATTTATTTATTCTAGACCCAATATAAAAATAAATAGACTCAAAAAAAATAAAAGTCGGGCACCAAAATGCTCGAAAAAATAAAATGAACACGTCAAAATAATCAGTGCGAAATAAATGACTCGGAAAAATACAACGTTTGGTCGGATTTTGAAATAAAAATTATGACCGTTTAAACTGCTCAGACTGATCAACATATGACCAAAAATAGTCGTAAAAATATTTTTAGCATGTCAAATTAAACCACGTGAACCGCAGATTAATGTTACCGACATTTGCAAACTTAAACTTGACATTTTTTCATTGACTAATTTTAGGCACAGTTAAAAAGTTAATTTGACCAGTCTGTTTGTAAATTCCGAGAAATTATTCCGGCTAATATTAAGACAGAAAAAAAATGTTATGCTATGAAGATGATGCAAATGAATGTGAAACAAAAAAACGGTTATAGTTAAAAATAGAGGGCAAATTTTGGGGTGCAACAATTATTATCCATACATCTGTCGGTCGAAGGTGATCAAAGAGATTACGATACTGAGTAATACAGTGTCTAGGACATCTGTTATAACTCATACCACGTGCCGACCATCTATACCATAAAGGTAAAAATATTAGTTAGAGATAATAATTCGTAAAGTAAGTAAATATAGACCATTTTAAACAACTTACTTTTGTGCATACGGGAATGTGAAAGGATTGTTGTTGACGGGCGCTAGAGACGGTAGTCTGGACCAACCCCGTGCTTGGAGCAAAACAACACATCCAAAAAAGGTAGATGTGTCTTTGTGTGAATTTTTATACAAAGATCTATAAAGATAGGCTAGACAAGCGAATCCCTAACTGTAACTTCCTATTCTATCTGCATGTCTTAGTAAAGATAAATACATAACATGCATACTAGAACCACTACCAATTGGATTGGCGCCCATGTGCAGGCATTACGAGCAAGCGCCAATTGAATTGGCGTTAGGGCTTTCATGTTTGACATGTGGCTTCCCTCTGGCTTGCATGCATGTTTGACACATCACTTATGAGTTGCTTGCATGTTTGACACATCACTTCCGTCTAGCTTTGCATGTTTGACATATCACTTACCTATTTAAGTGTCTTACTATCTACATCCAACAATCAACACAAATTCATCTGCACCAAAAAATTAATTTTCATATGCACAAGAAATATTACAATGTCATCTTAACCAAAATCTAGTATCAATGTTCACTGCAATGGTGAGACTTACAAATCTGAGTTATATGAGTTTTGTTTTTGCAACACTGATACCATTCGACTTATGATCAAGAGAAATTCAAATTTCTTGCATTTGAAAAAATGAATTGAATCCTGCATAGGATTTGATATTGTGTCAAAGATCACATATCAAAATCTAATTTTTTTTAGAACACTCAATGCAAGTTTTTCCCGCTGAAGGTACGGGATAATGAAGATGTTGAATATATGTTTGTTAGTCACGAATATTCTGGTTGCAACTGTATTGAGTTATATATTACTCTTCAACAAAGTATACCATCTCAACAATCTCAGATAACTAATCAAGTTGAATCTGATGAATTTGACTCAGAAAACTCAGATGACGCAGACCCAGAAGCAGAAGCAGAAGTTAACATCGTTGATAAAGAAGAAGAAGAGACCGAGACACAGGTCGATCATATGTTGAACAATAACATTGAAGATGATGATCAACCGGCGCCATTACCTCCAAGTCATGTATGCAATCCGCCTCAACCAGTGAAACACACTGATTCGAGAAGGTATGTCATCGAATGTCGTAACATCCTTTATAAGTTTTGTTTGGCTGCGTCTCACAAAAAGAAAAGTGACTCTTGGGAGATAGCTTCAATAGACCCACCTCACAGTTACAAAGGCTGTTGAACAGATATTTGACAACTGGGAGGATTCATACAAAGAATTGTCACAGTTTTTATGGGCCCTAAAAACATACATACTAGGAATTGTTGCAATTATGGAGACATTGCTAGCATTTACGCCAGACGAAACCTGTATTGTTGGAAATAGAATCTTTCACCGCCTCTTTTGGGAGTTTGATATGTGCATTAAAGGTTTTGCATTCTGCAAACCTATTATTCAAATTGATGGAACATAGTTATACAACAAATACAAGGGTACTTTGCTTATGGTGGTTGCACAAGACGGCAACAACAATGTCTTTCCCATTGCCTTTGCTCTGGTTGAAGGTGAAACCGCTGGTGGTTGGGATTTCTTTCTTTGACATCTCAAAACACATGTGGCTCCACAAGCCAATCCGGGTTTGATTTCTGATAGACATGCTGCCATTGAGAGTGCTTACAATAACCATGACAACGGATGGCATGACCCTCTTTCTACCCATGTCTATTGCATTAGACATATCACACAAAACTTCATGCGTGCAATCAAAGATAAGAACCTTCACAAAAAAAGTGGTGAATGCTAGGTATGCTCTAACTCAGCCGTCATTTCAATATTACTGTGATAAAATTAGACTGTCTAATGCAGATGCAGGAAGATTAGTGGATAACATACCAGTAGAGTAGTGGACAAAGGCATTTGACGGAGGCTGTCGATGGGGCCACATGACAACAAACCTTGTGGAATGCATGAACACCGTATTCAAATGCATTAGAAATCTACCAATAACCGTTTTGGTCAGATCAACCTATTATAGGTTGACTTCTACCTTCGCAACCAGAGGTGAAAGATGGAGTGCAATGTTAATGTCTGGGCAAATATTCAGCGAATGTTGTATAAAAGTGATGAAATAGGAGAGCATCAAAGCTAGCACACACGCGGTAACAGTCTTTGACCTTCATAGGCAAAAAAATTGCGTACAGGAAACAATGGACCACAATGAGGGAATACCAAATTTATCCTATGCTGTCAACCTAAACAGAAGTTGGTGCGACTGTGGAAAGTTCCAGGCCTTTCGTATTCCTTGTTCCCATGTCATTGCGGCATGCGCACATACTCGCCATGACACTTACAACCATCTATTTGATGTTTATAAGGCCATTACCGTCATGAATGTGTATAACAAAAGTTTCTCAGTGCTACCAATGGAGGAATACTGGCCTCCATATGAAGGTGAGATAGTTTGGCACAACGACGAGATACGAAGAAAGAAAAAATGACGGCTAAACAACACGCGTATTAGAATAGAAATGGATATGACTGATAAAATGATAAGACTATGTAGTATAAATCGTCAACCAGGACACAACAAGAACAACTGTCCCAATCGAGGAGTAACATCTGCATCATAAGATAATATCTCATTTTAATTTTTGTAACCTTGGATTTTTATATATCATTAACTTTTTGTTACAACAAGGTTAACAACAAACATCACTACAACATAACAAACTTAAAACAAAATATTTCTAACTGATTACAACAATCAAATTGATGCCATCTCGTCCAAACATCATTTCCCTAGCATCCTTATCAGTTTTGACTCGCACCCAACCAAATATATTATCGAGTCTCTCAATACTTCTAATTTTTTTCCCTTCTGGTATTTTTCCATCTAACCAACAAACCAGCTGCCTCTTTAGTTGATCGAAACTAGTGATGTTCCAGAAGAGCATCAACATCGGAGGTTTGTCTCTCGAATAAACTACCTTTCCATAGCGACGACGAACACCAAACATGTTTGCAAAATGATGAAATGAGATGTAGAAAAATGATTCACACAACACCTCTATTTATAACAAAAAACACATGGGCGTCAATTGGATTGACATCACCATGTGTCGTAGCCAATCCAAATTGGCGCCTCCTCTCTAACTTTAGAAGTTAACGCTAATTGGTCTGATGTCTCCTCTTAAAAATGGGATAAAAGTGAGATAGATTGGATTTTTTTTTAAAATCAAGGTTATTTTAATTTTTTTTATTTAAAATTAGGGATATTTGGATAAAAAATTCACGAGAGTAAACCTAATTTAATTTCCCAACATTCTACTATTTGTTAAATATTATAGAGAGTGGTGGTTCATTGAATATGAAAAAAAGTTTTAATTTTTAACAAAATACAAACGATATTTAACTAAGGTTAGTCATCACATAAAATAAATAAATAGAGGAGGTCAATGTTAAAGAGAAAACATAATAAGTCTGAATGACATTTTAACCAATTTAAAAAAAAATATAATATTCTCAATTTTATATTAATTTATTTTAAAATAAAATAAAAATTTAAATGAATTTTATCTTTTAAGATCTATTTGATTTAAATAAAAGAGAGGAGATGAGAGATTTTATTGAAAGGAAAGAAAGGATAAGTAAATGATTTTTTTAAAATTATATATAAAATTTTCTGAAATGAAATAAATTAAATTATGTGTTGATAACAAATTTTAAATCGTTAAGAGACAAAAGTATAAACTAAATGATTTAAAATTTAATATAAAAAAATATTAGAAAAAAAATGAACATTCATAAATATAAAAGAAATAAAAAAATAAGGTGATTATAATTTGTATTAAATAAAAAAAGTTTAAAAGTTAAGAAAAATTATAGTAAATTAATAAAAACCATACATAAAAATCAGATATTTAAAAAAATGAATAATTTTAAAATATGAAGATTATATTTTAAAGGAATTTTATTAATTTCCTTTCATAAAATTTAAATCAAAGATGTTTAATTAAAAATATTATTTTATTTTTCCATCTCTCTATTCCGAACCAAAATCACCCTTATGATATCGGTAACGGGATATTCTTGAGCTTTAAGCTATCAAAGAAGTTACCGATCCAAAATAGATAGAGCCACGTGGCATATCAATGGATGCAAAGACGAAAACGACAGAGATTCGGGATATGAGATGAGGTTCCAAAACGACGGGCCATAACGGTACACGATTCTTCCTTGTTTGAAATACCAGACAAGAGTATCGTTAATTTCTTCCTTCACATAATCTTTCCCCCCAATTAATCAATTATTCAATTAATCGATTCATTCCCCTTTCCACCTTCTTCACCAATTCAATTATTATCATTAAAAAAATCAAATAATCGAAAATTTTAAACCATGACCATGTCCACCACTTTGTTAATACAACCCTGCCCCTTCCACTTCAAATGGAAGAATCAATTCGCTTTTTCTAATAATCGCGTTTACATACCTCACTCATTCACACCAATCACAAAACCACTTCACACCATCAAATCTCACTTAAACCACAAAACCGCGTCCTCAATAAGTCCCAATCCCAATTCCAAATCCAAAACCACGTTTGAGTCTCTCGTAACCTCTATATGGAACACAATTCGAAAACCCGCGGTAGCCGCGATATTAATTGGGGTTTTATTAATGTACGATCCAAACACCGCCTTAGCAGCATCTGGTGGTAGAATGGGAGGAAGATCTTTCTCTTCTTCATCTTCGTCGTCTTCGTCTTCCTCGAGAAGCTATTCGATTCCATCGCCGGGTCCAGGGTTTTCTTACTCTACTCCGTTTAGCGGCGGGGGTTACTATGGGCCTGCCGTTGGAGTTGGACTTGGACTTGGTGCTGGTGCTGGCTCTAGTTTCTTTCTTATATTTGTTGGTTTTGCAGCTTTTATTTTGGTTTCTGGTTTTCTTTCTGATCGTTCTGAGGGTAGTGTGCTCACTGCTGCTGGAAAAACCACCGTTCTCAAACTTCAGGTTTCATTTACTTTGTATAATTATTACACTGTTTTCTTCATTTTGTTGCTTCCTGCATGAATTGTTTTGCCATGGTTAGTGTATTTGGGTTGGAGTGGTTGTTTTTGCGACTTGAAGTTTGACAAGTATGTTCTTTTCATGTACAATTAGACTAGTATGTATATTTTTTCACTTAATTTTGCATACAATGTTGGCTTAAATTTCTGATGAAGGTTAGTTATTCAATATTGAAGGTTAGTTATTCAATATTTGTTGGTTTTATTTGGGTTTAGAAAGTTCGTATCTTGTTAGCTACCACTTTGGTCAATGTGAGATTATGTATTGAGGAATGCTACAACAAATGGATCAATCACAAGAAAGTGTTTGTCAATGTGAGATTATGTATTGAGGAATGCTACAACAAATGGATCAATCACAAGAAAGTGTGCTGTTATGTGTTTGTTAGGAACCCAACTGTGGGCTTGTATGACTCTTTTTTCCTAGCCGACGTTATGGAGATATATGACAGGAAAATAAAAGAGTGACAAATAGAATGCTGATGTGGCACAGGGTGAGGATAGTGTGTTACTTAACTTATGTGAGTTAGTTATATAGGGGATGAGGGGTGAGAGGAAGAGCATCTTAGAGAATCATTGAGGTAGTTATGGACAGAGTGAATTGTTCTTTGTAGTATGTGGGCATTAGGATATTCATTCTTTTGCAGTTATTTTTCATTTACAGAAATAATACACTATTATTCCAGTATTTGTGCATTTTACTCTATTTCTTCTATATTATATTCTGTGAGTTGCGGTGACTCGGGTAGGCAACAGTGTTGGCTTTAGGAGTATATTATGTTTTGAAAAGTGTTGCCTTTTTGAAAAATGGATCAATCACCAAAAAGTGTATTGGAAAGTGTATAAATAGAAGCATAGTATATTGTTAGCATTCCTTTTCTGACATCTTTTTTTGGTGAATTTCAATGGAGGTGTTGTTCCTAGGATACATTTTTTTTTATCATTTGGTTGGATAGAGTTTTTCTTGCATCAAGCTATTTTTTGAGAATAAAAGCGTTTGTATATAATTATGTGCTTTGTAAGAATACTTTGATTTAGAAGGTTGCAATAATCAGATTTAATGTTTGGTTGTTGGAGATGATGTTTGGCAAGTACTATAGTTAGGCTGATGGGATTGAAAGGGCCATATCATGTGCTGCATTTATTTTATGCTCATGGCAGACATTTAAGGAAAGGAACAAGGCATTTTTTACTTCTAAACAAGATAGATTGACTTTCTCAGTTGCATGCACTATGCAACGTTGCCAACTTTGCAGTGTTGCATGCAGGATCATATAATTTACAATTTTTTGGGGTCTATTCATGCTGGTTTGCAAGCAAAATCACATTTTGGTGAGGTGAGATTTGAGTAGGATTGTCAGTCATGCTCGCCGGGCGATCCAGAAAGGGCCAAGTTTTGATTCCAATTTTGTGACCCCGTTTGAAGGGCCAAGTTTTGATTCCAATTTTGTGACCCCGTTTGAAGGGCCAAGTTTTGATTCCAATTTTGTGACCCCGTTTGAAGGGCCAAGTTTTGATTCCAATTTTGTGACCCCGTTTGAAGGGCCCTTATTTCCCTTCTCAGTCTCGTGATCTCTCTTTGATTCTCCACAAGTTCCCTGCCATCTTTAGACATTATTTTCCATATATTTGTAGTGTTGTTTGGGACTTATTCAGTAGTGACTGGCAGAGACATGCATTGGCCCTGCTGTAGGGTTCAGTGGAGATGTAGGCTCCAGTTTCTTACTCATCTCAGTCGGTTTCGTAGAATTTATTTAGGCTTCTAAGTTTTTTTCAGATCGGTGTGGATAATGTACTCACTGCCAATGAGAAAACCATCACGCCCAAGTTTTACTAATGGTCAAGTTTTTCACATAAGCAGACTATTCAAGGCAATTATTAGCACTTGCATTTATAGTTTAGTGAGATGCTCAATCACGTCCTCAATAAATTTTTGTCGGTATTTTTGCTTATTCAAAGTCAGGGAGGGGGATTAGACTAGGTTGGGCCGAGATTTGGTAGACCTGGGTCTCTCTAGTGTTGTCTGTCTGGTGTCAGAATGCATACCTGCCTAAATGCCCATTTTACAATTAGACCTATAAATAATTCTTAAGGTAGTCATTAAATAAGTTTATTGCCTCAACTCTACGTATTGACTTTGACTAGTATGCTTAAATTCTTTAAATGAATCAATAAGTATATGATTTAACACTTAGTGAACAACTAAATATTATGTGTTAATATTATATTAGAACATTGCTGCTATTTGTTACAAATGATACAAGAAAGAGAAGAATGCATACAAATTGGATACTTGACCAATCATATGTTGGCTAACCATATATGCTGCCACATAGGATTCTTGCGTTTCTTTTCAAACTTCTCTTGTAAAAATATGCATTTTCCATTACATTATTTACATTTACTTTAATAGATTGTCATGTTAAGCCCAAAAGTTTTGTGAATAACCCAAAGTTTGGTATGTTTAGCTAAGTAGGCTTTTTATATGTCTTAGTCTAACTTAGACTAGGCTTGAGGCAGACTAGGTTAACCTTTGACGGATGCCTTGCTTATTTTCATCCTTAACTGAAATCACGGTATTGCTACTTTTAATTCACTAATGCATACAATATCCATATAAATTTATGAATGAAAGGTTACTGGGTGGGTCCAATATTTGTTGCTATTTTAATTGGGTTTTGAAGCTTGTTTGTCAACATCTTGTTAGCTTCCAATGCACAGCACAATCATTTCATTTTATTCACTATTTTGAATCTTTGGAATTTCAAATCATCAATAATAGCATTGTTCTCTTAGGTTGGGTTGTTGGGGATGGGTCGCTCACTTCAAAGGGATCTGAATAGGATTGCAGAGGTTGCAGATACATCATCTTCAGAAGGTTTGAGTTACGTTTTGACAGGTGAAGCTCATAAACATGTGATTTTTAGTCACTTGCCTTTAGTTGTTTCTTTTTCCTAACTGTGTGATATTTCTTCATGATTTACTGAAAATGGTTTAATGCTTTCAGTGTTTTGTGTAACAAAGGATTGTTAATGACAAAAAATGATTGCTTTATGATATAGTATAAACTATCATGTTTTTTTATTTTTTATTGTCAATGTAGTGCAGATGCATGTAGAAAATGATTAGGGTCAAGTCTGTTGTTACGGAAATATAGAAAACATTGAAAAGAAGTATTTACGAAAAATATTGAATTACTTATGATTGTTATAGCAGTTAATAATATAGCTGAAGCAACATGGTTGTACGGACTACTTTCTGATTTAGTTTGACTTTCTGTTGCAGAGACCACATTAGCTTTGCTTCGGCATCCTGATTACTGTATCTCGGGATATTCGTCGGTAAGTGGTTTTAATCTCTGAGAGCTGTTCATTGGTTTCTTGAGGATATTGCATACAGCTTAGTGATATTGTGCTGTCATTATTGTTTTTTATTGACTGTTGGCAACTTGATATTAATGTATAGTACCAAAGCAACTCTATTGCGGGAATAGATGAGGTCTTGTGACACATCATCTCAGCATAAATATTCTAAATGTTTGCTCAGTTAAAAGAGAGTATTGAAGTGGCTTAATAGAACTCAATGGTGCTATATTTTTTGTACCTTTTTGTTTTTGAGAAAATTCAAGCTTAATGTTGTAAGAGTAGTATTTTGTGTCCTAAAAGGTACTCCATCCGATCAGTGTTGTCGATGGCGGAGAGCCAAAATACCGCCATAGCGACCGCTTTGCAGCGCCGTTATAGCGGAAAAATCCGCAATATCGGCCGATATTTACCATAGCGGCGAGCCCAAAAACCGCCAGCCATGTATATCAGCCATAGCAGCCATGGTGCTGCCATTTTATAACACTGCATCCAATTTCTTTTTAATTGTCGTTTTAAGATTATTTACACACTAGAAAACTAAAAAGTTTCATTTTATTTTTACTTTTGATGAAATTATTTGTTTTTTTTTCTCTTTCTGAAAATACCCTTAACCATTTATTATGTCACTCCTCTTATATCTCTCTCTGCAATAAATACTTAAGAATATTATTGACAAAACAATAATCAATGTTGCATTGGACTTTGAAAGCGACAACCAATAAAAGTAATTTTTTCTACAGAAGAGGGACAAGTAAAAAGAAATAGAGGGAGCAATGTAATAACTTAACATTATGTTGTAAGAGAAGTATTATCTGTAAAAATAGTACATAACTTTAAAAATTAGTGTTGTCCTAAAAGTTGATACTTAAACTTTTATGTTTGCTGTTCATCATCAGGGAATTTTTTCCAAGCTTGTAATTTAAATTAAATTATACTTTATTGTTGCAATAGAAATAAAGGAAAACGAGTTTATGGAAAGTTGAAAGTGCATATTTCCTGACATTTTGCAGGTGGACATAAAGCGGGGTATAGAAGATGGGGAGAAGCGTTTTAATCAACTTTCAATTGAAGAGCGAGGAAAGTTTGATGAAGAGACGCTGGTCAATGTTAACAACATAAAGAGGCAAAGTACGAGAAGCCAGAGATCTAACGGATTCAGCAATGAATACATAGTGGTATCGTAACTTTCTTGTTTCTTGGTGTTTGTTTTCAACACGATGTTTTCCTGTGTGCACTCTAGACTTCAAACTTAATAGTAATAACTTTAGGATTAGAAAGACAAGTTAACTTTGGGATTAGAAAGACATAAGGAAATCATATAGAGAATTGTTTAACTTAAATATGTAAAACAAGTATTCTTTATTTTCAATTTCTCTGTCCCTAATCACTTGAAAAAGTGAAGTTCCATGCGGACAATTCACATATCTTTCTTCTAACCCTTTTTATTCTTATATATCAGATAACAATCTTGGCAGCTGCTGAAGGAGAACATAAACTTCCTAGCATCAATGGAAGTGGAAACTTGAAGGAAGCTTTACAAAAACTCGGATCCATTCCTTCAAGCAAATTATTAGTAAGATCAATAATATTTTGCAAGTCCTCTGTCATATATTGTTAGTACTTTTTTTTAAACGGTCACTATAACTACTTGCAGGCAGTTGAGGTATTATGGACTCCACAAAATGAGAACGATACTCTCTCAGAACGGGAGTTACTCGAAGATTACCCACTTTTGCGGCCTTTGTAAATTGTAATGGTATGCTTGCATTCTGATTCCAGGCTTCCACATTAAAACCATTGATATTATCCTGTTACTCAATCTTCAAGGTTATACAGCTGCGGCTAATATCAGTATGACACTGTTTTTCACTATAAAGGTTCTCAACTTGTACATATTTACCCATTAGGATGTCCTATAAAGATTTTGTACCATATTATAGATAATTATTTTGTTGCATTAATTTGAAGTAGTTGCTCATTCTGTTTTGAAATTTCTCTGCTGCTAAATCCAGGGGGACTTTACGGTGTTTGTTTGTGTGCACTATTGGTTCCATCTTCGGTGGATATTTGAAAAAAAGTATCCATAATGAATAGGGTACAAACTCGCAAAATGGATACGGACACGGAGAATTATTTACTAAAATAAGCGGGTATGAGTGTGGGTACGGGTATGCAGCCCGCCCCATATCCAGTGGACGTTACCGCGTTTGTTTGTGCGTACTATTATTATCCACAACGGATAGGGTAAAAATTTGTAAAAAAGATATGTGCACGTTTAGTTATCCACTAAAATAAATATGAATGGGGTGCAGGTACTGAAACCTTAGTATCCAGTATGTCCTATTCCCGAACATCATATATATATATATATATATATATATATATATATATATATATATATATATATATATATATATATATATATAGACACGATAATCTATCAATTTTATTAAATATATTATTATTAAATTTTTATGTGTTTTAATATAAATGTTTGTTTATTTTTTACTCCTCCGTATAATATATAATAGAATAAAAAAAATCACCCTTTAAGAAAAATGTCTTAAATGCATTTAACTTTTATATTTTGTTCTAATTTTACATCTATTTTTTTTTGGAATAGTTGCAAAAAATGAAAAAAAAAAGAGTATATCTATATTTATAGACAAAGAGGATAGCTGAAAATGTCTGGCATGTATTTCTTCCTATTTTATGGTTTATCAATTATACAATTTAAAACTGTTACCAAAATATTTATATTAAAAATAATCATATCTTTTAACCGTTAACATTAACTGCTTCAAATTCAAATGCCAACTGCTTCAAATGCTACTGTAATTTCAAATGCTTCAAATACACACTCCTTTGTTAAAAATCGAATACAATGATATTGTCTCATTAACTCTCTTTTCATATCTATTTATTTATTCTAAAATCATCTCACATAGGAAAATAGGAAAATGATCATCATAATATTTATATTTTAAAATTATAAAGACCGCATATAATTTATGCACCATGTTATAGAGCTCTAATGAAACCCGCTCATAAAATAAATGGAAAAATATAGGAAAAGTAATAGAAGATAGTTTCTAATTGCTATATCCCAATGATATTTATTACTTCTCATCCATTTTTACTATGTTTTATAATTCTTGAGAGTAAAGGTTAATACTTTGATTATCATGAATGCAATTTACATTTAAATTCTATTTATTAGTGTATTATTTTATGGATATGATTGTTGAGTCAGACATAATACTCATACTCATTGGTAAATTAATTAAAATAGATTTAAGTAATTGTGATTATTTTCAATTTAAATTATATGCCTTCTAATTAGACATTTACTACGATTATTACAGGTAAATCAATTTCGTGGTATAGCAGTTATTATACTCTTAAATAATTTCTTATATATATTCAACAATTTTGAATTTTATATATTTAACATTAAACAATGGGTTGCCAAAATACATACCTTTAATTATTTGGTGTAACAGTTTATTTTATATTCAAGGGAAATGGGGGAGAGTTTAACATAGATACAGGAATATTATTTGTCAAAAAAACTATATTGGAAGTTTGGAACACTCCACACCTTATTTCTTTCCACAAATATATATATTTTAATTTTACTTGTGATTAATTGTACTCATTTGTCTACATTTTTTTTCTTTCAATTTATTGTTTTCTTTCTAATTTTTCACAAGAGATTAATTAATATGCACTGTTAGTGTAAAAAAATTTACACTATCGATTCATTATCATCACCCGTTTGTATTACTTTATAGATTTTAAAATTAAAAGTCAAACTTGTCTCAATATCCAACGATTATAATTTACTGACGGTGTAAAATTCTTTAACATTGACCATGTATATCAATTAAATTCTTTTCACAATCATGTGTTTTCAACTATTATTCTTAAAAAATCTATATCTTTTTCTTCTATAACTATCTATAAATGGATAAGGAATTTTAAAATTACCTATTTGTATTTCTTAATTATCCTTAACTTTCATTTATAATTAACGAATTTATTTTTTTGAATTTGATAATATTTGTCCTATAACTTCTCCTTCTTCATTTTTTAAATTTGATAACTACCTTTATATTTGTCATATAACTTCTATTTCTTCATTATTTTTTTGAATTTGATAATTACCTTTGTAATTGTCCTATAATTTCTCCTTCTTCATTTTAGAGAATATAATTTTCTATATAATCATAACATCTTTTGTATATTTTACTCTACCTTTTCTCTCTTATTTTTGTAAAATTACTCTTCCTCTCATTGATTTTGTTTCTAATCCAGAAATCATAATTTGTTTTATATTTCTCATTGAAATTTCACCTCTTCTTTTGGCAAAATTACTCCATAATACTATATAACTGAATGTCTTACATTTAAAACTCAAGAAAAAAAAACCAAAAATAACTTTTGTCCAACCTCTCATTCTATTTCTTTTTTAGTTTATATATATATTATCAAAAAGTTTATAAAAAAAACTTTTTATATATTGACATATGTGTATATTAAAAAAAATAGACAAGTGGGCACGAGAGTGCCCGTTTGAACGCTAGTTTAAAATAATGACATTGAATGTAATAATATAGATGATTTTTGTTTATATTTAAGACTATTGAATTTTTGTTGTATATATTTGAGATCGGAGCGAGTAACTCAACAATAACATTCTTAAATTTTTTTGAAATATTAAAAATTAAAATGACATGATAAATTATAATTGATTGATCATTTTTATTAAACATAATGGTAAACGAGTAGGTGTATGGATATAATGGGGTGATTTAACATATAATGGAAATTCAGAAGAAGGATTACCACATGGTTACCCTAAGGGGAATTGATCAAAAAAATTATGTTTCTTGATTGATTCAGTTTAGAAGGGGAACAATACTACTTAACCTACACAATGATTGGAAGGAACACTCAACATTAGATAGGGATCAGAGAGAACTATAAGATCTTAGAACATGAACCAACGAACTTGAAGGTTTTTGACTTTGAGACTCCTCACACTTATTTAGAAGAAGCTCTGGTGACATCCATCCTTACAAGTACCCAAGACAATGACAAGTTACTTCAAAACAACATAAAAACTCTTTGTCAGGTATTGTTGTTCCTATTGGATTGACCATTTGGTGTGATGCATTTAAGCAAAACAAAAACTCGGATAAGTGTCCAAGTATTCAAGATTGATATAGCTTGCCTAAAGTTGTATGAAGCTACAGAAAAGACATATGTTGGGTGCGACATGTAACACCCCGATAAAAATAAGATAATTATTTAATTTAAGTTAATATTATATTTATTAATTTAATTAAATAATTGGAATTTTTGGATTATTATTATTATTATTATTATTATTATTATTGGAATAATAATTATTGGAAAATATATAAGTTGGAAATAAGGAAAAAGAGTTCCATTTTGGTAAAAAGAGTTTTCACGTGAAAACAGAGAAGCGGCTCAAAAAGAGGCAGAGCAAGAGGAAGAAGGTTGGAGAAGAGAAAAGCTTGAAGCTTAAAGATTCGCCGGATTAACTCAGGTAAGGGGGGTTTATCGTCGTTTAATGGGTATTATTGGTTAACATGTAATGGGTAGTGATAAACCGTTGAATTGACCCTAATTGGGATGTTGAATGCTGAGAAATTGTGTTGGATAAGTTGTGTTAAAGATGTAATTGAATTTGTATTTGTGTGAGTTGTGATTTCCCGAACGTATAGCTTTTTACGGAATCGGAATCGGAGGTCCGGAAGTCCTCCTACGGCGGAAAATGCGGAGAATTCTGCATTCTGCTTCGTGTTAGCGCAGGAACAGCTTTCTGTCTTGCGTTAACCGGTTAACCCAGGGTGTTAACCGGTTAACACTGTTATGAACTGTGAAAATATTGCTGTTTTGCTTGCGTTAACCGGTTAACCCAGGGCGTTAACCGGTTAACACTGTTGTGATTTCTGAGAAATTGCTGTTCTGTCTGCGTTAACCGGTTAACCCAGGGCGTTAACCGGTTAACACTGTTGAGTTTTGCCAGAAAGCGTGTTCTGTGTTGCGTTAACCGGTTAACCCAGGGCGTTAACCGGTTAACACTGTTGGAAATTGAAAAAATTAATATTTGAATAATGTGTGCATAATTGGTGTTTGGCCTATATTGGCGTATGATGTAATAGGGATTAATTCCCGCTGTTTTGAGCAGTATAGGTATTAGTGGAGTGTGCTAATACTGTGATTAATTATTTGACATGATATGACGTTTGATACATGTGCTGATGATGTGTGAAAATGTGCATAATGTTGTGAATGTATATATTATGCATGTGTTGGTGAATGGACTGTTTTATGGCTTAGAGTGTGAGCATATGTTCATTGTGGATTGTTGCGAATGATGTTGCATTGCTAGGTGAATTAGCATGCATATTGTGGCCTTTATGGTGGTAGCTAATTCCCATGGTGAGGAATTAGTGAGTAAATCATTGTGGATTATTGTTGATGATTTTGCATTGCTAGGTGATTTAGCATGCATATTGTAGTCTGTATGGTGGTAGCTAATTCCCATAGTGAGGAATTAGTGAGTTGGTGGTAGCTAATTTTCGTGGTGAGGAATTAGTGAGTGAGTCACTAGGTCTCAAATGAGTGGGACTAGTGGGCTTGGTAGCCGTATCTGGATTTGATCGGTGAGGTGAACTATATGTTCACGAATAGTCGGTACCGCATGCATGGAGTCTCATTGCATAATGTATGTCTTGTGTATAATATGAATGGAGGTGTTCCAATATTATACGTGTGTTTTGATGTTTATGTTGAGCATGATCATGATGTTTGAGTGGAGGTTGCCGTTACCGAATGTGTGATATGGTTAGGGTGATTAATGTGTTATTTACTTAGCATTACATGATATTTTATAATGCTTATTATATCGATTGAGGAACTCACCCTTACAACTATTTTTCAGGTAACGAGCAGTGATTGAGTAGAAGCTAGTGCTTGGAGTCTAGTGTAGTCTCCTTAGTGGGTCATGCTCTGATAGATGTAACATCGGGACGGGATGTTTTACCTTGTTGAATAATTTTACATGTAATGTGTTACATGTTTTGCATGATTGATTTGATTTCTATCCGCTGCGTATTGTGCAAATGCTGTATGTTTTGAATTAATAAAAGAGCATGACAGTTATTATGGTGAATGGTGCGAAATGATTGTGTGACACCCTTAATTGCATAATTACTCTGATTGATATATTGCTATTTTAATTAAATATTTGGGGTATTTTTAGAAGGGTGTTACATTAGTGGTATCAGAGCATAGTCGGTCGAGTCGAGTCGTAATTATTTTGTTTCCCCTGTACGGGATGGGTGTTGTATAACCCTATCAGTACTTATTGTTTAGCTTGTTGGGTTTTCAGAATAGAGATGGCTGGAAGAGGTAGAGATGATGCTGCGATTGCTGAGGCTCTGGGTATGCTAGCTGGAGTACTTGGAGGGAATCCGAATGTTATGGGAATGGGAGCTGCTCGTCAACTGAGTGAGTTCCAGAAGAACAATCCTCCAATGTTCAAGGGAGCATACGATCCAGATGGTGCTCAGAAGTGGTTGAAGGAGATCGAGAGAATCTTCCGAGTGACTGAGTGTGCCGATAACCAGAAGGTCAGGTTCGGTACGCATATGCTGTCAGAAGAAGCAGATGATTGGTGGGTTGCTACCCGCACTGAGTTGGAATCTGCTGGGAATGCTGAGATCACTTGGGCTGTGTTCAGAGAGAGATTCCTGAGGAAGTATTTTCCAGAGGATGTTAGAGGAAAGAAAGAGATAGAGTTCTTGGAATTGAAGCAGGGCAACCGGTCTGTTACTGAGTATGCTGCTAAGTTCACAGAGCTGTCGAAGTATTACACTCCCTATGATGAGGCTACTGGGGAATTCTCAAAATGTGTGAAGTTTGAGAACGGGTTACGTCCCGAGATTAAGCAGGCTATTGGGTATCAACGGATTAGAGTGTTTTCTGATTTGGTTGACTGTTGCAGGATTTTTGAACAGGATACCAAAGCCAGAGCGGAGAGCTATCAGCAGAGGGTTGATAGGAAAGGCAAGAATCAGAATGATCGTGGGAAACCGTATGCAGCTGGCAAAGGTTTCCAGAGACAGAGTGGGATGAAGAGGCCTAGTGGGGGAGACTCCAGTGCCCCTACTAAGTGTTACAGATGTGGTCAGGCTGGACATCGTGTCCATGAGTGTACCAGTGCTGAGAGGAAGTGTTTCAAGTGTGGAAAAGGTGGTCATTTGGCTGCAGAGTGCCGGTCGAAGACTGTGACTTGTTTCAACTGTGGAGAGTTGGGTCATATTAGCCCACAATGTCCTAAACCGAAGAGAGAGAACCAGTCGGGAGGCAAGGTCGTTGCTTTATCGGGTTCTGAGACTTCTGCAGATGATCGTTTGATCCGAGGTACGTGTTATATTAATGGCTTTCCTCTTGTAGCTATTATTGACACAGGTGCGACTCATTCCTTTATATCTTTGGATTGTGCTGTGAAACTTAAGTTAGAGATATCTGAAATGCATGGAAGTATGGTGATTGATACTCCTGCGAAGGGTTCAGTGACTACTACTTCAGTTTGTTTAAATTGCCCTTTGAGTATTTTTGGTAGAGACTTTGGGATGGACCTAGTGTGTCTCCCACTTGTGCAGATTGACGTTATTCTGGGTATGAACTGGTTGGTGTTTAACCGAGTCTATATCAATTGTTTTGATAAGATTGTGATCTTTCCTGAGATTGAGGAAGGAAAGGATTTGTTTCTATCAGCAAGGCAGGTGAATGAGGCAGTGGCAGATGGGGCAGAGTTGTTTATGTTGTTAGCGACTTTGGAGGCTAAAGATAAACTAGTGATTTGCGATCTAGCCGTGGTGTGTGATTTTCCTGATGTGTTTCCTGAAGAAGTGAATGAATTACCGCCAGAGCGTGAAGTTGAGTTCTCGATTGATTTGGTACCTGGTACTAGGCCGATATCGATGGCTCCGTACCGTATGTCTGCTGTTGAGTTAACTGAATTGAAGAGTCAGTTGGAAGATCTGTTGGATAAGAAATTTATTCGTCCGAGTGTGTCACCGTGGGGCGCACCAGTGTTATTGGTTAAGAAGAAAGAAGGTACTATGAGGTTGTGTGTGGACTACAGGCAACTGAATAAAGTGACGATCAAGAATCGGTATCCTTTGCCGAGGATTGATGATTTGATGGATCAGTTGGTTGGTGCGAGTGTGTTCAGCAAAATAGATTTGAGATCAGGGTATCATCAGATACGTGTGAAAACTGAGGATATTCAGAAGACTGCTTTCAGAACGAGGTATGAACATTATGAGTATTCTGTAATGCCTTTTGGTGTGACTAATGCGCCTGGAGTGTTTATGGAGTATATGAATAGGATTTTCCATCCGTACCTAGATCAGTTTGTTGTGGTGTTTATTGACGATATTTTGGTGTATTCGAAATCTGAAGAAGAGCATGCTGAGCATTTGAGAGTGGTTTTAGGAGTTCTACGAGAAAAGAAGTTATTTGCTAAGCTGTCTAAGTGTGAATTTTGGTTAGAAGAGGTTAGTTTTCTTGGTCATGTGATTTCAAGAGGTGGTGTTGCTGTTGATCCTTCTAAGATAGAAGCGGTATCTAAGTGGGAAGCTCCGAAGTCAGTTTCTGAGATAAGGAGTTTTCTTGGTTTGGCTGGTTATTATAGGAAGTTCATCGAGGGATTTTCTAAGTTGGCGTTACCGTTAACGATGTTGACTAGAAAGGGGCAAGCGTTTGTTTGGGACTCAAAGTGTGAAGAAGGTTTCCAAGAGTTAAAGAGAAGGTTAACTACTGCTCCTATTCTGATATTACCGAGTCCATCGGAACTATTTGAGGTTTACTGTGATGCTTCATTGTTGGGTTTGGGTGGTGTGTTGATGCAGAACAAGCAGGCTATAGCTTATGCTTCGAGACAATTGAGGGTTCATTAGAGGAACTATCCGACACACGATTTAGAGTTGGCAGCTGTGGTATTTGTTCTGAAGTTATGGAGGCATTACTTGTACGGGTCAAGATTTGAGGTTTTCAGTGACCATAAAAGTTTAAAGTATTTGTTTGATCAGAAAGAGCTGAATATGAGACAGAGAAGATGGTTAGAGTTTCTGAAGGATTATGACTTTGGTTTGAATTACCATCCGGGTAAAGCAAACGTAGTGGCTGATGCATTGAGTCGGAAATCATTGCATATGTCTATGTTAATGGTTAAGGAATTGGATTTAATTGAACAGTTTAGAGACTTGAGTTTGGTGTGTGAGAGTACTCACAATAGTGTTAAATTGGGAATGTTGAAGTTAACAAGTGGTATTCTGGATGAGATTAGAGAGGGTCAGAAATCCGATGTGCTTTTGGTTGATAAGTTGACTCTAGTGAATCAAGATCAAGGTGGTGAATTCAGAGTTGATGAGAATTGTGTTTTGAAATTTGGTAATCGGGTGTGTATTCCGGATGTTACCGAGCTTAAGAAGAGTATTCTTGAGGAAGGACATCGTAGTGGCCTGAGTATTCATCCTGGAGCTACGAAGATGTATCATGATTTGAAAAAGTTATTTTGGTGGCCGGGAATGAAAAGAGAAATTGCGAGTTTTGTTTATTCTTGTTTGACTTGTCAGAAGTCAAAGATTGAGCATCAGAAGCCGTCTGGGCTAATGCAACCGTTGGCTATTCCAGAGTGGAAGTGGGATAGTATCAGTATGGATTTTGTTTCTGGTTTACCGAGGACAATTAAGAATTTTGAAGCTATTTGGGTGATTGTTGACAGATTGACAAAATCGGCTCATTTCCTTTCCGATCAGAATGGATTATCCGTTAGAGAGATTAGCTGAGTTGTATATTGAGAAACTTGTAAGTTTGCATGGTATTCCGTCGAGTATTGTTTCGGACAGAGATCCTAGATTTACATCGAAGTTCTGGGAAGGTTTGCAGAGGGCTTGGGGAACTAAGCTGAGATTGAGTTCTGCATATCATCCGCAGACTGATGGTCAGACTGAGAGGACGATTCAGTCATTGGAAGATCTTTTGAGGGCTTGTGTTTTGGAAAAGGGAGGTGCTTGGGATTGTTACTTACCTTTGATTGAGTTTACCTACAACAATAGTTTTCATTCGAGCATTGGTATGGCACCGTTTGAAGCTTTGTATGGTAGGAGATGTCGGACGCCTTTATGTTGGTATGAGTCCGGTGAGAGTGTTGTGGTTGGACCGGAGATTGTTCAACAAACTACGGAAAAGATTAAGATGATTCAGGAGAAGATGAGGATTGCTCAGAGTCGTCAGAAGAGTTATCACGACAAGAGGAGGAAGCCACTTGAGTTCCAAGAGGGAGATCATGTGTTTCTTCGGGTTACTCCGATAACTGGGGTTGGTCGAGCTTTGAAGTCGAAGAAGTTGACACCTCGATTTATTGGTCCTTATCAGATTTTGGAGAGGATAGGAGAGGTAGCCTATCGTATCGCTTTACCGCCGTCACTTGCGAATTTGCATGAGGTTTTTCATGTGTCTCAGTTGAGGAGGTACATTCTTGATCCGTCGCATGTGGTCCAAGTGGATGATGTACAGGTGAGAGATAACCTGACTGTTGAAACATCACCTATGAGGATCGAGGATCGAGAGTTGAAGCAGTTGCGGGGTAAAGAGATTGCTTTGGTAAAGGTAGCTTGGGGAGGACCAGCAGGTGGCAATGTGACTTGGGAACTTGAGAGTCAGATGAAGGAGTCTTATCCGGAGTTATTCGCTTGAGGTATGTTTTCGAGGACGAAAACTCTTTTAGTGGGGGAGAGTTGTAACACCCCGATAAAAATAAGATAATTATTTAATTTAAGTTAATATTATATTTATTAATTTAATTAAATAATTGGAATTTTTGGATTATTATTATTATTATTATTGGAATAATAATTATTGGAAAATATATAAGTTGGAAATAAGGAAAAAGAGTTCCATTTTGGTAAAAAGAGTTTTCACGTGAAAACAGAGAAGCGGCTCAAAAAGAGGCAGAGCAAGAGGAAGAAGGTTGGAGAAGAGAAAAGCTTGAAGCTTAAAGATTCGCCGGATTAACTCAGGTAAGGGGGGTTTATCGTCGTTTAATGGGTATTATGGGTTAACATGTAATGGGTAGTGATAAACCGTTGAATTGACCCTAATTGGGATGTTGAATGCTGAGAAATTGTGTTGGATAAGTTGTGTTAAAGATGTAATTGAATTTGTATTTGTGTGAGTTGTGATTTCCCGAACGTATAGCTTTTTACGGAATCGGAATCGGAGGTCCGGAAGTCCTCCTACGGCGGAAAATGCGGAGAATTCTGCATTCTGCTTCGTGTTAGCGCAGGAACAGCTTTCTGTCTTGCGTTAACCGGTTAACCCAGGGTGTTAACCGGTTAACACTGTTATGAACTGTGAAAATATTGCTGTTTTGCTTGCGTTAACCGGTTAACCCAGGGCGTTAACCGGTTAACACTGTTGTGATTTCTGAGAAATTGTTGTTCTGTCTGTGTTAACCGGTTAACCCAGGGCGTTAACCAGTTAACACTGTTGAGTTTTGCCAGAAAGCGTGTTCTGTGTTGCGTTAACCGGTTAACCCAGGGCGTTAACCGGTTAACACTGTTGGAAATTGAAAAAATTAATATTTGAATAATGTGTGCATAATTGGTGTTTGGCCTATATTGGCGTATGATGTAATAGGGATTAATTCCCGCTGTTTTGAGCAGTATAGGTATTAGTGGAGTGTGCTAATACTGTGATTAATTATTTGACATGATATGACGTTTGATACATGTGCTGATGATGTGTGAAAATGTGCATAATGTTGTGAATGTATATATTATGCATGTGTTGGTGAATGGACTGTTTTATGGCTTAGAGTGTGAGCATATGTTCATTGTGGATTGTTGCGAATGATGTTGCATTGCTAGGTGAATTAGCATGCATATTGTGGCCTTTATGGTGGTAGCTAATTCCCATGGTGAGGAATTAGTGAGTAAATCATTGTGGATTATTGTTGATGATTTTGCATTGCTAGGTGATTTAGCATGCATATTGTAGTCTGTATGGTGGTAGCTAATTCCCATAGTGAGGAATTAGTGAGTTGGTGGTAGCTAATTTCCGTGGTGAGGAATTAGTGAGTGAGTCACTAGGTCTCAAATGAGTGGGACTAGTGGGCTTGGTAGCCGTATCTGGATTTGATCGGTGAGGTGAACTATATGTTCACGAATAGTCGGTACCGCATGCATGGAGTCTCATTGCATAATGTATGTCTTGTGTATAATATGAATGGAGGTGTTCCAGTATTATACGTGTGTTTTGATGTTTATGTTGAGCATGATCATGATGTTTGAGTGGAGGTTGCCGTTACCGAATGTGTGATATGGTTAGGGTGATTAATGTGTTATTTACTTAGCATTACATGATATTTTATAATGCTTATTATATCGATTGAGGAACTCACCCTTACAACTATTTTTCAGGTAACGAGCAGTGATTGAGTAGAAGCTAGTGCTTGGAGTCTAGTGTAGTCTCCTTAGTGGGTCATGCTCTGATAGATGTAACATCGGGACGGGATGTTTTACCTTGTTGAATAATTTTACATGTAATGTGTTACATGTTTTGCATGATTGATTTGATTTCTATCCGCTGCGTATTGTGCAAATGCTGTATGTTTTGAATTAATAAAAGAGCATGACAGTTATTATGGTGAATGGTGCGAAATGATTGTGTGACACCCTTAATTGCATAATTACTCTGATTGATATATTGCTATTTTAATTAAATATTTGGGGTATTTTTAGAAGGGTGTTACACGACACTCTAGCATGTTGGTAGGACATCTGGGCCTTGTGTAATAGGCGCCAAAATGCTGCATTTGGAGTATGTTCTACATAAGATTTGTTAAATATTTTATTGTTATTGATTTAACAATATGATTAGGTGATTTGTTTGAAACCTGGATGAAGTTTAATTCAGATTTAAATTAAAACAAATCATATCTTGTTGGATATATTCAAGGAGCAAATCAAATATCCAACAAATTATGCATTAATTTTGGACGAATTCAAAGATACTATCCAAGGAGAAAAGCCCAAAGTTACTCTGCTATATAAGGAGCTCAAACCTACTTTGGAAAACAAGCACTCCCATTGAGGATCTCAAAATGTTAGGTTTTGTGTCGTGTATTCCACATTAATGCTCTAATAGAATTAGTGTATGATCTTTATGCACATCTCTATGTTTCAGTAACTTGGCATAGAAGGCCTGTCTTGTTGAGTTGTAATCAACATTGTTTATGTACACCTCTATGTTTCAGTAATTTGGCATAGAAGGTTTGTCTAGTTGAGTTGTAATATTCAACATTATTTTATCTTGTGAAGATTGAAGTTGATCACTAGGGTTTAGTGGTTGTTTTCCCCTGTCATTGGGTTTGTGGCAGATAAGAAATTGAGTAGCTTCTCTTATTTAGGGAGAGACTCTAAATAGAAAGTCATTGGGTTGTGTTAGGAACAGGCATTGAATAACATATGGTTTTGTTGTTGCTTGTAAGTCTAATTGTGCTAAACTACTAATAGTGAATTTTCTTTCTTAGGTTATGCACTCAGCCCCCCAGATGTAGGTGTAGTTTCACCGAGCTTGATAAATAATTAATTGCGTTCTTTATTTCTTTTCAGGTCAATCATCTATTACTTATCAATGTAGTGGTTATGGTGTAACTTGACAAACCTGTTGTCAAAGCATCAATTTCGACATTTGTCCCTTGAGGAACATAATTTTAGGTATTAAAATAAGTTTCCTTCCTAACAAATCAAGCGATTAACTCTAGAACAAAAGTCCCTCTTGGACTACTTATTAATGTTGCTGCTGATGATGACAAAGAGTAATTATATTTCTTGGATTTTTTTCCACGCTTATGTGTGATTTATATTTCCATCCTTTTCATTTTGTAATTAAAGTTTTCCTTCATTTAATATATTTAATATTGTTTGCTAGTATTTGATGTATATATTCTCGTGCAGTGTATGTTTATTCTTCGTCTATTTGCCGCCTTTTTGATAATGAAAAACAGAGAGAAGTATACTCTCAACGGGGAATAGAGTATGCTCTCTTTATCTATAAGGGGGGGAGGGGTGTAACACCCCGATAAAAATAAGATAATTATTTAATTTAAATTAATATTATATTTATTAATTTAATTAAATAATTGAAATTATTGGATTATTATTATTATTATTATTGGAATAATAATTATTGGAAAATATATATATAAGTTGGAAATAAGAAAAAAGAGTCCCATTTGGTAAAGAAAGGGTTTCACGTGAAAAGCAGAGAAGCGGCTGAAAAGAGAAAAAGGGCAAAGAGACAGAGCAAGAGGAAGAAGGTTGGAGAAGAGAAAAGCTTGAAGCTTAAAGATTCGCCGGATTAACTCAGGTAAGGGGGGTTTATCGTCGTTTAATGGGTATTAGGGGCTAACATGTAATGGGTAGTGATAAACCATTGATTTGACTCTGATTAGAATGATGTATACTGAAATTCGTGAAATATTGGATGAACGAAATATGGGTTATAATTGAAGGAAATTCGTAGGAATTAGATGTAATAAAGTTAGAATTGCGAAATCGAATAGAGTATGATCTGTGTTAGACAATATGATTGAATGTTGTGTAAAAATTGGAATGTGGAAGGTTGGATCTGAGAATCTCGTAGCAGAGAAAACCATAGCAGATCTGGAAATCTGGTTTCTGGTCATACGCGTATGGCACTAGGTGATACGCGTATGAGATGGTCTGGTACGCGTATGGCACTAGGCAATACGCGTATGGAAGAAGAAGATGATGATTTTAACGTAGTTTTGTCTCTGTTGGTACGCGTATGAGGATGTGGTACGCGTAGCATACGCGTATGAGGCAGACAATACGCGTATGGGATTGGCTGAGAAATGGGCCATACGCGTATGGGACTAGGCAATACACGTATGGGCAGAATTGTGATTTTTCTGTGCTGTTGTTGTGCAGTTTTTGGTTGTTCAGCTGAGTAATGTAATTTTAGCTGATGTATGATATAGTAGGGATCGTTTCCCGTTGTTTTGAGCAGTGTAGGTATTAGTAGAGTGTGCTAATACTGTGATTATTAATTGGCATGACATGATATGATTATGTGATAAATATGCTGATGATGTGTGAAAATATGCATAATGTTGTGAATGTATATATTATGTATGTAATTGTGGATGGACTGTTTTATGGCTTAGAGTGTGAGCATATGTCCATTGTGGATTGTTGTTGATGTTGCATGCTAGGTAATTTGGCATAGCATAATGTGGCCTTTATGGTGGTAGCTAATTCCCATGGTGAGGAATTAGTGATGTTAGTCATTTTGGACTGTTGTTGATGTTTGCATGCTAGGTGATTAACGTGCATAGCATAGCCCTTGGGGTGGTAGCTAATTCCCATGGTGAGGAATTGGTGATGTGAGTCACTAGGTCTCAAATGAGTGGGACTAGTGAGCTTGGTAGCCGTACCTGGATTTGGTCGGTGAAGTTGAATTATATGTTCACGAATAGTCGGTACCGCATGCATGGAGTCTCATTGCATAATGTATGTATGGCGTATAATATGAATGGATGTATTCCAATATTATACGTGAGTTTTGTGGTTGTGTTGAGTATGTGTATGATTATGAGTTGATGTTGTCGTTGCTGAAGTTGTGATATGATTAGGGTGATGAAATGTGTTATTTACTTAACATTACATGATATTTTATAATGCTTATTATATCGATTGAGGAACTCACCCTTACCACTATTTTTCAGGTAACGAGCAGTGATTGAGTAGGAGCTAGTACTTGGAGTCTAGTGTAGTTCCTTAGTGGGTCATGCTCTGGTAGATGTAACATCGGGACGGGATGTTTTTAATTGTTTTATTGTTGGTTGTTGAACCAGTTTACATGTGATGTGTTACATGTTTTGTATGATTGATTTGATCTCTATCCGCTGCGTATTGTGCAATGCTTTATGTTTTGAACTAAATAAAGAGCATGACAGTTATTTTGGTGAATGGTGTGAAGTGTTTGTGTGACACCCTTAATTGCATATCTACTCTGATATATATTTGTTGTTTTAAATTAAATATTTGGGGTATTTTAGAAGGGTGTTACAGGGGGGGGGGGGGTTACAAACTCCATTATTTTATCTATATCTTTTCTATTCCATGACCTCCCAAAGAGATTCCCTGTCATCATCAAAAAGGGAAAGAATGTGATTCTATGTGTTGTGTATGTAAGGTCTTCCAATGGTTTTGATGATGATAACTTAACAAGAAAGAATATATCCCAAGTCTCATCAGTCAAATGAGAAAGCACATGTTCAAGTGACTAATGTTCCAATTTAAAGTGCTAGACAAAGTTTAAATCAAGTTCTAGACAAAGTTTAATCAAGTAAAAGAATTTTAAAATATAAATTTGTAATCTTGAAGTCGTGAATATGAGAACTTGAAGATGTGATAATTGTGAAAGCTTTTCTAATTTTGCGCTTAAAGTTTTATCTAGTTTTTTATCAGTTGGTTGTGAATGAAGCAAGAGTAGGTCTTGAGGTACTAAGACAATGCATACACACACGAAAATTTCAAACCTTTCATATTTTTTTAATAAAAGTTCTTAAAACCAATATGGGAAAGTGATTAAACAATTAGGAACCTTTGTTTGATCAATTAGGAAGGCAAAATACACGGATAAATCGGTTAATCCTTACTTCAAATCAATTAAAACACGTAAAATACTTCCTAATCAATTAAGAAGGTTTTTAATCGATTGATATTGAAATTAAAAGTTTCCTTTGTTTGGTTAAGCGAATCAATTAACACACGAGTTTAATCGATTAAAAGATCAAACTTGATATACCATTATTTCAGGCCACACAAACTCTTCTTTAATATTCACACCATATTATATTTCCCTACTTTTGAGAACCATTCAAGTTAATGCATGTATATCTCTTTCACTAAGTCTCCATGAAGAATGTAGTCTTCATGCCCTACTGCTCAAAATAGAGAGCTTCTTAGTGGAAACAATACTAACACATATATTATGGTATTATGCTTCAAGACCAGGGAAAATATTTTAGTGTTGTCAACTCATTCTTTTGCTTGAATCCTCTTACTACTAGTCACCTTATGTATCACTTAGAGCCATTATGGTATTCTTTCACTCGATACACCCATTTATTATGAAATTCCTTCTTTTCCATAAGTAAATTAGTTAGTTTCCATGTTTGATTAGAAATTAAAGACTTAATCTCGTCTTTCATGGCAAACTCCCATTTACTTGCATTTGTGGTCTAACATGATTCTATATAATGTAGTCCATATATATCCTATTGGGAACACGTGGTCAAGAATACTTTGATATTTCCTTCATCTATGGTCATCATTCTTTGACTTCATAATCATCTTTGATGGGAATAATTGTGCTTTAAAACACTTTCGTGAAAAATCGATATCCCTGACCAACTTTTGCACAATTTACAAAAAATATTAATCATGTGAATAATACACTCACTAGAAAATTAATAATAACAACCAACTGACTCTGATACTAGTTGTCAGAAAATTGCGTAAATTTTTTTTATGATCCGATTTGTGAAAGATAAAAAAATAAAGCGGAAACACACTAAAATTAATAATAAGTGAAAATTTTTAAGTGTTTAAAATCTTTCTCTCACACAAATTCCATAACCCAATTACACTAGGAATATATTTTTAGTAAATATTTATTACAAAACTCTATAACTAGAAAAGAAGAATTTTTGTTGGATGAATTACAAGTTGATAGAAAAACAATCCTTTCTTATTATTAAAAAAAATGAAAATCAGCATTGACTTTTATAGTCTATATGGTTCCTATTTTTTTCGTTCATTTCTTTTCTCTATTTTGACCAACAACCCCCTCAAATCTCCATATCTCTCCTTTCCACGTTGTATTTAAAATTTGGATTTTTTTCAATAAAAAATTATTCTTTAAAAAAGTAATAAATTTACTATTTTAAGTCTTTAAATAGAGATTAGAATCCTCTTCTTTTTATTGATAGAAATAAAAATATGCACATGAAGAGAGATATAGATATAACAAAATTTAAGAATATTAAAAAAAAAAGTAATTAATGATAGTGAGATTCACTTGATAGAATAACTCAATATCTATTGTTTGAGTCACTATCTCTTATAATAGAGTTCTTTTTTTGGTAAGATATGAAAAATATCCTAACTCTTTAAATAATGTATAAAGTAAGTCTAAAGTCATCGTTAACATTTTTCTAATAATTAATATCATGCCTTAGTTTTGCAAGCATACGTAGAATACAATACCTATCTCAATGTGTTTTTGTGGTCCAATGAATTGATTACCTTTGAAATCAACCCATTCATTCATTCATCTATGATTGAGTAAGAATAATGGAAAAGCAAAAAGTTTTCAAAGACCATATCATTGGTTAATGCTCACTCACAACACAAACAATTGAATCAAATTACACTTTCTGCCTATGAGTAATCCATTTATATAATAAATTATTATTTTCAATTTCTAATATATATTTTTAATTTTATCCTTTAATTAACACTATTTTTATCATCTTTCTTAATATTTGATAAGAAATACTTATTATTCATTGTTTCATTTTTTTAAAGATCCCTTAATAGTCATGCTTATACAAAATCTACAAAGTGAATATATTAGTAAAATTTTAAAAAATGAAAATAAATATAAATGCATAGGAAATACCTGCAACACTAGTGTGATCATCACATCAGATTAATTGCGAATATGTAACTTTCTACGTAAGTATCTGCAAACTAACTCGTAGAAATAGATATTATTATATTGAATGTCATCATCAAAATTCAAATTTTGATATTCACGGTTGTGTGTATGAATTTATAATTGTTATTATCACTCCGTCTTTAAATCTAAAAAAGAGCAACCATGTAAGTGAGTCTGGACACAAAATCATCATAAAAAAACTATAAGAGATTATATCGTCATGTATATGGTTCTCAACATCTAATCTTTCACAATATAATACTTATAACTAACTTTCAATACATCACGACATTCTCTTTTTCAAATATGAGACTCCACGTCCTTATCCAACGTCAGAGACCACTCTAGTTCCTCCATTAAATTGAGTCGAAATTTGATATGACTATTGAGATTTTGGAAGAACTGAAACTCTAATGTAGATCATCATATTAGACAAAAAAAATCACATACAAGTGAGTTTGAACGTCAAATCTTTATTCAAAATGTTAAAAGAATAGGCCATATATACTCTTCCATCAAATATACAAATTATAACCATTAAATACATCACTAACATAATTAGGGGTGTCAAAATGAATCGTGGCCCGTCGGGCCGATCTACGCATCTGTTATAAAATGGCGGGTTGAGTTGAGATTTTATGATCGTCTACCCGCTCAGTCCGTCCCGCCTTAAACTCGCTTTAAACCCCGCAAAAAAGGGGTTGGTCGATCTGTCAGTTTAATTAGTAAGCACTTAAAATATTTATTTTGGTTGGTTGAAGGTTAACTCTTGTTGATGATTCTATTTTGTACATTTATTTGTGAATATATGCAATATTTTAAAAGTAAAATTTGTTAAAAACATGCTTATAAAATATTGTTCTAAAAGATAATTTAAAAAATCTAAAAATAAGTCTATTAATTTATTAAGTAAATGAAAAAAAAATAGGTAGGCAAGTCCACCGCCGACCAACCTACCACTTTTGGCAGAGCAGACTAAACTGTTAAACCCAATTTCACTTAGTGGATTTTCCGCTCCACCTTTTTTTGATGGATTTAAGGCAGGAAAGAATGGGCTGCTAATTTTCCATCCCTAAACATTAGGGTCGATCATTTGCATGTGCAACATGCGCTTGTAGAATAGACCCCAAATTCTAGGGGCCCCACTTTCTTTTAATTATTAAAACGGTACATCCCTAAACATTAAGGTCGGTCATTTGCATGTGCAACATGCGCTTGTAGAATAGACCCCAAATTCTAGGGACCCCCGTTATTTTAAAATAGGTGTAAAATCAATTTGTCAAAATTTAATTTACATATGTTTTCTAATAATAGGTGTAAAATCATAATTTTTTAAAAATTCGGTATAATTTTATGTTTCTTTTAAGTCTATTTTTTAAATTAAAATGATCCTGAATTGATTGAACCGCCCTACTAAGCATAATTATGAAAACATCTTATCTTACTATGCATGTCATAAGTTATTTTCAACTTAATTTTTTTAGATAAACCATTTGAGTTTATTTATCTTTTATTCTAGAGTTAACTTATACATAAACATTTACTCCTATAAACGTTTAAATTACAAGTACTTAGACACGTTTCACCATAGTCCTTGAAAATGATGGTTGTTTTTGAAAGAATGACCAAAGATAATTGACTAAAATAAAGAGACAAACATCCATGTTTGAATGCAATAACTTGACTCACTTGCCACTTGCTACAACAATTATTGGATTTTTGGTAACAAACATACATTCACACACGACACGTTTTCTCATTCCATGTTTTGCCCCATCATTACACTCCACACCAAAAAAATCTGATTTATATTCATACTTTATAAGAAAATTATTTGGTTTCCTCATGTGATGTCTATATACATACTCTACAAAAGAATTCAAATTCAATGTCTGCATCATCATCACACTGTATTATACATCCACAGCATCAACAGGAAGTGAAACACTTCTGTGTAGAGTCTCTTGAAGCAACAGCCTTCTGTAGAAACTCTTTGCAGTAGCCATATTTTCTTCGTCGCAATACACCGCGCCGCAATTTTGAGCCCTTCGGGTCTCCAAATCGGGTTGGCTCTTGTGCTCTCGAGAATCGTAATCCCGGTAATTATCGAATCCGTTTACTGTTTCTGATGTTGTTTCGTGCTTTATGTTGCTGCTCGTATGCGGCGATTTTGGTTCTAGTCCTATTTGTTTATCCCTAAGCTCCCTTAACTCCATTTGATATTTTGCTTTCAGCCATCTCAACTCGTGTTGTATCTCTTTCTCATAATCATTCTCGACTCCGCAATGTAGTGAACCGATGGTAGAATGGTTTCCTAGTTCGTAATGTTCGTCTGAAGGGCTTTGAGTAGACTCTACTGGACTCAGTTCGCGGCTTTCTTGATGATGACTCCACGATTCTTGATACTGTAAAAAGTCAGATTCGCTTGATATGTTAGGCGCTTCCTCGCTGACGTGGTTGTCGTACTCCTCGGATTGGAATGTAATCTCTTCAAAACGGCCGTGCATTGAAGCACATCCATGCATGCAGCATTGAAGAAGCTGCAAGTTTTTTCCACTTTGATTACGGGAAAGAAAATCCGTAACTGTAGTATGATTAGAAACACAATTTTCGCAGAAAATTTGGTTTTCATAGTTGGCGGCTTCCTCGACTCCCGGTCCTCGCCTCCATTTTGGTACCAACGACGCGATTTCTCCGTCTATCATACCGGCTATTCTGGTAACATCTTGATCGGTAATGTCAAGTTCTGCAACCATTTCGGTTGCTACACTTAATGCTGTATCCAATTCTATGTCAAATGGGAAATAAATGTTTCGGATACGACCTGCGACGTGAATAAATCGAATAAGTCAAATTGTCAAGCTTAGACTCCATTCAAACATATACAAATCACGAGAATAAAATGACGATATAATAAAACGTTCGTTCCAACCTTCTTTGTCTGCGATTCTTAGTCTCAAAAAGATGCCACCGTCGTCTTTCCTCTTGCCTTTGATGCTTATGTCAACATCTTTGGAGGTTTCATCGTCTTGGCACTCGAAAAGTTCAATTCCGTGTTCAATCTCAGCCGGATGAGAATAACAATCTGCTTCATACCCGAAACCATTTGAGTATTCGGTACTTATGTTACTATAGCTACGATCGAGTGAAAAGAATGACTGACTAACAAGAGGACCCAAGTCAACAAACTCTTCAACATCTACCGATCCCAAATTATATTCGTAATCATCAATTCGAAGAAAAGGGTCGTCAAGAAGCTCCCTCGCAGAGAGCCTTAGAGATACAGTTGCAAGACATTTCTCAACAAACTCTCGCGTTTCAGGATCTTTCACTTTATACAAAGCGTCTGGTTTTTTCCCCTGGAGATGTCAAATGTCAAACGATGTTTTGCGACTCCGGAAAGAAACAACGCTTAAAATGTAAGAGAAAGAAATCGATCTTACAGAAGAAACTTTCTTGTAGATTTGTGCCGGATGGCTGCATTCGCTATACGGATATTCAAATGTGACCATTTCTAACACGCACATACCAAAGGAATATATGTCAACTAATTCATTATACTCCTCTTCATATACTTCTGGCGCCATGAACTCGGGCGTTCCTGCGAAAACGAAAAAATAGAAGAAATATAAAACTCTAACTAGAATTTCTGATCCTAGTTCAAATCTGGCTCTAACTATCATCAAAACATCAACCACATGTTACTACCAATTCATTTTCAAAAGAAACCGTCAATCCATTAACTAAGTGAAATCATTGGAATTGGAGTTAAAGTAATCTAGTTTTTCTTATCATAAGCGTGTATCATATATCATTCTTTTGTTATAAACCATGTATCATCTGCGCGCAACTACAGAGACTAATCCCTCGAATTAGGGAAGATCACAATAGGCGGCAAAGCTCTCCGTCAAGAGAATTTAACACTGATCAGGTATAAGTCATATAATCAAATTATTTTCGTATAAGCTATCCTAGAGAGCTTATAGAAATAAACAAAAAACGGTTAATGGACACATTACGGGTTGTGCTGTTTTCATAAGTTCAAATAAATCAATCCAAACAAAATTATATTATACATACCGACATGAAAGAAACATACCTACACAATGAGCAGCATGTGATTTCCGGAGAATCGCAGCCAAACCAAGATCCCCAATCTTAACTTCCCCTTGATTACCATTAATGAAAATATTATCACATTTAAGATCTCTATGAATCACAGGTGGATCATGGCTATGAAGATATAAAAGTCCTTGCAGGATCTGCCTACACCAATGCTTCACTGCTCTTATGTTAACCTTCTTGTGCTTTAACCTATACCTATTGCATCAATTAAATCAAGTTAAAGAAGATATAACACAAGATCTCAAAACCACAAGAAGAAGAAGAATGAATCTTATCATCAACAGCGAAGCACAAACACACAGACACCAGACACAACACCGACACTCACACCAGTAATAATTTGAAAAAATAATTAAATTGAACGTAATCACAAGTGTCGGTACACGGTACGCGCCTTTTTCAGAGGTGTCGGTGTTAATGAGATAAAGAGAACTCACTGTCTAAGAGTACCGGAAGTAAAGAATTCAGTGACAAAGTTGATATTCCTATTGGAAGTATCAACCCAAGAAGTGTAGAATTTCATTATGTTTCTGTGTTTCAATGTCTTGAGAAGATGAATTTCACAGTAAAGCCTCTCAAGATCTTCAGGATTTTGCAGAAAATCATATAGTTTGATTTGATTCCAAGCAACTTCAATCCCTTGATACTCATCAAATGCTCTGTATCTACATAAATTGAACCAAACCAAACCATAAAAAAAACATTTTTTAAAGAAAAATAAGAAATGGGTATGATGAAAAAGTGAAAAACAGAAATGGGTTTGTATTCATACACTGTTTTAGAAGCTCCTTTACCGAGAATTTCATTGTACTGCAAAAAAAAGGAAAAAGAACAAAACATCATGAAACTGAACAAAAAGAACATGATAAAAAGGAAGAATGAATTTATTGCTTACTCTGCCATATCTACCGGTTGGATCAACTTCAACAAAATCTGAGTCATCATCTGTTTCAAGGTGTGTTACACCATTCATCTTCTGTTTCAAGCTTGTTGGTTGCAGAGAGAGAGAAGAAGAAGAAAATTGAGAGGAAATTATGTGTTTCTCCGTCGTGTATGAAATGTATATAAAATATTTATATATGGAATGAAACCTTTCAAAGAGATATAAGTATAATAAAATATTGCGAAATAATTGACTACACATGAGAAAATAAGTATGAATTATTAATTATTTTTTCTTTTCGAATAAATCATAAATCATTATTTTATTATTTTTAGATACGAACCACTTATAAATACCAAATCACAATAATTATTAGAGATTTATTAGGTGAGATTCTTGATTTAAATTCGAGGAATAGTGTTTTTGCTATATCACAAATTCACAATTATCTTAACAGTATATTTCGTTAAGCAGCTCTTATAAAGATATTGGTTGTTAATCTTTAAAAAAAATTACACTCATTAGATTATTTAACAAAATAAATTATCAGAAAGAGATTTAAACTAAATTCTGCAACTAAGATCCACAAATCAAGATTATGTTTTTTTTTTAAAATTCTTTTGTGTGTATTCCTTCATCAAACAAGTAAATATAACAAATCTGACTCTCAATACTAATTTCCCTCGTCTTAGAATCTTTGACACCACAAAGTCATTTAAGTGTTTCGACTTACCGTCTATTAGTATAAATATTATATTTTATGATAATGTTTTTACGTGACTTAATAAAACATTGAGGTATAATACCTTTACACACAATGTTTTTTTTAAATGAACAAACTATTCTCTTGTTTTTCTAGAAAATCGAAGGATAAACAAATTCAGATTATCCCAACAACTTTAGTGTATGTTTCAAATTAGTTTATCTATCGTTTTTTCTAGAAAATCGAGGGTATAAACTAATTCAATGTAACTTTGAATCTCAACAACTTCAGTTTGTACTTTTAATCCAAAAATAATCCACTTTTCATCTTGGTTTTGTTTACCAAAGAAGATAAAATTATTTACTCTTAAATATATATATATATATATATATATATATATATATATATATATATATATATATATATATATATATATATATATATATATATATATATATATATATATATATTAACTTGTAGTGTTCAGTTTCACTTACCTATAAAACATATACTAAAAAATGGCCATAGAACCCTAACGAAGAGCTTTATACAACGAGATACCTAAACACATATCATCCTCCAACTCCTTAAAAAGCAAGAAAATACAAAAATGACATGTGTTTAGGGTTCTTCTTCACTTATTCTTCTTATTCTTCTTCTTACGTTTCTTCTTCACTTCTTCACAGGTTTGGTATGTCTAACATCATTATTCATGTTACGTTAACATTGTTGTTGTTGTTGTTGCTGCTTGCTTTTGTTGTTTGTTGTTGTTGTTGTTGTTGTTGTTGCTGCTTCTTGTTATTGTTGTTTGTTGTTGTTGAGACTCAAAACCTTAGAAGTTTAATTTTATTGTTTTTATTGTTTAAACTGAGATTGATGTTATATGTTTTTATTTTTATTGAGATAGGTACGTTATATGTTTATCGAGATTGAAGTTATATGTTTTTTGTTTATGTTGTTATATTTTTTTTTAGAGATTGTTTTTTAGTTGTTGTTTAGATTGAGATAGTGTTAATATTGTTGTTATTTATTGTTATTTTTGAGTTATTGATGTTATTGTTGTTGTTGCCTAGTTGTTAAACTTAGAAAAGTTTTGAAATCTATATGTTTAGGGTTTAGTTGTTGTTATTGAGTTTGAGTTTGAATTTGAGACTAAGATTATGTTTTTTTTGTAATTCTTTGTGCAACTCTCATTTTATTCCTCTGAACATGTCAATAGGATATTATAGTGACAAAAAATATATTTGAGTTTATTATATCTAATTTCAATTATTTGTTTCACTAACCCCTCTTTGAACATATAATTTATTAAATTGTTTTTGGAAATAATAATATGAAAAATTATGTTGTATTTGGAAAACATCTTACACTAATCAAAGTTTTTCGAGCATTTTGCAACTCATCATTCATCTCACGTTTTTAATGACTAAAATCTCTCCAACAGTTCTAGTTTGTGTTCAACTTTCTTCCATACTTGTTCATTAAAAAAGTATGGAAGAAAGTTGAACAAAAACAAGAAGCATTGGAGAGATTTTAACCATTAAAGAACATGTGATGAATGATGAGCTGCAAAATGCCTGAAAATCATTAATTAGTGTAATTTATTCTTTACATATAATTGTTCATATAATTATTTTATAAACTAATTTGAAAAATTATATGTTCAGTTAGGACTAAATGATACAAGCAATCCACATTAGATATAATAAAGTCAAGCTTGTTTACCCGTCGGTTATATTTCAAAATCGAGGGCATATGTGTTTTTTCCATTTAAGAATTAGAAAACAGATTCCCTGGGGATCGAACCCCGAGCCATTTCAATTATCCCCTAGGTTATTCAGAAACTAAGGGGTAAAATGGCAAGTTTTTATGTCGCCCTTCGTTACCTCACATGTGTTATCGGGGTACAATCTATTTCGCATCTGAGATAAGATGTGTTTTTTTATAGTGGTGTGTTCCTTTTGGGCCAACATGATGTATTACTTCCTCATCGCCTCCCTCTTCATAGTTGGCCGAGGTCATTACATCCCCAACTCAAAAACATGAAGTTTATTGTGACTCTTGAAATAGGGGATTAGGATGTGTCTTAATTTAGAATGGGCAAGTTATGGCTTTTACCTCTAGATAATTAAAATCTCATGAAAAGAGCTACTAGACTCATGACTTAGAGCCAGTTTCCATCATCTTCGCACTCAAGGTGTGGAGATATTACCTTTACGGGTTATAGTTTGAGATTTTTAACTACCACAAAAGTTTGAAGTACTTATTTGACCACATAAGCTTAATACATGTCAAACCATATGGATGAACTTCATTAAGGACTATGACTTCAAATTCAATTACCACCTTAGGAAGGCCAATAAAGTAGCGCATACATTGAGTAGAAAAGAATTGCATTAGTCAGAATTATTGATGCTTGATTATGAGTTGCTGGAAAAGGTTAGAGACTTTAATCTAAACTTCTCATGGACCCTGGATGGAGTTTAGTTGAGTCAGTTAAATATCTTATGTGACGTAAAGGATCAGTTCTACCAAGCTCAATTGACAGACAGGGACATACAAGCCAAACTGGACAAATTAAGATCCACTCAAGCCACCGATGAATTTATTCTATTTGAAGGAATGACATGTATTTAGGATAATCTCGATCTAAAAAGAATGATCTTTGAAAAGGCCCACAAGAGTAACTTCACCATACACCCTAGCTTGACTAAGATGTACCATGATTTAAAGAATTTATTTTTGTGGCAGGGCATCAAAGTAGAGATAAGGGAGTTTGTAAACCGATGTTCAGTATGCCCACATGTGAAAATTGAACATTAAAGACATTGAGGTATGTTGCAACCATTAGAAGTACCATAGTGGAAGTGGAAAAACATTTCCATGGACTTCATTTTTGGACTGCCTTGTATATATTGTGGTTACGACTCAATTTGGGTGATCATATATAGATTAACCAGGTTCGTTCACTTTCTTCCACTTAAAACCACCTACAAGGTGTCTCAATTGGTCAAAATTTTCATCACATAAATAATGAAACTGCATGAAACACTAGTGAGCATTGTATGGACCATGATCCGAAATTGACGTCACGTTTTTGGAAGGTTTTCCACCAAGCTCTTGGGACAAGGTTAAAATCCAATATATCAAACCATCCACAGACATAAGGTGAGACATAAAGGACACTAAAAACAGTGAAAGATATGTTACGGGCTTACATCTTAAATGATGAAGGGAAGTGGAATCAACACCTACCGTTAATCAAATTTTCTTACAACAATTATTATTCTAGAATTTGGATGGAACCATATGAAGCCTTATATGGTAGGAAGTGTCGAACACGCTAATAGTGGCTTGGAGTAGGTGACAAAGGGATTCCAGGGTCTGAATTGATCCAAGAAACTACAAAGAATATAAAATAATTCAGGAAAAGATGAAGAAAGTGTAAAGCTGCCAAAAATGTTATACTAAAAAGAGTAGGAGGTCACTAGAATTTGAAGAAGGATACAACATATTTTTTAAAGTTACTTCTAAGCTAGGGTTGCACAGAATATTTAAGACAAAAAAATTGAGCCTTGATACATATGACCCTTCTAAATCATGAAGCGAGTAGAAGAAGTAATGTATCATTTGGCGTTACCACAATATCTGTCTTGACTACATGACATGCTCCATGTATCTCAACTTAGAAAGTTTTTACCAAGTCCTTTCCAACATGTGTTGGAAGAATCAATAAGACTTGAATCAAACCTCATCTTTCAACCTCAACCGCTTTAAGTAGTGGACCGTGATGTGAAGTCCCTAAGAAACAAGGACATATCATTAGTGAAGATAATTTGGGAAGGATCGCATCCTAGATAAGCTAAGTGGGAGTTGGAATCAGAAATGCAGTCGGCTTACTCTCACCTTTTTATGTATTTTTAAATTTCAAAGGTGAAATTTCTTGAATTGGGGGTTATGATATCCTATATGTTCATTGTTCCCTTAACCAATGTGTAATTAAACATAATTATTATTTAGGAAATTAATTGAAGCTTAGAATGCATTAATTGAACTATAGGTTATGTTTTTACATGAAATCGATTCCAAAATCATGCTTAGAATATGTATTAGTGGGAGAGATTAATGTGTGTCAAGAGTTAGGGTTTTCTACTGGAAATTATGAAATTTGGAATTCTAGTTTGAATCAAAGATTGGGTTGATTAAAATTAGAGGGGAAGATCTGCATTTTTTACTGCCTAACTCTAACCACTTATTCAAATAAACTTTTTTATTCTAAGAAATGATTTATATCAACTTTATACTTTTGATCAATGATTCAAATCAAAGAGGGTTTTGTGGGTTGGATTTTAAATCTAACTTTCTGATTAAAATCAAGGAATTTCCTTATTCGAATCATGAAGTCATAACGTGCCTAAAACCCTAGTTTTTGTTTTCTAAGCTCTAAATAAAGTTATTTAATGACCCCTTAAGTGATTAACGTAATTCTAATCGTGAGAATCAATAAAGTATGGTGATAACAAAGTAAGGAGTATGATCAAGGAATATGGCTCATGGGGAATTGCATGAGGGATTAGGGTGATCCTTTGATTGTAGATAACTCCTACTATAAGTTAAAGCACTGAGAAAACCAATAGAGTCAGGATTTCTAGTAATTATATGATTAGTTAGAACTTATATTTAGAAGGTTTACGAATTAGAAGCTCCGTATGAGAGTGATAATTACACTTAGGTTGGCCTAAGTTAAGCTTGATTGTCTTGGTGTAATGGTTCCCTTGTGGTGTATTAATCCATGGAGTGGCGACCTCCTTGAAGAGTGATGAACTTGTAAGTCGCGGATAAGTGTGTGGAAAAATGTATAATGCCAAATGATTCACTTATATAAGCATAGAAGTCATGAGCCATATGTGTTTTACATGACTTATAGGGTTGCCACGTCACCTCAATTTGCATTGAGGATGTTATGGTAACATGGTATAAATTTAAAAATGACATACACAGATAAGCACTGAACCAAGAAATCATAGTCATTGTGGATTTGACCTATGATATGTGGGTCGTGTGAGTGATGCATACATTATATAGTGGCTAGGAAATGTTTTCTATAGGATTGAAATTCGAGGTTATCTTGACGGTTTCATGGTTTAGACGTATAGTCATCAAGAAGGAACCCCTTTAAGTAACCGATGAACTCCTAGAGTTGAATTAGTAGTGGGTGATACTGTGCTTTTCTTATAGGAGTTGAGGTTTTAGATAGGAACCCGCTGAGATTATTATCTCACCCCATATTATTTACTTTTATTACAGATGGTCGGGTGACAAGAAAATGGAAGCAGAAGGCTATTTGAAGACTATATTCATAGTTTCTTATGTTTTATTGTTATTTTAGTTGCATACACGTAAATTATTGCATTAAGACCTTATTGTCTTTGATTACTTGTTATGTAATCTACATTATTTTGATGTAACTAGTACCAATGTTTTAATGCATCGGGTTACTATTTTAGACATTTAATATGGGGCATTACATTCCTTTAATTTCTGTTAGTTTATGAGTTTTAAGACTATTTCGATCTCTAGTTTTAAGAACACTTTAATTTGGATGATCATTTAGCCTACCAGTCTAGTGGATATTAATAATAGTATTTGATCTGCCATCAAACTCTGCTTTAATGAAAATTTGTGGAAATGTTGGCCAGTGACTGAAGGCCTTTACAATAATCTTGAGTTTAGAATCCTCCAAAATGTTTCTAGTAATTAAAGGAACATCAAATTGTTTTTGAAACTTTAACTTTAAGAGTACTAAATACATACTATGGTTAATCATGAACATCTTTCATGTATAGAAAAACTAGATTATCCTTGACATCATTCTTAAAAATGTTTGACAATGAAGTGTCTGAATTGTCAAGCTTATTAGTTGGCTTGAAGTTATCCAATATGTATGTATAACTAAGCACCTTGGTTGATTATGGATGAATTCATCATGTGTGCATGGATCATTAGACACTTTGGTTGAGTATGGGTGTGTTTATGTTTGTAAGATGAAGGAAATTAAATATGTTCGCCTCAATATTTATGAAGGGTTTCGTTTTTATATTCAACTTTGAGGTCATCATATTTCAAAGAAGAAGTTGATTAAGCCAAGATTGAAATTATTGCAAAATTACCACCCCTAGCTAATATCCCATTATTTTATTTATCTTTTCTCAAAGCTCCGAAAGGAATCATTCATAAAACCATCACTATTCAGCGGAGTTTTTTATAGGGAAGAGACCAATATAAAAGAAAAGTGTGCTGGATTAGTTGGGACAATGTTTACAAGTTAAATGAGTTGGGAGGTCTAGGCATAAAAACATGGAGAAGTCCAATTATGCGTCGCTCATCAAGTGGCATTGGCACATCTTGAATGAAAGGAATAATTTGTGGGTTGATTTATTGTCTTTCAGATATCGAGATTCGATAAAGCAACTTCTCAATAATTCCATTGTTACTTGCAAACATGACCTTTCCTTGTGGTGGTTTGACTTGTGTTCCATAGGTACCGCTGCAGAAGTAGAGCAGAATTGGATAAATCAAACAATTTTGGAAAAACTCGGCAAGAGTGCAAAGATTGATTTTTGGAACGATTGTGGATCGGTCATAATCCCATGGTAGTCACGTTTTCAGATTTGTTTTCCCATGTCATGCTCAAAATGTGAAGGTTGAGGACATGGGAGCCTAGGTCGATGTTTAAAGAGTATATCTTTGGCAAATATTTTTGTATCGTATCCACAGAGATTGGGTAATATTACCGCCGTTCTATAATTCAAATGTTATAAGTTTATAAAGTAACTGGGTTGTTTTGTTTGGAAAAATATCTTGTTAATAAATGTTAACAAAACTATTAAGTGGTTTTAGACAAATATAAAAGCTTGGCAAGATTGGAGTTCACTATTTCAAATATCTATGATTCCCTATGATAAATAATTAGATTCAAGATTATTGATGATGTTCAAATATCCCCTCAAAGTCATTTATGTCTAAATGATATCGTGATAGTTACTATATTGATCCTTAGACGATCTCTCCACCTAACTATCAATATAGTAACCTTGAATGTTCAATATCAAAGAATAGTAATGAATAAATCTATCTCTACAACTTATTCACTACTTGAAAATCTGTTTTATGTCTAAACTCGAGTAGTCTCTCTCGACAACTACTCAAATCTGGTTTTCAACTTAAAGCAAAAACAGTAATCAATACATCAACAATCTCTATCTCATATATAAATCAAAGTTAATACATAGATAGATGAGAATAGCTACTACCTCCAATCTTGACAAAAGGGAGTTTAGCTCCTCATCACCATTGTTACAGAGCAGAAAGATTTAGAAGAAAAGCTCTGGTTTTTCTCTATTACAAAAGCCTCAGCACAATGTGTGAATGAATGGAATAATACATCAATCCCCTAGGTTAAACTATTTTGTCTCTACCAAAAAGGTTGACATTTCCCTCTTTGGACATTGTCATCAGCAGCAGAAAAGCACTTTCCAGGCAGACATCAAAATGGCCATTACTTTTTCTGCACAGCAGCACATTTGACCCTTGGTCAGCTTGCTGGATTCGCAGCCTTCGCGGCGCGAAGGGAGTTCGCGGCGCGAACTGTTGCTTTCCCAGCTTCCTTGTTTGGCAAGCTTCCTCCAAAATGCCAAGTTGAAACCAAGGTCTTGCTTATCCATAATTCTACACAACTAACAAAAAAATGTGAAATAACTATTCAAAACAAAATAAATTAAACCTAATTGCATTTATACAAATTAATGAAGATAAAAGTGTGTAATTACATCAAAACTTGGTAAAAGGGACCAATAAAAAGGTATAAAAAGTAGTACAAATTGGTCCCTAACAACTCTCCCCAACTTAGCATTTTGTTTGTCCCTAAACAAAAGTTTCCACCCTCACAACCAAGATCATGACACAAAAGATTTAAACAAGCATTTATCGAGGACATTCAAATGGTTCAAAAGTGTTTGGCCTCTTCTCAATTCACCTCTCTCAATTCTAGACAAACATGAATAAGGGAAATGGTAAAGTGCAAAAATCATTCCAAGTATCTCAAAGTTACACATGTCAAAATTGAATCAAACTTACGCACACATCAATGTTGATGAATAACATGAAGGGTTACTTTCACTCATCCAAGCAGTTAAATCAACAACAAATCGAATCATGCGGCTATCACAACAAGTACCAAATCATGTGAAAAATGAGAATCAAGAGGTCTTTCAAAGGTTGTAATTTGGCTTAGGTTGCAAGAAAGGATATGATTAAGAGAATTCAAAAAGGTTGCCTATCCTAAGGGAGCATTCCCAAAGATTCAACTCTACCAATTTCCTTTTCCTTGGTCCCTATCTTTTCTTTTCAAATCCACACAACCATGAGCATATTTTTTTTTTTTTTTTTTTTTTTTTTTTTTTTTTTTATGCTCTATGGTTTCAAGGGTGATTTCTTTTTCTTGTTTCTTTTCATATTCTTACCCTTCCAAAGAAACTCACTATTCCAAGTTCCCTATCAACTCTTCACTTTACTCTCCCCAACTTTAGATTCCACAACCGATTTATTCAATAATGCTCCCTACTTAAGAATAAGCAAAAGGCAAAATTTTTGCAAACAACTCGGTTTGAGGTTTCAACTGATGCGAAAGAAATTAGGATTCATTTATTCCACAATTTTCAATTGATTTTACAATGATCAATCAAATGAATCCTAACAAGCTCAAAGGGGGTTAACTAAGGATTACTCCTCACAAGGTTCGTTGATTTAAGCTTTTTGGTCAAGTGGTTTTTTTTTTTTTTTTTTTTTTTTTTTTTCACAAAAAAAATGCCTCTATCATTTTCAAAAATTTCACACAACATTAGATTGATGCATGATTTAGCATGATAAGAATGAGTCAAAATAATGCTCGGTTTCCCGCTTTTTTAGTGCACAATGGAAAGTTTCCTCACAAATGGTTAAGTCCTATTTTGATTCAAAACTGACATATACTTCAATGAATTTATGAAATGGAATTTGCACACAACATCAACCTACTCATGTTAAGTCTAGAAAGCGATAAAGTGTACCTTGAAATGCCGACACTAATTCTTATCATCACCACTCGAAGTATCCTATGCTTCTTTCTTTGCGAACAACTCTTGGTTGCTTTAGGCTTGACTTAAGCGTAAGAACAATTAACTAGAACTGTTGGTAAACCAATTTGATTAAAAACACACTTAAATTTCACAAAGTACTCATGCAATTATAAAAAGACTAAAGAAAACTTAAAGTGCTAAAATAAAGTCACGGTGAACTAGAGCCACCAAAAAGTACATTACAAAATTCCCAAAACAAAAACAGAATTAGTCAAACGAAATTCAAACAAAAACAAACAATTCTCTTCAAAACTCCACAAAATCAATCCTCTTCCTCTTCATCACCACCTACACCTCCGAGAACATCTTCCATCTCCTCATTTGGGTCAGCACTACCTCCTGCACCCCCCAAAAAACTTGGCCTGCCCACAGGCCAATTAGCATAAGCTGCATAGTCAGCTTGCGACGGAAAAGTGCGGGCCTCTGGTGCCAGAAACGTGTTCTGGAACTGCTGCTGCATGGCATCAAAAAGGAATGATTGAGACCTCCTGGAGGCCTCAAAGTTCTCACAGCAGTAGTTGGCAAAAGCCATCTGATCAAAACCTGGGGTACTCTGAGGTTGAGGTTGAGAGCGGGATCTGGCTCGGGACCGAGAGGAAGAAGTACCAGATGCATCAGTCTTCTCATTCGGGTTCTGCAGAAACCTGTTCAAATAAGCGTCACTGATCACACTGGTGATCGAGTAGTGCACTTCCTCAGGGATGTGAACATTGGCCCTACGGCATAATCCCATGATGAGTCCTGGATAAGCTAGCACACCAGCTTTGCCCCCGAAATTTGTTCCACTTAACACAATCTTTCTCATCTCGCATGAAATGAGGGCTGCAACATCCACCGTCTTCCCGATCATGATACAGTACAAGAGACACCCGACATCCATAGGAATTGTGGTGGTGTGGCTTCTTGGTCTGATATTGGTTAACAGTAGCACCAACAAAGCTCTAGCTTCCAAATTGAAATTTTCCCTCTTCCACAATTTCGGGTGCCCTTGGTCATTCACTTCATAAGATTTTCCTCTGAGACAAAGGGTGGCATTGACTGCTTCCAGGTTCCATCTGTCAGCTGCTACCATGGTATTGTACTCACAACTCTCCCCCTCTCCAAGAGTTAAGGGATGACCTAGATAAGAATTGATGTCATCCCTTCCAAATGACACAATCTTTCCCCTTACCCTGGACTGGTGAATGAAGGTCGTACCTTCCTCACGATGCATCGCATTCGCGTAGAATTCTCGGACAAGGTCGTAGTTGATTGCGGCTTCCGGCTCACACAACTTCATCCATTTTCTTTGCTCGAAAACCTCAACCACTCTGTGATACACTCCAGTTGGAGCCAGGCGGATAAACCTTTCCGGTAGAATAGTCCTCTTGACAAGACTCTCAAAGCGTGCTTCGTGCTCCTCACTGATGAACCTTCGTGGCGCACGGGCCTGAGGAGGTGCTGTGGTCTTAGTTCTCTTAGACATCTGCAATCAAAACCAGCACAACCACAAAACACAAATAACAGCATTAGTCAAAAAACAAAAAGAAAATGGTTGCTGGAATTCACAGTTCGCGGCGCGAAGGGAGGTTCGCGGCGCGAACCCTGCGATTTCAGGAAATCCCCAATTGCTTCCTAGGGTTTCTCCAAAGAGGGATTTAACATACCCCAAACAGTCAAAATGCACAACCCTAACCTAATCCTATTCTATTTCACACAAGCATAGCAATTCCAAACAGCATTCACAGAAAAATACATCTCTAACCAACCCTAAATTGAAAAACCCCAAAAAGGGATTGGAAAGAGGAAATGAAGATTACATACCTTTAGAATCTCTACACTTGCAAAAAGGAGAAGATTGGAAGAGTGAAACACTGAAAACGCTGAGAAATGGTGGAATTTGGGGGTTGGGATGAAAGCGCGGCAAAAGGGTTTGAAATGAGGAAGTTTGAAATGAAACTGAATTGACCTAAACAGTATTTAAATGAATTCTGTCACGCAAAGTTCGCGGCGCGAACAGGGGGTCGCGGCGCGAACTGCATAAAACAGAACCAATTAAAATTTTTCTCATTCAGTTCGCGGCGCGAACAGGGGGTCGCGGCGCGAACTGCAAAAAACAGAAAGCACTCAAATTTATTCAATCAGTTCGCGGCGCGAACAGGAGGTCGCGGCGCGAACTGCAAAAAACAGAACTTCAAAAATTTTTAAAACTTCAATCAGAGCTAAGAATCACACAACAGAGAAATTTAAATTGCACACAAACAACGTTGGGTTGCCTCCCAACCAGCGCTTTGTTTAACGTCGTTAAGAGCTCGACGGTACCTCAATTAGCTTGATCCAGATAAGGAAAGGACACACACATCACGGTTTATGTCACCGCTATGATAGACTTTCAGTCTTTGAGCATTGACAGTCCAACTTTCTTGCGACTTTGGATCCTCTATCACAATGGCTCCATAATTCCGTACTTCCTTGATCACAAATGGTCCAGACCATTTAGACTTCAATTTACCCGGAAACAACTTCAACCTTGAATTAAAAAGCAATACCATCTGGCCAACATGAAACTCTTTGGGGCGGACCTTCCCATCATGGTATGCTTTTGTCTTCTCCTTGTACAGCTTATTAGAATGGTATGCATTGTTCCTTAGTTCCTCCAACTCATGGAGTTGACCTTTCCTTCTCTCTCCAGCTAGAGTGGAATCGAAGTTCAAGAACTTAAGAGCCCATAATGCTCTATGTTCCATTTCAACTGGAAGATGACAAGTCTTCCCATACACCAGTTGAAACGGAGTCAGCCCAATAGGTGCTTTGTAAGCAGTGCGATATGCCCACAAAGCCTCATCAAGTTTTAAAGACCAATCCTTTCTTGAGTTCGAAACTGTTTTCTCAAGTATCCGTTTGATTTCCCGGTTTGAAACCTCAGTTTGACCGTTCGCTTGTGGGTGGTAGGGAGTGGTCACTTTATGCTTTACACCATAATGTTGCAAAACTTTTTCTAATGGTGTATTGCAGAAGTGTGAGCCTCCATCACTCACCAACACTCGAGGCACACCAAAACGTGAAAATATGTTCTTCTTTAAAAATTTGATCACGGTTTTGGCATCGGCCTTGGGTGAGGCAATTGCTTCCACCCACTTCGAAACATAATCGACAGCTACTAAAATGTACTCATTAGAGAAGGAAGAGGGGAATGGGCCAACGAAATCAATACCCCAACAGTCAAAAACTTCTACTTCCAGCATGTTGGTCAGAGGCATTTCATCCCGTTTTCCTATTCCGCCACTCCGTTGACATGCATCACAACTCTTCGCATGTTCGTGCGCATCTTTGAATAAAGATGGCCAATAAAAACCCGATTGGAGTACTTTAGTGGCTGTTCTCAAACCACTATAGTGACCTCCATACGGAGAGTTGTGACAGTGCCACAGAATGTCTCTTGATTCCTCTATTGTTACACACCTTCTCAAAATATTGTCTGCCCCTACTTTAAAAAGGTAAGGGTCATCCCAGACATAGTATTTTGCATCAGCTAAAAATTTCCTTCTTTGATTGCAAGTGAGGTCTTCCGGTGTTAAACCAGTTGCTTTGTAGTTAGCAAAATCAGCAAACCAAGGCCTCACTTGAATTGCATAGAGTTTTTCATCTGGAAATTCTTCTCTCACCTCTTCTTCTTTGTTTGTAATTTCTACATTGACCAATCGAGACAAATGATCTGCTACCAAGTTCTCGGACCCTTTTTTATCCCGAATTTCTAGATCAAACTCTTGTAATAAAAGGATCCAACGAATAAGCCTTTGTTTTGAATCCGGCTTGGTAAGCAGATATTTTATTGCAGAATGGTCAGTGTAGATTACAACTCTTGAACCAATCAAATAAGCTCTAAATTTTTCCAATGCATATACTATGGCTAGCAATTCTTTTTCAGTTGTTGCGTAATTAACTTGGGCATCATTCAACACCTTACTAGCATAGTGTATGGCATGGAAAACTTTATCGCTTCTTTGTCCTAACACCGCACCCACTGCATAATCGCTAGCATCACACATGAGTTCAAAGTCAAGTTTCCAGTTTGGTGCTACGATTATTGGTGCGGTGATCAACTTTTGTTTCAAATCTAAGAAGGCTTTAAGACATGACTCATCAAAAAGAAAAGGCGTACCTTTGTTGAGTAAATTACTCAATGGCTTTGCGATCTTTGAGAAGTCTTGTATGAATCTCCGGTAGAACCCGGCATGTCCTAGAAAGCTTCTTATTCCTTTGATGTTAGTTGGGGGTGGCAATTTTTCGATAACCTCCACCTTGGCCTTGTCCACCTCTAGCCCTTCAGAAGAAATCTTGTGACCAAGCACTATACCCTCAGTGACCATAAAATTGCATTTTTCCCAGTTGAGAACTAGGTTGGTCTCCACGCATCTCTCCAGAACTACATCAAGGTGCTTCAAGCACATTTCAAAAGATGATCCATAAACAGAAAAATCGTCCATGAACACCTCGATGCATTCTTCTATCAAGTCTGAAAAGATAGCTTGCATACACCGTTGAAATGTGGCCGGTGCGTTACATAATCCAAAAGGCATTCTTCGGTAAGCAAAGATGCCGAAAGGACATGTAAAAGCTGTTTTCTCATGATCGGCCGGATTTACTGAAATTTGATTATACCCCGAATATCCGTCCAAGAAACAGTAGAAGTTTTTGCCGGCGAGCCGCTCCAACATCTGGTCCATGAAAGGTAGTGGGAAATGATCCTTCCTTGTGGCTTGGTTCAACCTTCTATAGTCGATGCACATCCTCCACCCTGTCACTGTTCTCGTCGGAATCAACTCGTTTTTATCGTTTTTAATCACCGTCATTCCGCCTTTCTTGGGTACCACCTGTACCGGACTAACCCATGCACTATCGGATATGGGGTAAATCATTCCGGCTTCTAAAAGTTTGACAACTTCTTTACGAACCACCTCTTTCATTGATGGATTCAAACGCCTCTGAGGTTGCGCAACCGGTTTGAAGTTCTCCTCCATCATTATCTTGTGCATGCAATATGCTGGACTAATACCTTTCAAATCGGATAAAACCCAACCTATCGCACCTTGGTTCTTTTTCAAAACTTGAATCAACTTATCTTCCTCTTGCGTGGACAATGTGTTGCTTATAATCACCGGTTTGGTGCAATCATCTCCAAGAAACACATACTTCAAATGCGACGGAAGCATCTTCAATTCTAACTTTTGCTCTTCAGTTTCCTTCTTTGCATCCAAATCTTCCACTAATTCTTCTTGATAGGCCAGCTCACCACAAGATTCTAACTCACGCAACATTGCTTCGATCTCTCGTTCCTCATTGTCGGTTAACACATTGTACGCTCCGATAAGGGATCTTTCCAAAGGGTTAGAAATATGGATTTGATTCACGACCTCCACTACTTCCTCTTCACTTGCATCAATTCGAAAAGAATCATGCTTGTCAGTTGGATGTTTCATTGCTTCGAAAAGGTTAAAAGTCACCTCTTCATCTTGCACTCTAACCTTCATAAGCCCATCATCTATGTCGATCATCATCCGAGCGGTCTTCATAAAAGGTCTTCCAAGAATTAAGGGTACATCGCGGTCCTCATCCATCTCTACTATTACAAAATCCACCGGAAACAAAAATTTGTCCACTTTTACGAGCATGTCTTGGGCAATTCCGTATGGTGAGGTTGTAGACTTGTCTGCTAGTTGTAAGGTCATTCTTGTTGATTTAATCTCCACATTTCCCAATCGTTTGACAATGGAAAGGGGAATTAAATTTATACTAGAGCCCAAATCTATCAAACCATTCCCAACGTATGTGCTTCCAATGGTTACCGGTAGAACAACCCGTCCCGGATCGGACTCCTTCCGAGGTAAAGTCTTCTGGATGATTGCGCTACACCGTGCATCAAGAATGATGGTCTCATCTTCCACATGTCGCCTTTTCTTGGTAAGAATGTCTTTCATAAATTTAGCATATCGTGGCATTTGTTCTAGTGCATCAGAAAATGGAATGTTGATTTGGAGTTGCTTGAAGATGTCCATGAAGCGTGCATAGTGCCTAGCATTGTCTTTCCTTGATGGAGCATGTGGGTAGGGTAGATGTTGAGTTGGGATGACATTCACTCCCTTCTCAGATTTCTTCTTTTTCTTCGATTCAGCATCTTTTTTCTCCTCACAATCAGTCTGTACAGCAGTGGGCAGAACCTGCTCTTTTCGCGGCGCGAAGGTGGTTCGCGGCGCGAACTGAGCATTTCCAGAATCATTTTTCCTCTCACCAACTATATCTGTTTCTTCCAGAATCCCATCAGTGGTGTTCTCTTCTACAATTTCTTCACCTTTTTCACTTACCAACGCTTTACCGCTCCTTGTGACAACTGCTTTGCAATGCTCTTTTGGATTTGGTTGAGTGTTAGCAGAAAAAGAAGGCCCTGCATTTTGTTCCGACAGCTGTTTCGCGAGTTGGCCTACTTGATTTTCCAGATTTTTAATTGCCGCCTCGTTACTTTTCTGATTTGCCATAGAAGCTTGCATGAACTGTTGAAGAGTGTCTTCTAGCTTGGAATTTCCTCCTTGCGACTGCTGACCTTGAGAATTTGGTTGTTGGTAAGGGCTTTGCTGTTGATAATTCTGGTTGTTGAACCTTGACGGTTGGTACCCTTGATTGTTTCTCGGTTGATAGCCTTGATTGTTAGGCTGTTGTCTTTGATATCCCTGGTTTTGGTTGTTCACATAACTGACTTCTTCTTGGGGTGGGGGACAAAAACCAGTAGGATGATCCCCTTGACACAACTCACAACATGCTACTTGATGCTGAACTTGAAAACCTTGAATCTCTTTTATTTGCTGTGGAAGCTTGGCCATTTGTTGAGTAAGAAGCTCCACTTGCTGAGAGAGTAGCTTATTCTGTGCAAGGATGGCATCATTGGTATTCAACTCTAAAACTCTGGGCTTACGTTGTGAAGGGCTACGATCATGTTGACCTTGATGATCATTACGGGCCATCCGTTCAATAATGACTTTAGCTTCCTCCGCAGTTTTTGATATAAGCGAACCACCCGCGGTGGCGTCCAGAAGTGTCTTATGGGTTGATTGGAGACCATTCAAAAAGATGTGAATTTGAGTAAGCTCATCAAAACCATGTCCCTTACACTTCCTCAACATTGATTTGAATCTCTCCCAAGCTTCATTTAGAGATTCGTTTCCTCCTTGAGTAAATACAGTTATAGCCGTCTTGGCTTCCATGAATCGGGATTGAGGGAAGTATCTTTCTAAGAATTTTTCTTCTAATAGATTCCAATCCGTCATCACTCTCGATTCTTGATCAAGGTACCACTCCTTTGCTTTTCCCACTAATGAGTGTGGGAACATCCTCTTGAATAACGTCTCTTCACCCGCCTCGTCTATTCCCGTAGAACCCGCAATCTCATAGAATTTGATGAGATGGGTATACGGATCTTCGTGATCCATTCCGGTGAATGGAGTTGCATAGAGAAGTTGGAGGATTCCGGTCTTCATCTCCGTATTTCTTCCTCCACGGGCAAATTGAGCATTCCTTCTAGGACTATTAGCGGACATTTCGGTACGATTATCCTCCGCCATGTTTCCTTCACAAGCTTCTACAACCACTTCTTCGATTGGAACAAGTGCGGAAGTAGATGCTTCTTCTCTCCGGTTCCTCTCTTCGGCTAGTTTCCTTCTTCTTCGTGTTTTGCTATTGAGCTTCCGAAGTGTTCTTTCAATTTCAGGATCGAATTGAAGTTGCTCCTCGGTTACTTTTCCTCGCATGCACTAGAATCTACAAAACTAACAAACCAAGTGAAACAAAAGAGGGATAACAATAAAAGTAACAAACTTAAAACAATGAATTATTGCAATGCTTGTAATATCGACACCAATCCCCGGCAACGGCGCCAATTTGTTTAAAGAGTATATCTTTGGCAAATATTTTTGTATCGTATCCACAGAGATTGGGTAATATTACCGCCGTTCTATAATTCAAATGTTATAAGTTTATAAAGTAACTGGGTTGTTTTGTTTGGAAAAATATCTTGTTAATAAATGTTAACAAAACTATTAAGTGGTTTTAGACAAATATAAAAGCTTGGCAAGATTGGAGTTCACTATTTCAAATATCTATGATTCCCTATGATAAATAATTAGATTCAAGATTATTGATGATGTTCAAATATCCCCTCAAAGTCATTTATGTCTAAATGATATCGTGATAGTTACTATATTGATCCTTAGACGATCTCTCCACCTAACTATCAATATAGTAACCTTGAATGTTCAATATCAAAGAATAGTAATGAATAAATCTATCTCTACAACTTATTCACTACTTGAAAATCTGTTTTATGTCTAAACTCGAGTAGTCTCTCTCGACAACTACTCAAATCTGGTTTTCAACTTAAAGCAAAAACAGTAATCAATACATCAACAATCTCTATCTCATATATAAATCAAAGTTAATACATAGATAGATGAGAATAGCTACTACCTCCAATCTTGACAAAAGGGAGTTTAGCTCCTCATCACCATTGTTACAGAGCAGAAAGATTTAGAAGAAAAGCTCTGGTTTTTCTCTATTACAAAAGCCTCAGCACAATGTGTGAATGAATGGAATAATACATCAATCCCCTAGGTTAAACTATTTTGTCTCTACCAAAAAGGTTGACATTTCCCTCTTTGGACATTGTCATCAGCAGCAGAAAAGCACTTTCCAGGCAGACATCAAAATGGCCATTACTTTTTCTGCACAGCAGCACATTTGACCCTTGGTCAGCTTGCTGGATTCGCAGCCTTCGCGGCGCGAAGGGAGTTCGCGGCGCGAACTGTTGCTTTCCCAGCTTCCTTGTTTGGCAAGCTTCCTCCAAAATGCCAAGTTGAAACCAAGGTCTTGCTTATCCATAATTCTACACAACTAACAAAAAAATGTGAAATAACTATTCAAAACAAAATAAATTAAACCTAATTGCATTTATACAAATTAATGAAGATAAAAGTGTGTAATTACATCAAAACTTGGTAAAAGGGACCAATAAAAAGGTATAAAAAGTAGTACAAATTGGTCCCTAACAGTCGATGGAGTGAGAACGCGAAATTTACTCCTTGACCCGAACCTTACATCCCTTGCTGCACAAGAGCAGCTGTAGCAACTAAACCAAATTCTCATAACTACTGATATTAATTCTGAAGTGGATGATACTTTTGTTTGGCGGAGTAATTTCAGTTTCTCCCTGGCTAATAGTTATGATAGATTAATGAAGGTGATTAATGCATAATTCGCGATGAGTGCTGCTACCGCCAACAATTTAGCTTCTATTTGGAAATCCAATATTGTGAGCAAGATTCAATTATTCGATTGTATGCCCATTCTGAAGAGGTTGATTACTAAAGATATGTGTAGTAGAAAAGGAATTATTCAGGGTGACAATAATGTGATGTTCCCCATGTGCTTTGTTGTAAAGGAAAGCATATTCCATTTATATGTGTCGTGCATGGTTAAAAGTAGTATGGAATTAAGTTGTAAGTTGGTTGGGAATTAAAGAAGCGAGGGAGGCTAACTCTCTGCTACGACATCAGGTTGTCTTCAATTCTAGATTTAGGGTGATGTACAAAGATGACTCAGAGATTTTTGTTTGGATCACAGTTTGTTGAGAAATTTGATTTGTTAGGAATACTATTCTTTTCGAAGATAGAACGTTAGCAAAGTTAGATATTTTGAGTCAAATTCAGTGTCAAACTAGAGATTGAGTTTTAGTCATAATTAATAACCATATAGAGATTTTATGATCAAATTGAGTTGTCAATCCTTTTGTTGAATTAAGTTGATGTAGTATGTATGTTGGTCTTTTGTTGTTGGGGCATCAGCCTTTTGTTCCCACAGATTGAATACCTCTTATACCCTTTAACCATCATTTGTTTATAAAAAAAATTAATATTATTACGAGTATTGTAATAACATGTAGATACACATGATTAGTATGAATAAATAGAATTTAATTTAATTACATTCGTTATCCACTTATAAATATACAAAAGTACGAGATATATATTCGTCACTAGGGATTGGAATAGGCTAGACCGGCCTACAGGGGCCTATAGTCTAGCCTATTTAAGGCCAAACCTATTTAATAAAAAAGTCAGACTTAAACTTTTTTAAAAATCTATTTAATTAAATAGGTCAGACTTATGTTATTAAAAAAGCCTATGAAACATTATAGGTTGGCCTATATTTTTATATATATTAACAATAGTCTAAATAGGTTGACATATATATGCATTATATTAGAAAAAAAATGCTAAATAGGCTGGCTATATATATTAGGAAAAGAAAACTAAATAGGTTGGGCTATATATGTATATATGAGACTCAGGTATAAAATTTCTTAAATAATATGAGTCAATTGAAAATCTTAATAAGAAACAGGTTTTTAAATAAGCTTTCAGGTTAGATCAGACTTTTAAAAAGGTTATGGCAGACAAAAAAAGAGTCGATAGTAGACCATAAACAAGACTTAGACCTTATAAATTTATCGTAGGGCAGACTCAAATCTTCTAAAACCTAACCCAGCATAACCTATTTCCATCCTTATTCGTCATCGAAGAGCATTCACTTGATTCAAATGATATAATTTTTATATTTAAAAATATTTACTTAATCAATCATAATTTAACACAAATATTTTATATGTCCTAGAAAAATGGCAAACAAATCTTATATATCCAAATATAGGATAAAATTCACAACAGATATGAGAAAATATTTTATCTATTTCGCATATAAATAAATTTATTTATAAAAAATATATTTTATAATATTGATCTTATATATTAACTACAAATTAAAGAATCAATGGAAATATATATTTTGTTAGTTTTTATTTTTTTTATTTATAATATAAAGACTATAGATAAAGATTGGGCATGTGTCTTTGTTTGGAGGTTAGGGTGCATTATTGCCAATTACAACACACGTCCACGTATGAGTGGGCTCGTATGCACCTCTCATTCAAACTTCTCTATCTATTGTTATGTCGATAATAATCTAGGAACCAATAAAATATACAATAATGATATGAAATTCAATGTATGACTTATATATAGGTTCAAAACAAAATAAAATTAATATATTAGAATGGAACAGAAGAACAATATTTCTTACTATGTATTTATTGTTTGGAGTTTCATGTATGATAACATGTACAATATTTAACAATATTTTGAAATTGGTATGCTAAAATGGAAACCAATAATATTCAATTCAAGTTTTAAAATTTATTCAGACAATCAATTATAACTACTCGATTAAGGTTGGTTATTTTTGTCAAAACATGATGACAGGTTGGATATATGTTTTGTCAAAGATATAATGATAATAAGAATAATAATAATAATATTATTATTATTAATAATAATAATAATATAAATTTAATTGCTACTGCATGTAAAGATATTTTATACGTTAATCCTTTAATTTTAATTTTCTTTAAAATAATACATTTTAAGGATTGCAATATATTAATGGTGTAAATTTTTTTATACCAACAGTGCAATTAAATTTTAATAATAATAATAATAATAATAATAATAATAATAATAATAATAATAATAATAATAATAATAATAATAATAATAATAATAATAATAATAATAATAATAATAATAATAATAATAATAATAATAATAATAATAATAATCGCTTCTAATGTGTGTAATTTGTTCTAACATAGTACAATTTTTCTTACATATATGAGTGAGAATAAGACAAATCAATTAACAAAGATCTAAAGTCTAACCTACTATTTAAACTTTTTGATAAGTTTATTTAGTTGAAAAGGTGAGATCTCGGATCATAAAATGTTTTTAAGTCTTTAAGATTTATTTATTTAAATAAATATGAATAATATTTTTATTATTGTTCTATTATATATATTTTATTTTGAATTAAAATACTAAAATAAAACTTAATTATCTTAAAAAAACTTGTGAAAATAGGTTGAAAACACCTCATGCACAATGTCATAAATTGTTTTCATAAGTTTTCTTAAAAAAACAATCTCATAAAACTTATGTTATTAGACAAGCTTAGATAATTCAATGCAAATAAATTATTAGTATCATTGATCTTTTATATTTTCCGTCTAAGTAAACATTAATTGACTTGCTTATTTACATATGTTTAAATAAAATAGGCTTTAAAGTAGGCTAACATGCCAATTAGGTCTTCAAAAAGGCCAGACTTAGGCCAAAAAATGAGCTTATGACAAGCTACAAGTCAGACTTAGGCTTTAATATTTTTAGTAAACCAGACTTAGGTTTGGCAAAGCCCGAGCTTACCATTATAGAGTGTCAAATCATGATAAGCCCATCCCTAATTCTAGAATGTCGTTCAATTGAGACATACAACTCAACAAGGGTCAACACAACCATTTACAAGTCTTATACCACACATACAATGCCATCTCATAGGCTAAGAACAAATGAGAAACGACCTTTATCTCCCCATACAAACCAGAAACATGACTCCGACTAGATCAACTAAAACCCCACACTTACTAAAAGTTTCTCTAATATGGATCATATCTTTAAGAAGTTGTCAAGAGAACACAACCACTTTAGATGAGGCCCAATTAACTCAGATAAGATGAATAATCAAATTGACTCAAAGAAGGGTGACAAGTTGGGACATGAAGCTCCAATAAGGCAGAATAAGCCGAAGCTACCATAAAAACTTCATCATTAAATGAGTTAGAGGTCCATGGTTCAATTTCGCATTCCTCAACATGGTTTGGGTTAGTTTAATTAAGAATTAAACGAGTTGAAGGTCCATGATTCAATTCTGGATAAATAAGAAAAAAATATTAACCAAATAATTAACTACTTACATTTATCATTAAAAAAGGTAACATGACCACTTAGTACTCATCTCTTTAGTTACGTATCGGTTAATGGATATTTGAAAGGAATGATAAGATGGATGTTGCAATTAAGATTTGAATTGTGTAGAATATTCCAAAACTATAAAAGAGGTAAATTATTCATTTTTATTCAAAAGCTTAAGATATTAGGTATATGAAATATATTTATTATGAATTTAATATTCTACTCATTCACAAGTGATAAGATTTGACCACTATACTTAAATCCAAAAAATTTAGTCTGGTCCGATATTTGTAAATCGAAGAAAAATGCAAGCTTAGGTGTTAAAGATCTTCGAATGGTCATTCTAGCTCTCCTAGTCAAATGAAGATGGAGGCTTATGTCGTATGTTTATGGTCTTTGGGTTGATATTCTTTCACCTAGGCATGTTTTCTCCCTATTCTCTTCTGGGTGCGGGGGAAAGTCTTTAGAGACTTCACTTTATTTCCTTATGGTGGAAAGGAGTGTCCATTCTTGGATTCAAAAAAATGATCCCCCTAATTGGTTCGAGACAAGGTTAATTAAGAAGGTAAGGTCGGGAATTTTGACTTCATTTTTGGGAGACCCTTGGTTAGGGAATATACCCTCTCAATATTAGGTTTCAAAGACTCTTCACTATATCCCAAATTCAAGATGAGACTCTAGGTAAGATAGAGAGGTGGGATCAAGGGAGGATTTCTTGAGATATTAGATGGCATATATATTTCTTCATTCATGAAGAACCTTTGGTTGCATAGTTCTTATTAATTCTCTAAGAGGTTCAATTTAGTGATGAGAGTGATAGGTGGATTTGGAGACATGTTAAAGATGATTTTTTTCTCCGTGTAATATTATTTTCAAGTCCAAACGGGACTTGGTTCTCTCTCTGAAACCCATTTAGCCAATGGGAATCCAACTCTTCCATGGTTTGGGAGAATTGGGCTACCTCTAAGATGGTGTTTTCTCGACAACTTTTTTAGATATGTCCATGTCTAGGGAAAACATGTTCAAGCGGAAGGTCATTATCGATATGGAGGGAGTCTCTTATATCTTGTATGGGGACTAGACTAAATCAGCCTCTCATTTATTTGTTACTTGTAGTTTAGTTTCTATTGTCTAGTATATAATTTTTAGATGGTTCGGAGATTAGTAGACTCTTCCGAGGGATTTTAGTATTGTTTTTAAGTTTTTCCTTTCTTTAGGATCTAAGACTAAGTTAAGGGGCGGGTTTGTTATGATTTGACATGATGTGATATGAATTATTTATCCGGTTTGGAATGATACATATTTTTTTCGGTTCATCAAAAAATTTAAAATAAGTGGATAGTAAAGGTATTTTTTGAATTAGAAGTTGGTTTCTTAATAGATCCTCCTTAAACTCACCCTCTTTCTCTGACTCGCTTCAAAACTCTATGTTATGTCTGAACAAATAACATATCAAGAGTTTTGATTTATCCCTGTCGTGTTTAATAATTTTTTGGCATTGCTTACTGTAACACCCTTCTAAAATACCCCAAATATTTAATTAAAATAACAATATGTCAATCAGAGTAATTATGCAATTAAGGGTGTCACACAATCATTTCACCATAATAACTGTCATGCTCTTTTATTAATTCAAAACATAAAGTATTTGCACAATACGCAGCGGATAGAAATCAAATCAATCATGCAAAACATGTAACACATTACATGTAAAATTATTCAACAAGGTAAAACATCCCGTCCCGATGTTACATCTATCAGAGCATGACCCACTAAGGAGACTACACTAGACTCCAAGCACTAGCTTCTACTCAATCACTGCTCGTTACCTGAAAACATAGTTGTAAGGGTGAGTTCCTCAATCGATATAATAAGCATTATAAAATATCATGTAATGCTAAGTAAATAACACATTAATCACCCTAATCATATTACACATTCAGTAACGGCACATCAACTCAAATATCATACTCAATACCAATACAATTCATACTCATACTCAATGCCAACACAAACACACGCATAATATTGGAATACATCCATTCATATTATACGCCATACATATATTATGCAATGAGACTCCATGCATGCGGTACCGACTATTCGTGAACATATAGTTCACCTCACCGATCAAATCCAGATACGGCTACCAAGCCCACTAGTCCCACTCATTTGAGACCTAGTGACTCACTCACTAATTCCTCACCACGGGAATTAGCTACCACCAACTCACTAATTCCTCACCACGGGAATTAGCTACCACCAACTCACTAATTCCTCACCACGGGAATTAGCTACCACCAACTCACTAATTCCTCACCACGGGAATTAGCTACCACCAACTCACTAATTCCTCACCACGGGAATTAGCTACCACCAACTCACTAATTCCTCACCATGGGAATTAGCTACCACCATAAAGACTACAATATGCATGCTAAATCACCTAGCAATGTAAACTCATCAACAATAATCCACAATGGACATATACTCACACTCTAAGCCATAAACAGTCCAGTCATAATTGCATACATAACATATACTTTCACAGCATTATGCATACCATCATACATTCATCAACTCACGTATCAAAACATCATATCATGTCAAATAATTAATCACAGTATTAGCACACTCCACTAATACCTATACTGCTCAAAACAGCGGGAATTAATCCCTATTACATCATACGCCAATATAGGCCAAACACCAATTATGCACACATTATTCAATTATTAATTTTTCACTTTTCCAACAGTGTTAACCGGTTAACGCCCTGGGTTAACCGGTTAACGCAACACAGAACACGCTTTCTGGCAAAACTCAACAGTGTTAACCGGTTAACGCCCTGGGTTAACCGGTTAACGCAAACAGAACAGCAAATTACATAAATCACAACAGTGTTAACCGGTTAGCACCCTGGGTTAACCGGTTAACGCAAGACAGAAAGCAATATTTCCTCATTCAGAACAGTGTTAACCGGTTAACACCCTGGGTTAACCGGTTAACGCAAGACAGAAAGTTGTTCCTGCGCTAACACGAAGCAGAATGCAGAATTCTCCGCATTTTCCGCCGTTGGAGGACTTCCGGACCTCCGATTCCAATTCCGTAAAAAGCTATACGTTCGGGAATTCACAACTCACACAATTACAGATTCAATCACAGCTTTAACACAACTTATCCAACACAATTTTTCAGCATTCAACATCCCAATTAGGGTCAAATCAACGGTTCATCACTACCCATTACATGTTAACCCATAATACCCATTAAACGACGATAAACCCCCCTTACCTGAGTTAATCCGGCAATCCTTAAGCTCCAATCTTCTTCCTCTTGCTCTGTCTCTTTGCCCTTTTCCTCTTTTCAGCCGCTTCTCTGCTCTTCACGTAAAAACCCTCTTTACCAAAAATGAAACTCTTTTCTTATTTCCCACTTATATACTTTCCAATAATTATTATTCCAATAATAATAATAATAATAATCCAATAATTCCAATTATTTAATTAAATTAATAAATATAATATTAACTTAAATTAAATAATTATCTTATTTTTATCGGGGTGTTATAACTCTCCCCCACTAAAAGAGTTTTCGTCCTCGAAAACATACCTCAAGCGAATAACTCCGGATAGGACTCCTTCATCTGACTCTCAAGTTCCCAAGTCACATTGCCACCTGCTGGTCCTCCCCAAGCTACCTTCACCAAGGCAATCTCTTTACCCCGCAACTGCTTCCACTCTCGATCCTCGATCCTCATAGGTGATGTTTCAACAGTCAGGTTATCTCTCACCTGTACATCATCCACTTGGACCACATGCGACGGATCAGGAATGTACCTCCTCAACTGAGACACATGGAAAACCTCATGCAAATTCGCAAGTGACGGCGGTAAAGCGATACGATAGGTTACCTCCCCTATCCTCTCCAAAATCTGATAAGGACCAATAAATCGAGGTGTCAACTTCTTCGACTTCAAAGCTCGACCAACCCCAGTTATCGGAGTAACACGAAGAAACACATGATCTCCCTCTTGAAACTCAAGTGACTTCCTCCTCTTGTCGTGATAACTCTTCTGACGACTTTGAGCAATCCTCATCTTCTCCTGAATCATCTTAATCTTTTCCGTAGTTTGTTGAACAATCTCCGGTCCAACCACAGCACTTTCACCGGACTCATACCAACATAAAGGTGTCCGACATCTCCTACCATACAAAGCTTCAAACGGTGCCATACCAATGCTCGAATGAAAACTATTGTTGTAGGTAAACTCAATCAAAGGCAAATAACAATCCCAAGCACCTCCCTTTTCCAAAACACAAGCCCTCAAAAGATCCTCTAGTGACTGAATCGTCCTCTCAGTCTGACCATCAGTCTGCGGATGATATGCAGAACTCAATCTCAGCTTAGTTCCCAAAGCCCTTTGCAAACCTTCCCAGAACTTCGATGTAAATCTAGGATCTCTATCCGAAACAATACTAGACGGAATACCATGCAAACTTACAATCTTCTCAATATACAACTCAGCTAATCTCTCTAACGGATAATCCATTCTGATCGGAATGAAATGAGCCGATTTTGTCAATCTGTCAACAATCACCCAAATAGCTTCAAAATTCTTAATCGTCCTCGGTAAACCCGAAACAAAATCCATCCTGATACTATCCCACTTCCACTCTGGAATAGCCAACGGTTGCATTAGCCCAGACGGCTTCTGATGCTCAATCTTTGACTTCTGACAAGTCAAACAAGAATAAACAAAACTCGCAATTTCTCTTTTCATTCCCGGCCACCAAAATAACTTTTTCAAATCATGACACATCTTCGCAGCTCCAGGATGAATACTCAGGCCACTACGATGTCCTTCCTCAAGAATACTCTTCTTAAGTTCGGTAACATCCGGAATACACACCCGATTACCAAATTTCAAAACACCATTCTCATCAACTCTGAATTCACCACCTTGACCTTGATTCACTAGAGTCAACTTATCAACCAAAAGCACATCGGATTTCTGACCCTCTCTAATCTCATCCAGAATACCACTCGTTAACTTCAACATTCCCAATTTAACACTATTGTGAGTACTCTCACACACCAAACTCAAGTCTCTAAACTGCTCAATTAAATCCAATTCCTTAGCCATTAACATAGACATATGCAATAATTTCCGACTCAATGCGTCAGCCACTACGTTTGCTTTACCCGGATGGTAATTCAAACCAAAGTCATAATCCTTCAGAAACTCTAACCATCTCCTCTGTCTCATATTCAGCTCTTTCTGATCAAACAAATACTTTAAACTCTTATGGTCACTGAAAACCTCAAATCTTGACCCGTACAAGTAATGCCTCCATAACTTCAGAACAAACACCACAGCTGCCAACTCTAAATCGTGTGTCGGATAGTTCCTCTCATGAACCTTCAGTTGTCTCGAAGCATAAGCTACAACCTGCTTATTCTGCATCAAAACACCACCCAAACCCAACAATGAAGCATCACAGAAAACCTCAAATAGTTCTGACGGACTTGGTAATATCAGAATAGGAGCAGTAGTTAACCTTCTCTTTAACTCTTGGAAACCTTCTTCACACTTTGAGTCCCAAATGAACGCTTGCCCCTTTCTAGCCAACATCGTCAACGGTAACGCCAACTTAGCAAATCCCTCAATGAACTTCCTAAAATAACCAGCCGAACCAAGGAAACTAACTTTTTCTAACCAACAACACCGGTGCATCCCTCGGTGACACACTCGGACGAATAAATTTCTTATCCAACAGATCTTCCAACTGACTCGTCAATTCAGTTAACTCAACAGCACACATACGGTACGGAGCCATCGACACCGGCTTAGTACCAGGTACTAATCAATCGAGAATTCAACTTCACACTCTGGCGGTAATTCATTCACTTCTTCAGGAAACACATCAGGAAAATCACACACCACGGCTAGATCGCAAATTACAAGTTTATCTTTAGCCTCCAAAGTTGCTAACAGCATAAACAACTCTGCCCCATCTGCTATGGCCTCATTCACTTGCCTTGCTGATAGAACAAACTCTTTCCTTCCTCAATCTCAGGAAGATCACAGTTTTATCAAAACAATTGATATAGACTCGGTTAAACACCAACCAGTTCATACCCAGAATAACATCAATCTGCACAAGTGGAAGACACACTAGGTCCATCCCAAAGTCTCTACCAAAAATACTCAAAGGACAATTTAAACGAACAGAAGTAGTTACTGAACCATTCGCAGGAGTATCAATCACCATACTTCCATGCATCTCAGATATCTCTAACTTAAGTTCACAGCACAATCCAAAGATATAAAGGAATGAGTCGCACCTGTGTCAATAATAGCTACAAGAGGAAAGCCATTAATATAACACGTACCTCGGATCAAACGATCATCTGCAGAAGTCTCAGAACCCGATAGAGCGAAGACCTTGCCTCCCGACTGGTTCTCTTTCTTCGGTTCAGGACACTGTGGACTGATATGACCCACCTCTCCACAGTTGAAACAAGTCACAGTCTTCAACCGGCACTCTGCAGCCAAATGACCACCTTTCCCACACTTGAAACACTTCTTCTCAGCACTGGTACACTCATGGACACGATGTCCAGCCTGACCACATCTGTAACACTTAGCAGGGGCACTAGAGTCTCCCCCACTAGGCCTCTTCATCCCACTCTGTCTCTGGAAACCTTTGCCAGCTGCATACGGTTTCCCACGATCATTTTGATTCTTGCCTTTCCTATCAATCCTCTGCTGATAGCTTTCTGCTCTGGCCTTGGTATCCTGTTCAAACATTCTGCAACAGTCGACCAAATTAGAAAACACTCTAATCCGCTGACACCCAATAGCCTGTTTGATCTCAGGATGTAACCCGTTCTCAAACCTCACGCATTTTGAAAATTCTCCAGTAGCCTCATCATAGGGAATGCAATACTTCGACAGCTCTGTGAACTTAGCCGCATACTCAGTAACAGACCGATTGCCCTACTTCAATTCTAAGAACTCTATCTCTCTCCTTCCTCTGACAGCCTCTGGAAGGTACTTCCTCAGAAATCTCTCTCTAAACACCGCCCAAGTGACCTCAGCACTCCCGGCAGCTTCCAACTCAGTGCGGGTAGCAACCCACCAATCATCTGCTTCCTCTGACAGCATATGCGTACCGAACCTGACCTTCTGGTTATCGGCACACTCAGTCACTCGGAAGATCCTCTCGATCTCCTTCAACCACTTCTGAGCACCGTCTGGATCGTATGCTCCCTTGAACATTGGAGGATTGTTCTTCTGGAACTCACTCAGTTGACGAGCAGCTCCCATTCCCACAACACTCGGATTTCCCCCAAGTACCCCAGCTAGCATACCCAGAGCCTCAGAAATCACAGCATCTTCTCTACTTCTTCCAGCCATCTCTTTTCTGAAACCCCAATCAAGCTAAAACAATAAGTACTGATAGGGTTACACAACACCTATCCCGTACAGGGGAAACAGAATAATTACGACTCGACTCGACCGACTATGCTCTGATACCACTAATGTAACACCCTTCTAAAATACCCCAAATATTTAATTAAAATAACAATATGTCAATCAGAGTAATTATGCAATTAAGGGTGTCACACAATCATTTCACCATAATAACTGTCATGCTCTTTTATTAATTCAAAACATAAAGTATTTGCACAATACGCAGCGGATAGAAATCAAATCAATCATGCAAAACATGTAACACATTACATGTAAAATTATTCAACAAGGTAAAACATCCCGTCCCGATGTTACATCTATCAGAGCATGACCCACTAAGGAGACTACACTAGACTCCAAGCACTAGCTTCTACTCAATCACTGCTCGTTACCTGAAAACATAGTTGTAAGGGTGAGTTCCTCAATCGATATAATAAGCATTATAAAATATCATGTAATGCTAAGTAAATAACACATTAATCACCCTAATCATATTACACATTCAGTAACGGCACATCAACTCAAATATCATACTCAATACCAATACAATTCATACTCATACTCAATGCCAACACAAACACACGCATAATATTGGAATACATCCATTCATATTATACGCCATACATATATTATGCAATGAGACTCCATGCATGCGGTACCGACTATTCGTGAACATATAGTTCACCTCACCGATCAAATCCAGATACGGCTACCAAGCCCACTAGTCCCACTCATTTGAGACCTAGTGACTCACTCACTAATTCCTCACCACGGGAATTAGCTACCACCAACTCACTAATTCCTCACCACGGGAATTAGCTACCACCAACTCACTAATTCCTCACCACGGGAATTAGCTACCACCAACTCACTAATTCCTCACCACGGGAATTAGCTACCACCATAAAGACTACAATATGCATGCTAAATCACCTAGCAATGCAAACTCATCAACAATAATCCACAATGGACATATACTCACACTCTAAGCCATAAACAGTCCAGTCATAATTGCATACATAACATATACATTCACAGCATTATGCATACCATCATACATTCATCAACTCACGTATCAAAACATCATATCATGTCAAATAATTAATCACAGTATTAGCACACTCCACTAATACCTATACTGCTCAAAACAGCGGGAATTAATCCCTATTACATCATACGCCAATATAGGCCAAACACCAATTATGCACACATTATTCAATTATTAATTTTTCACTTTTCCAACAGTGTTAACCGGTTAACGCCCTGGGTTAACCGGTTAACGTAACACAAAACACGCTTTCTGGCAAAACTCAACAGTGTTAACCGGTTAACGCCCTGGGTTAACCGGTTAACGCAAACAGAACAGCAAATTACATAAATCACAACAGTGTTAACCGGTTAACACCCTGGGTTAACCGGTTAACGCAAGACAGAAAGCAATATTTCCTCATTCAGAACAGTGTTAACCGGTTAACACCCTGGGTTAACCGGTTAACGCAAGACAGAAAGCTGTTCCTGCGCTAACACGAAGCAGAATGCAGAATTCTCCGCATTTTCCGCCGTTGGAGGACTTCCGGACCTCCGATTCCAATTCCGTAAAAAGCTATATGTTCGGGAATTCACAACTCACACAATTACAGATTCAATCACAGCTTTAACACAACTTATCCAACACAATTTTTCAGCATTCAACATCCCAATTAGGGTCAAATCAACGGTTCATCACTACCCATTACATGTTAACCCATAATACCCATTAAACGACGATAAACCCCCCTTACCTGAGTTAATCCGGCAATCCTTAAGCTCCAATCTTCTTCCTCTTGCTCTGTCTCTTTGCCCTTTTCCTCTTTTCAGCCGCTTCTCTGCTCTTCACGTAAAAACCCTCTTTACCAAAAATGAAACTCTTTTCTTATTTCCCACTTATATACTTTCCAATAATTATTATTCCAATAATAATAATAATAATAATCCAATAATTCCAATTATTTAATTAAATTAATAAATATAATATTAACTTAAATTAAATAATTATCTTATATTTATCGGGGTGTTACACTTACAATTATGGTCTATTGAAGGTGGATATAAAGATCTAAGTTCTAGCTAAATTTCGTCGGATGGTGCTTCGAATATTGTTGCTTTTTGGATTTTTATTTCTTTTTTGGATGCTCCCGATCTTTATCTTTTTGCTTTTATTTTGTTGAGTTTCGTTTTGTCACTAAAAAAATATATTAATTTTAATTATTAATTTGTTATCTTAAGTAATTAATTAAATTGAAATTGTCTACTCGCGTGATTAATCACGTATAAAAATATAGTAAAATCAATTAATTAAATAATTAATTTAATTTAAGTTGAAAATTAAAGTTGGATGCTCCCGACATTTATTTTTGTGCTTTTATTTTGTTGGGTTTCGTTTTGTGAATTTTTTACAAAAATAACCCACTTTTTCAAGGAAATTCCCAAAATACCCATGGTTTCAAAGAAATTCCCAAACTACTCCACTTTTAGGAGGAGTCGCCAATTGAATTGGAGACTCCTCTTAAAAATTAAATGGAGGTGCCAATTGGATTGGCTAGGGCAGGTGCCCTAGCCAATTGGATTGGCGCCCCTGTGTAGGACTTAAGAGGAGGCGCCAATTCAATTAGAGCCTAAGTGTAAAATGCTATTTTTGTGTTATAAATAGATGCGTTGTGTGAGTCATTATTCCACATCTCAAATAATCATTTGGCAATCATGTTTGGTGTTCGTCGCCGATAAGGAAAGGTGATTTATGCGAGAGACAAACCTCGGATGTTGATGCTGTTCTGGAACATCACTACGTTCGATCAACTGAAGAGGGAGTTGGTTCGTTGGTTAGATGGGAAAATACCAGAAGGGGAAAAATTATAAGTATTGAGATACTTGACAGTATCTTTGGTTGGGTGCGAATTAAGACTGATAAGGATGCTAGGGAAATGATGTTCGGTCGAGACGACATCAATTTGATTGTTGTAATCAGTTAGAAATATTTCTGTTTTCAGATAGCTTATTTTGTACTGATGTTTGTTGTGAACCTCGTTGTAACAAAAACTTAATGATATATAATGATTGAAGGTTACAGAAATACAATGTTACAAAAAGCTTAAGACCTAGATGATGCTCCTCGATTGACACAGTTATTCTTGTTGTGTCCTGGTTGACGACAGATACTACATAATCTTATCTGTGATACGGTGAACTGACTTTGTGCTTTTGCTTTGAAAAACTATGTTGCGGATAGCAAGAGTCGCCACCGACTTTTCTTTTATCCAATAAGGAAAGGCGGAAAAGAACAGGAAAGACCTTGATTAGATTTTGAGTTCGGGAGGTACATTATACAAAGGGAAGGTGTTAGCACCCTTTGTATCCATGGTTATCCATGGGCTCTTAATTGCTTAACTCACTTATGTTTTCCTTGTTTGAGAAAGTGTTTGAGAAATGTGGTGTGTTTAGAAAATATTTTGAAAGGAGAGTTTAACTTTGTAATGATTCTTGTACGAATGTATACAAAGTGTTTATCTCGTTTGATTTTGAAAGATGTTTAGAAAAATATAACTCGGCAATGATTCTGGTGCGAATGTATACCAAATGGTGATTTTCTAAAAGATGTTTTGAAAAGTGTGAGGTGTGAAAAATATTTTAAGCTGTGAGCAAGCATTTAAGAGTTATACCTAACCAAAGTCTTTATAGGTATTTCCTATCCTTAGGAGGGTAAAACTGTCCTTACTATTGAGAAGTAAGTAGTCTTATCCTTTGGATGTAAAGGGACATCGTGGGGTCGTCGATTGGTCATTGAAGGCAACATTTGTAAGGATACCTTAGCATTCGAAGGGACGATCATCATTTAATCGTAGGCTACAACGAAGGGTCATCGAGGGACAAAGTCATATATTCGAAGGCAACATTCGAGGGACAAGGTCATATATTCGAAGGCAACGTTCGAGGGACTATGATTTATCTTGTAGGGACATTGACCTTTTGATCGAAGGGACTATGACTTATCTGTTTAGGGATGATGATGATTTAATCGAAAGGGTCTTTGCTAAGGGTATCCCCACATTCGCGGGACATGACCGTAATATCGTAAGGCACCAAAGAGAGGGTTACCCTAGGGGTGCAAGTGTGGAAATGATTGGATTCGGATATATTATCTTCAATTAATTTATCTAAGTTCGATTATTTATCTTTCCATGCAATCATATTAACATACATCTAGACAGTTATATTCACAGTATGGAAAAATTAAAGTGCGAAAAATAAGACTACGCTATTACATGGCTTCGGGATGGGGGGTACATAATTTAAAAGGGGATATAAAATATCTAAATCTTAATTAACGAGTACAAAATTAAAAGGGCATACAAAATAATAAAACCTAATTAAACTAAAAAGAAAGAAAAAAAATATAATTAGATTTTTATTATTCAAAATAGCTCATTTTAATTAATTAAGTGATATATGAAAATTTAATTAATAAACTAGATTAAATTATATCCTAGTTTAAATAACTAATATAATATATTAATTAGAAAATTAATTAATGGGTTTTATTTTAATAATAGAAAAATAATGGTGAATTAATTATAGTGGAAAGGGAGTAAACATAGTAAAACACTAGGGGCTCAAAACACTAGGGGCTCAAACCCAGGACCTCTACATTGCAGTGAAAAGGGAGCTACCAACAAGCCATGTTGGTCCATTCGTTATTTATTTGCCTTCATTAAAATATATATTAATTCTACATGGATTTTTCCATTTTGACACAACACCACCATGCATGTTACAGTTTTCTCTCTTACGGCAAGCTACTTTATTTTTTCTCATGCTGTTTCTTTCATGTGAATACAACAAACCTGTAACTTCATCTTATATCAAACCACACACATAAAATAAGATCATATGTAATCATCATGCAATAATAAAAATAGCCATGCACAAATCAAGAAGCTTATATTATTTTACTCATGTATTAGTTCTCTTTACTGCAAGTGATAATGATAAAACAAACCTTACACATACATGTTAAAGACAACCAAGGATTTATATTATCACCATTATATTATCATCATCATTATTATGTAATAACAACATGTGAAATAAACATAATCATGCTAGAAACAACACTCATATAATAATAATTAAATGGCAGATATAATTCTTTAATCATGCAAACAGAATTTCTCCAACATGCTATGACATATCAAGAACAGATGCATACTTGAATAAAGCAATATCAACATCCACCAAACCATGAATACATCATCTCAATATATATATTAAACCAATATTATTCATGCATGAATTAAGGAGTATTGCAAGGTAATCATGCTGGATGCAAATTCCATAATGAACACTTACTGGGGATTTGATTCTTCTAGCTTGCTCACTGTATGTGTGTTGTTCTTATTCAGGCTATGAGTGCTTTATGGTTGCTTCTCTTTTCCCTGCCCGTGAATCTTCTTGCTTCTGCCTTGCCCTGTGTATCTTCTTCTCCTGTATCTCTCCTCTTTTTCGTCTCCCCCCTTTTGCTGCAGCCATATGAAGTATTTATAATGGTGTGGATTGATAACATGAAACTATATCACATTTTTAGATTTGATTTAATTAAATTATATCGTTATTTGATTCAATTTATTTTATATTATTCGATATTACTCGGTATTTTCTTATTATTTATTTCAGATATCATTATTTAAAGCACGTGTGAAAAAGAAAGAAAAGGGGTGCAAAAAGAAGATTTTCTAGGAAAAGCAGCAAGCTGAAGCACCAAAGCCCAGCCCACGTTTGGAACAAAGAAAATGGCTGTCACGACCGCCACACTCACGTGCCGAGCGTCACGCCCCAAAACCTTGTGTTACGACCGTAACACATAGTGTGACGGACGTCACACATTTCATCCTATATTTTAGGCTTGACGTGCGTAACAGAGTGGACAGTTTCCCCTAAATTTCCTCCTGCACTCGTTGACGCTTTGGAACCCTACGGAAGATACTTTTGAGAAAACGGTTATTTTGAAGGGTGAATATAAATAGACCTCACAAAAAGCAAATTGGGCTCGCTCCCTTCGTCGTGCAATATTTTTTCCAGCCTTATAATTTTCCAACACTCTAAGTCTTCAAGGAATTTTTATTTTCTTTTCTTTTCTAGTTTAATTTCCGAAGCATTCAATTTATTTTCTCATGATAGTTTCTACACCGGAAACTATTGTGTAATTTTTACTGGATCTAACCTTACGTCAAATCATAGTGTTTTATTTCCTTGTTTTTACTTTCCTATCTGATTGAGAATTGTGAAGAACAAATCCAACCGGCTTGTGGTGGAGTGTTCGAGCATCGAAGTTAGGAGATAAAATCCAGATTTCTAGTATCTTTCCAGGTTCATTAATTAATTGATTTATTGTTTTGATTTACATATGCTTTGTTCCGCTGTTTATATATATTGATTGTTTGATATGGCCGTATTTAAGCATGATTATTGTTTATGCATGTTTAGCATGTCTGGCTAATTAATTTAGATATCGGTATGTAAAGTAAGCGGAATAAAGGAATAAAAAATGGAGTTGGTTTAAATTTATTTCAAAATATAGTCACTCTTTTTCTGGTCTCAATTTACAAAGTTAATACCAAGGTTTTTGTACGAGAGTAAAAGACATACAGAAGTTAAAATCAATAGAACGACGGTTTGAGTTTTTAACTGGACAGTGTAAATTGAACATTAACTTTAAATCAGGGCGAAAGCAATTTTTAAGGTTAATTAAATTCTAATCATTTTCAAAAATTATTTTTAAAAGTTAAATGTGAGGACGAGAGTTAAGCATTTAAGTTTAATCATATAGTCTAAGTCAACAGAGCGAGAGTTTGAGACGAGGGCGTTTAAACGGTTAGTATTTTCTCAAAAAGAGTTTCTATAGATTCTATTATTTTCAAAAGTGACTTTAGATTTGACGAAATAGTGAGAGCAAACGTTAAAATATAAAGTCATAGTCTAATTCAACAGAGCGAGAGTTTGAGGAAAAGACTTTTAATTAATAGTGTCTACTGAAAAGACTTATTTTAAAATTAAGAAAAAGACCAACGAAGATTTGATTCCCTAATTACGACAAACTACATACTGATATCCATATTATTTGATATTTTATCTAGACCCAAACTTAGTTTTATTTTTCCCCCTAATCATTAAAGTATCATCCGCCTTAGCTTTACGCAGTAACCCTAGAAAAACGGTAGATCAATTCATTAAGTTCCTGTGGGATCGATATCTTTTAAAACTACGCGATTAGACTGTGCACTTGCAGTTAGTACCCCGATAGACTCATAAAGTCGCGATCAAGTTTTTGGCACCGTTGCCAGGGACTTTTATTTAGTCGATATCGTAAATACTGGAAGAGAACTGACTTAAATAAATACTGAACAGAACCTAACATGCTTATTGTTCAGTATACACTGTCACTGATGAATGTTACAACATTCTGATTGACATTCAAACAGAAGGCTATATACCAGGTCTGTTATCATCTTGGTAAGCTGACTGAAATACCAGCTGAGTTATGACAGTAACAAACACATGCAGAAGGAAAACAAACACAGGAAATTGTTAACCCAGTTCAGTCCAACATGACCTACATCTGGGGGCTACCAAGCCAGGAAGAAGATCCACTATTAGCAGTATTAATTCAGAGTTAAACTCACCCGTTTACAACTCTTCACTTAATCCCTACCCAATGCAATCTATACCTAGGAACTCCTAGATAGAAACCTCCAGTTTCCATTCCTATCACTACAAATACAATGTAATGTTAACACACCTTGAACTTGCTTCACAGCTTCATTCAAGAACAAAATCACTCTTGCCTACAGGCTTTGAGTTACAAATACTCTCAGCTTTGAACACTGAGAAACACATGGTAACCTTCCCACAGATTGGGAGGTTTACCTTACACACACCCCTAAAAATTCATTCTAAGAGGCTTACAAAAACTAGGTTACAATCAGCTATTTATAACCTAATCACCCAACTGGATTTGGGCCTTCAGAAATCGCAGCAGACTTGTTCTTTGCTGTTACAACTTCAGCAGAAAAATTCTGCTACAAACAAGGTCTTCAATCCTAGAATCTCTCCATATATATCTCCATATTTTGAGCCTATATATCTTCTGATTGAGTCTTCAAGACCTCCACATGGGAGTTAGGATATTCACCAGATATCCTTGCTGATCCCAGAATATATACTGAATTAATTAATTCAGTTTTCTACACATGTGCGATGTCACAGACCTGATGTCGTGACATCGTACATGACATGTTGGTCCAGATGTTGAATTTCTTCAACCCAACATATTAAAACAACAGAGATGATTACATTATTTGTTTTCTAAAATTAATGCCAATCCTAAGGAATTAACAATCTCCCCCTTTGGCAAATTTTAGCTAAAACAAATAAACAATACACTGGACAAAACATCCCAATTTGGGAATGCTCTTCATCTATGTCATTGGCTCCACCACCACAAACACCAAAGTTGGTGTACATGGGGAAGAAGAGGGACACGACTCAGTTGTACCAGAACCCTTCCCCTCAACCGGAGAGCTTCCTGAAGAATATGTAATGCTGAGTACATAGACAATGTAACTCAGATCACAAGGCACAACTGTCTTCTCAACTCAGATCACAAGACACAAGTGGTAAACCCAGTAGGTGGATTTTGTGCCTGATGCCAACTTCTGTTTGCTGCCACATCCACAGTTGGCTTGCTTCTGGTACATTCTCAACCCCAGGACTATATTTCTCTCCCCCTTTTTAGCTAAACATTTGTAAAGGCACCCTTCACAAAACCAGATCCAGGCGCAGCTTGCCCAAACCTTAACATACCCCATGATTCTGAGAATGGAGTGTTTTTCTTGTGAGAGGAAGAGGGCTATTGCATCCTTTAAATAGTCCAGCCCGTGCTTAGGAATTTCCGGTAGAAATAAATGCTTGGTCAAGATGCATTTATTTTTGCTGAGAAACAGTCAGAAAATCACCAACAAAATCTCAGATTATCTTTGAATACCTTTTATAGCTCTTGACTGTTTCTTTTCCAAAACAGTCGTTCCAGTGCATGGAGACTATTCCATATATGCAGTCAGACACGTTGCACGCGATGTCTTAACATTTCACGCGGCTTTTTCCTGCATTCTGCCAGTATTCAACATTTCCCAAGGTTCCTGTCATACCTCCAGTAGAGACTTGACATCTGGCACTGATACAGTCAAATTCCCACACTTCAGCAGATGGTTACTCCCCCTGTACCACACAACTGTAGCCATCGGGCTTATTCTGATTTATCAGAATTTGACACAACACCCTTATGATTCCTAATAACTTTAAAACTCAGAAGGAATTTATAGCATTGTCCAGGGCAATGTCATGACATCCGGTTAGACATTCTTCTGCTCACTCAGCCTTGACATACATCACAACATCCTGATAACTGACAAGGTGCCATATCTAGTAGACCACAAGCTTGATGATTTCTTGCAGCACACAGACAGAGCTCCCCCTGTCATGAACAACCCATTCTCCTCTTGATGCTTGGAGATCACGCATGGGCATATCCAACATCCCAAAGTTGGACCTTCACATACTTCCTGATTCAAAGAGAATCCAGACCACTTGATGAATGGAAAACATAAGACGCATCTTCATGTCTTCAAGAGCACACCCTCTGTTCAACCCTCTTAGCTGAACACATTCACACTCTGTGTCAATCTCTCTTCTAACCAGAACAGAAGACCACTTCACAAGATGTTCTAACATCAACTGGGACATCCTTCACAACAGGACAGGGCACACCATCTGATAGTCTTCAGATATCACTGAGTCACCGGGTTGATCAAGAAGAACCCAGACATACATTGGGACATGTACATTTTCATCCCATTACAAGAGATACTCTTCCATAGATAGCTCAGAACTCCTACCACAAGCTCCAATAGAAAACACCTCCTTTAGTCTTCAACTTACTACTTTTCTGCTCAAAAGTAATTTGTCTCAGACTTTCCTCAAGAATAATCAGCTGCCATATGTGGATTATCTTGATTCTTCGAATTCACTTCTGAGATAGACCAAATGCCACTGGTTGATTACCTCCTTCATGAATCCTCATATGAAAAGGTCAAATGCTGCTTTTTGACCTCTCCAAGTTTATCAGACTTCTCCCAAAGATATTCTGATCTTCCAAGTGAGATTTGAACTTCAAGTTACATGTTAAACAAAGCTTAGGGTCTCTAAGACATGAACATGTAACATCTTCTCCAACCAGCAACTCCTAAGAACTGCAATGAGAACGATCCTTTTGAAGTACCCAATCTACAACTCTGTAGACCCTTCTATCTTAAGTTGATGTGCCACTTCACCAACTAAGAATCTGATGTTAAACCAAATGTCACAACATTGTGTTTAGACATCTAGCTGTTGAATTCAGCTCCTTCTTCTGCCACTTGAAAGAACTTCCTCCCTTCACAGAACGAGAGTTCAATGTTCTCATAGACTTGATTGTGGAACCAAGTTTGAGTAAACAACCTCCATCCTGCAGGTTTGCAGTTAAGTCATCCAAGCTCACACCTTGATGAATTACTGCTTCTTCTCCAAAGACATCAGACACTCTGATGCATGAGTCTTCAGAAGGACCAGTTAGAAACTAACCCTTCAGCTATACCAAGGATTCCACTTCCTAAAGCAAGGCTGTTTCCATGATGTTAAGAATGCTGCCACTTGTTCTTAACTTCATAGTGTGCATTAGCCAATGCACTTCCTTACTTAGATCAGAGATAAACTGATCCAAGTGACCACCATCAAGACTATGATGTCTTCTTCTTCTTGTACACACCCAGGCTAAACATGTTTCTTGCCAGGAAACCTTTTCAGAGATCATATGCTTTTGCTGCCACCAAAGATATAGATCATCAACCAATGTACTATCCTTCCTGAGATTCTGCACAGGGTCTTGAAGAAGAGATGTTCCAACATCTTTAAGAACATCAGTTATCTTGAGTTCCAAGGATAATCAATTATATACTTGTACTTGGCACAAGTTGACATTGATCTTAAATCCTTTCCCAATATTCCTTTCAGATACTTCCACCATAAGACTACTTTGAAAATACTCTTCTAGTGTCAACATCTTCTGCTTGCAAGCACTTCAACAGTTTTGAAACTCTTCTCAGATTAAATTCACCCTTAGGAAAGAGAGAGATGAATTCTTCCTTGCAAACGTGTCACACACCCACCAGAACCCATGTGACACAGGTCAACAGCTAACCAGACCCTAGGCTGACCAACCTTGAGGAGGTTAACCAAACTTCCCCCTCAAATTAACAATCATGGAAACTCCACACCAGTATCCATGTATTGTGCACAAATGTCTCAACATGACATGCACTATCCTCCCTGTGGCAACTAACTCCCCCAATCAGACTCCAGCTGACCGTAAGTACTAGTGAGACACACATCACCAGTCAATAGTGGACATGCATTGCCAGAGCATACTACCTCAACCAACCTCTGAATCTTCATATTCTCACTCCTTGTAAGAACTGTCACTTATGAACGTGGTGTATGAATAACAAGATTCATGGTTCCAATCCTCTTAAATGATATAGCAATTAGGTTACCCCAATATTGACTTCTAACATTCAGGGGACTTGTCTTCCAAAACAACATAGTACTTCAGGGAACAATTATTCCACCCTGATCAATCTACAGGAGTAAGACACCCACCAGGAAATTGCACAATGTCACATCTCAACCAGCTCCACTTCTAGAGATCAGACTTTTACAAGTGACCTTCTTGAGCATACACACAGTTGACCCTACCCTTGTCAACTGAGCACACACAGATGTCTCCTCTTCCAGGTCAGGAGTAGGTTCCAAACAGAAGTATCCCTTTGTTTGATACCTAAAAACATCTGCTCTTCAACCAGTAGCTGCATACTTGTTGAACAACATGTTCTAACATCGCATAGAACATTAGTTCCACCTTTTTGGAACAAACCTTCCTTGAAGGTCTTCAAGGTCTTCATACACCCTACTCAAGTGAGTAAAAGAATCAGTGATTAAGTGATTCTTACCATCCTGAAGTGAGAACGTCATGATGAGTGGACTTGAGGAGACTCAAGTATCTTTGACATCTTCAGTAGATTATGATGAGATCTTGAATACAGCAGTCTTTCATCCACATGAGGGGAAACAACATCAGAGTTTGAGTTTTGCCAGGTATTATGCAGCGGAAATCATAATACAACTCAACCTATGAACACACACTTCACCAGATCAGCCTCCAAGACCATACCAAGTTTGAATGTGATTCAATACTGGCACAACTGTCCCACACACAGGCCAATTGCCACCCTCCAGAGATAGGTACACACCATTCCTGTCATGAACAGTCCATCCACCTACTTCAAGGGACCATTCAGGGAAATTACAGAACCTTCCACTGGTTCCAACATAACGTCTTGCAATATACCAGAAAGTATCACCCATGGTTCTCATCCAAAAGCAGAATAGGATGCCTGCTCTGATACCAATTGAAATTCTGGTGTAGTCAGAATTCAGATGTTCTACTCCAAGTCATGACATCTGATCTAACATTGTAACTAATACAGCAAGATAGTTATTAACCACTGTACTAATATGCACACGTTTACAGATGTCACGACATCTCATTCTATGTCACCCTAGAATGGATGAACACCTGGTTCTGTGCATCAGGAAGAATGACTCAACAGAATTTCAATCCTAGCACTCACTTCTGTTGTTTTCTTACACAATTATCAGCATGATGTCTTGCTGTTGATCTTGGACATCATCTGTAACATTGTTCCTGTGTGTTTGTCTTTTACTTGTATTTCCTGAATTAAAGGTTGAACAATTTAATCTAATTTCCACTTATTAGATTGCTAACAACTAGGTTATTTGTTAGGTTCATTAATTGTAGGTTAGTAGTTGGTTTCCTGGATTTTAGCTCAGCTGTTGAATCCCTGAAGAACAGCTTGAGAAAAATACCTAAACATAGAAACCAATCATCCTACACTTTAGCACATGCTGTTGAGAATGAATGTCACAACATTCAGTTCGACAGTCAGAACCTATGTTGATTCTGTTATGTTCCTGGAACCATGCTGTGCTAAGTTTGCAGTACTGTAAAAAACCAACTAGTCTCTACTTCAGTATCAACCATCAGCATCAACTGTCCAAACATCCAGTTTAACAGTTTCACAATGATCCTTCGTTCAGGTCTGTTATCCTGGAAGAGAACAGACTTAAATAAATACTGAACAGAACCTAACATGCTTATTGTTCAGTATACACTGTCACTGATGAATGTTACAACATTCTGATTGACATTCAAACAGAAGGCTATATACCAGGTCTGTTATCATCTTGGTAAGCTGACTGAAATACCAGCTGAGTTATGACAGTAACAAACACATGCAGAAGGAAAACAAACACAGGAAATTGTTAACCCAATTCAGTCCAACATGACCTACATCTGGGGGCTACCAAGCCAGGAAGAAGATCCACTATTAGCAGTATTAATTCAGAGTTAAACTCACCCGTTTCCAACTCTTCACTTAATCCCTACCCAATGCAATCTATACCTAGGAACTCCTAGATAGAAACCTCCAGTTTCCATTCCTATCACTACAAATACAATGTAATGTTAACACACCTTGAACTTGCTTCACAGCTTCATTCAAGAACAAAATCACTCTTGCCTACAGGCTTTGAGTTACAAATACTCTCAGCTTTGAACACTGAGAAACACATGGTAACCTTCCCACAGATTGGGAGGTTTACCTTACACACACCCCTAAAAATTCATTCTAAGAGGCTTACAAAAACTAGGTTACAATCAGCTATTTATAACCTAATCACCCAACTGGATTTGGGCCTTCAGAAATCGCAGCAGACTTGTTCTTTGCTGTTACAACTTCAGCAGAAAAATTCTGCTACAAACAAGGTCTTCAATCCTAGAATCTCTCCATATATATCTCCATATTTTGAGCCTATATATCTTCTGATTGAGTCTTCAAGACCTCCACATGGGAGTTAGGATATTCACCAGATATCCTTGCTGATCCCAGAATATATACTGAATTAATTAATTCAGTTTTCTACACATGTGCGATGTCACAGACCTGATGTCGTGACATCGTACATGACATGTTGGTCCAGATGTTGAATTTCTTCAACCCAACATATTAAAACAACATAGATGATTACATTATTTGTTTTCTAAAATTAATGCCAATCCTAAGGAATTAACAGCTGTAGAGACTAAGGCAATTTTTATTTTTTTTCCCTTCTTTTTCGCTGATTTGTATGCCACACACTCGCTCACAAGGCGAGCCGTACTACTTACGAATCAACGATGTTGAACGATATCTCTGATTATTACGACGGATTCGGGAGTATCGTGTTAGAAACAATCTTCCTCCAATCGAAATTCCTGATCTCAAAAATCTCCTTCCTTCGACGATACCAGCGATGGCCGAACCAGCTCGTGCTCTTCGAGATTACGCTGCTCCATCGCAGGATGAGCCGTATTCGAGTATTGCTCCACCCGCAACCGAAGCAAACAACTTCGAACTTAAACCTTCGCTGTTACAGGCAGTGCAACAGAATCAATTTTCTGGAAATCCTACCGAGGATCCAAACCTTCATTTATCCGTATTTGTCCAATACGCTGACACTGTTAAAGCTAATGGTGTCACTTCAGAGGCAATTCGACTTCGTCTCTTTCCCTTCTCGTTAAGAGATAAAGCTAGAAGATGGCTTCAGTCTCTTCCTTCCAACTCAGTCACCACATGGAATGAGTTGAAGAAAGTCTTTCTTGCCCGATATTTTCCTCCAAGCAAAACAGCTATGTTGAGAGCCCAGATAAATGGATTTAAGCAAAAAGATAACGAGTCTCTTTTTGAAGCATGGGAAAGATACAAGGACATGATGAGACTTTGTCCACACCATGGTTTAAAGGACTGGCTAGTAATTCACACCTTCTACAATGGTCTCTTGTACAACACAAGGTTAACAATAGACGCCGCCGCCGGTGGTGCGCTTATGGATAAACCTTACACCGACGCTTATCAACTTATCGAGAGCATGGCCCAAAATCATTATCAGTGGGGAAGCGACCGAACAATGGTAGAGAAACCTCAAACAAAAGGGGGGCATGTGCGAGATAAGTAGCCTTGATCATGTTAATGCAAAAGTGGATGCTCTTGCCCAGAAAATTGAAAGTTTAAATGTATCACCTCCAGCCACCGTGGTTGCCGTAACTCAAAATTGCGAAGTCTGTGGAATTCAAGGTCACACTCCTACAGATTGTCAACTCCTAACAGGAATTCAAACAGAGCAGGTGAACTATGCTCAAGGAAATCCTTACTCGCATACCTATAACTCAAACTGGAAGAACCATCCTAATTTTTCATATAAAAGTAACAACGCTTTATACGCACCAGGTCAAGCTCCCAGTCAAGCTCCAGCTATACCTCCTGGATATCAAAAGCCGACCCCATCTACACCTAACAATAAAGTTCCTAGGAAATCCAACTTGGAAATCATGATGGAGAACTTCATAGCTTCTCAACAGCAAACCAATAAAGAGTTCTTAAACCAGAATGTACACACTAGCGAACAGATTAAACAACTAGCAAGTAAAGTAGATGCCCTGGCTACACATAACAAAATGCTGGAAACACAAATCTCGCAAGTAGCTCAACAAGAAGCGCCTACTGCTGCCCCAACTGGTACATTTCCTGGACAACCCCAACCTAATCCGAAAGGCCACGCTCATGCAATTATATTACGAAGTGGTACAGAGGTAGAAGGACCATCTGACCCAAGGATTGAGAACCAAAACTCTAAAAAGTCAACTGAGGAAGAAGGTAAACCTAAGGAAAAGGAAGAGTGTAATAAGGAAACCCTAGAGAAAAAAGAACCTTATGTACCTCCACCGCCTTACAAACCACCTATCCCTTATCCTCAAAGGATAATTAAAACCAAAGACGCGGGCCAATTTAAAAATTTTGTTGACCTACTACAACAATTAAACGTCACAATTCCTTTTACAAAAGCTATTACACAGATGCCCTCATATGCTAAGTTCTTAAAAGAAATTTTATCTAATAAAAGGAAACTTGAAGATAGCGAAACCGTTACACTCACTGCTGAGTGTAGCGCAATAATCCAAAATATGCCTCCTAAACTCAAAGATCCTGGTAGTTTTTCTATACCCTGTCATATATGAAAATTTGTCATAGACAAAGCTTTATGCGATTTAGGAGCCGGTATCAGTGTTATGCCCTTGTCCATATGCAAGAAACTTGAAATGGGAGAATTAAGACCAACTAAAATGTCTGTGCAATTAGCAGATCGTTCCGTTAGATATCCCGTAGGAATTCTTGAAAACGTCCCCGTGTGCATAGGTCAATTCTACATCCCCACAGATTTTATAATTATGGACATAAGAGAAGATGAAGTTACCCCCATTATATTGGGAATACCCTTCTTAGCAACCGCCGGTGCTATCATAGACGTAAAACGAGGACGACTCACTTTCGAAGTAGGAGAAGAGAAAATTGAGTTTATTCTTTCCAAATTTTTGAAAGCACCTGCAATAGAAGACACATGTTACTTCATGGATATCCTTGATGAATGCATAAAAGAAACAAAATTAGAAAATGATGATTTGTCTGACTATCATGTAGAAGACAGACTGAACCAATGTTTAGCAATAACATCAGATCCTACGCAATGCCTTAAGAAACCAACCCTTGACCTGAAAACACTTCCCAAAAATCTGAGATATGAATTCCTAGACCTAGAACTTGAATGACCAGTAATAGTCAATGCAGACCTAGGAAAACTTGAAACCGAAAAACTCCTACATATCTTAAGAAAATATCCAACCGCATTAGGATACAACATCACCGATCTTAAAGGGATAAGTCCTTCTATTTGTATGCACCGCATCATGCTAGAAGAAGACTGTAAGACTTCTAGGGAACATCAGAGGAGACTAAACCCGATCATGAGTGAGGTAGTGAAGAAGGAAGTAACGAAGTTATTAGAGGCAGGTATCATATATCCTATATTCGATAGCAAATGGGTTAGTCCTGTACACGTAGTACCAAAGAAATGAGGTATAACAGTGATCGAAAATGAAAAAGGAGAAACTATAACCAAACGAATTGAATCGGGATGGAGAATGTGCATTGACTACAGAAAGCTAAACAAAGCGACCCAAAAAGATCATTTTCCTTTACCATTCATAGACCAGATGTTAGAACGACTAGCCAAGCATTCTCATTTCTGCTATCTGGACGGTTACTCAGGTTTCTTTCAAATACCGATCCATCCCGATGACCAAGAAAAGACAATGTTCACATGTCCTTTTGGTACCTTCGCTTATCGACGAATTCCGTTTGGCTTGTGCAATGCTCCTGCAACTTTCCAAAGGTGCATGATGGCGATATTCGCCGATTTTCTCGAAAACATCATGGAAGTTTTTATGGATGACTTTTCCGTATGCGGGCAAAGTTTCGAAGAATGTCTTGAAAACCTAAAAAGAGTTCTAGAGCGATGTGTAAAAGTAAACCTAGTACTTAATTGGGAAAAATGCCACTTTATGGTACAAGAAGGAATTGTTTTAGGACACATCATATCAAATAGAGGAATTGAAGTAGACAAAGCCAAAATAGAAGTAATCGAAAACCTTCAACCTCCGAAAACTGTGAGGGAAATACGAAGCTTCTTAGGACATGCCGGCTTTTACCGACGATTCATTAAAGATTTCTCTAAAATAACTAAACCTTTAACTGAATTATTAATGAAAGACGCTGAATTCATCTTCGACAATAAATGTTTAGAAGCATTTCAAACACTTAAACAAGCATTGATCTCCGCGCCCATAATGCAGACCCCGGATTGGAATGAACCTTTTGAAATAATGTGTGACGCAAGTGACTACGCCATAGGCGCTGTTTTAGGACAACGAAAAGATAAAAAACTCCACATCATATATTATACGAGTAGAACTCTAGATGAAGCGCAAATGAATTACGCCACGACCGAGAAAGAACTTTTAGCAGTAGTATTTGCACTAGATAAATTTCGTTCCTACTTGGTCGGAGCTAAAATAATCGTTTACACTAATCACGCTGCCATTAAGTACCTCTTAACAAAAAAGGACGCTAAACCTAGACTCCTAAGGTGGATCTTGTTGCTACAAGAATTTGATTTGGAAATCAAAGATAAAAAAGGAACTGAAAACGTAGTAGCAGATCACCTCTCTAGACTTGAAAACCTAGAACCGGAAAGAACATCGATCAACGATGATTTTTCGTACGATAAACTTATAGCTAATTTGGAAGAAAATAGAGCTGACGAACAGGTAGAGACCACCTTGGTTGTATGCGTTATACCATGGTACGCTGACTTTGTCAATTATTTAGCCGCCAGAATGGTCCCACTTGATTTATCCTACCAACAAAAGAAACGATTCTTCCATGACATAAAACATTATTACTGGGACGACCCTTTACTTTTCAAAAGAGGCCCCGATGGTATTTTCCGTCGCTGTATACCTGAAGAAGAGGTAGAAAGTATAATCCAACATTGTCATTCCGCTCCTTATGGTGGACATGCAAGTACATCCAAAACCTGCTCTAAAATCCTACAAGCCGGTCTTTATTGGCCAAACATATGGAAGGATGTACATACCGCTGTCAAGAAATGCGATAGGTGTCAACGCACAGGAAACATATCTAGACGTGACGAAATGTCACAAAAAGGCATTTTGGAAGTAGAAATTTTCGATGTGTGGGGAATAGATTTCATGGGACCTTTTCCACCTTCTTTCGGTAACAAGTACATACTCGTAGCAGTTGACTACGTATCAAAATGGATTGAGGCTATAGCTTCTCCAACAAACGACACATGAGTAGTAATTAAACTCTTTAAGAATATAATCTTTCCAAGATTTGGTGTCCTAAGAATAGTCGTCAGTGACGGTGGATCTCATTTCATATCTAAGATACTCGAAAAATTATTGTTTAAGTATGGTGTAAAACATCGAGTAGCAACACCTTACCATCCTCAAACTAGTGGACAAGTGGAAGTGTCTAATAGAGAAATTAAACAGATATTGGAAAAAACAGTCGCTACATCGAGGAAAGACTAGTCATCAAAATTTCCCGAAGCTTTATGGGCATATCGAACCGCTTACAAAACTCCCATAGGAACAACCCCATTTAAGCTTATTTATGGTAAATCTTGCCACCTCCCAGTGGAGTTAGAACATAAGGCCTATCGGGCTATTAAAAATTTAAATTTAAACTATAAGGCCGCCGGTGAAAAGCGAATTCTAGATATAAACGAATTAGAGGAACTTAGGCAAGATGCATACGAAAATGCCAAAATTTACAAGGAAAGAACGAAAAAATGGCATGATAAACGTGTATCAAGGAAAACTTTCAAACAAGGCGATGTAGTCCTATTGTTTAACTCTAGACTTAAGTTTTTCCCAGGAAAACTACGCTCTAGGTGGTCTAGCCCTTTCCAAGTCACTAATGTCTTTCCTAGTGGGGCTGTAGAAATTAAAGGAAAATCTATTGAATCATTTATCGTAAACGGGCAGCGTCTAAAATATTATCATTATGCTGAAAACAATGAAGACTCGCAAGTCCTGCACTTAGACGTATTGTCCCCAAAATTAATAGATTAACATTTAATAGTCTTACGTTGAGCTTGCGACCTTAAACAAAACGCTTCGTGGGAGACAACCCACAAATTTTTATTTTTCTTTGATTATTCTTTTGATTTTATTCAATTTTCATTCTTCATTTTCTTTATATTATTGAATTTTTCTTCTTCTCTTCTTTCGGCATCTGGCCAAATCCTGACTAAAATTCTTGTTTTTCTTTTCTTTAGTTAACACTAACCTGATGGGACATATTGATCGCATGGGTATCAAATTCCGAGGGAGAGCTCAGACAAAAATTTGAAGAACTTGCTGAGAGAGAGATGCACCCAAATTTTTATGCTGATGATTGTGCAATGACCGTTCTTGGGCTAAGAGATAGTGTCCTATATCTGCTGAGTCAAATAGGGTGGGAAACCACTCCTATTCAGAGACAATTTGTTACTTACCGGAGGCTAACTCTAGAATTCCTTAGCTCCCTGATTTATTTACCGAGCCATGGAAAAGGAATAAACCGAGGTTTCATTCAATTCAGGATGTTCAATATGGAGTATCAGTATAACATTAGAGAATTTACCAACCTCTTAGGGTTCCCTACTTCTTTAGACACAATCACCATGAGCCAAGAAGACCTCTTTGAATATCGAGAGCTTGAGCATTTTTGGGGAAGTTTGACGGGAAACGACGAACCCGAGGAACATGAGTTTCTTTCTGGAAACATACATAACCCAGCTTTTCGTTATTTCCACAAGATCCTAGCACACACTCTTTTTGGGAAAAGATCAAACATTACCACAGTATCACGTGATGAACTTTTCATAATATTTTGTGCTTCCCAGAATCGTCCAGTGAATGGTGCCACTTATATGTTGGCGAGTTTTGACCTCCTTATTCAAGATGACCGTGCACCGATTCAAATAGGAGGATTGATAACTATGATTGCTAATGCTATTGGATTGCGCCAACCCATGCTTGATTTGAACCCATTTTGTGGTATTCAGCCTACGAATATACTTTTCCTTTTCAACACTATGTTTATAGGAAACCTTGGACCTGAAGAGTTTGAACTATTAATTAACAACCAAGCTTTTTACCTATTCACCATGCCTAGCCCGATGACTAGTGTCCATAACCGAAATAATTGGCTCTACAACGTGGATGGAATACCTTCTCCTGTTAGATCTGTTGAAACCATCCAAGATTATGAGATTCTTGACAGCCAGATTCCTAATGCTGAGTCTGATCCGCAGACACCAACTGGTTACCATGATGCTGCCTCTCCACCTCATCCTATCCCGTCCGCAGAATCGGCAGTACCTGATCTTAGACATCATATGCCCGGAACTGATTATAATACCGCTATTCAAGCCTTGATGTCCGAACAAGATGCCATTAGAGAAGAGTTAACTATGATGGGACATGAATTTATGGAATACATTAGTCGAATGACAAATCAATTTCACGAGTTGCTACACCGTGTCAATTCATTTGCTCCTCCGACGAGAGACTCTACAAGTGGTGTTGCACCCCAAAATTTGCCCTCTATTTTTAACTCTAACCAATTTTTTGTTTCACATTCATTTGCATCATCTTCATAGCATAACATTTTTTTCTGTCTTAATATTAGCCGGAATAATTTCTCGGAATTTACAAACAGACTGGTCAAATTAACTTTTTAACTGTGCCTAAAATTAGTCAACGAAAAAATGTCAAGTTTAAGTTTGCAAATGTCGGTAACATTAATCTGCGGTTCACGTGGTTTAATTTGACATGCTAAAAATACTTTTACGACTATTTTTGGTCATATGTTGATCAGTCTGAGCAGTTTAAACGGTCATAATTTTTATTTCAAAATCCGACCAAACGCTGTATTTTTCCGAGTCATTTATTTCGCGCTGATTATTTTGACGTGTTCATTTTATTTTTTCGAGCATTTTGGTGCCCGACTTTTTTTTTTGAGTCTATTTATTTTTATATTGGGTCTAGAATAAATAAATAGGTTAATTAGTTTTTATTTTAATTTTAACTATTTTAATTATTTAACTTTATTCAGTTTTTAATTTAATATTGGGTTTCAAAATAAACTTAGGCCCATTATCATTAACCTAATTTGTTCCTATATATATTTACTAGCATGACTGATAGAGAGAGGCCGAAAGACAGAACAAAAAAGAGAAACTGAGAGTGGCTGATCTATACTATCGTACACACAGTTTGGTAATAGTTTATATATGATATATACTTTATCTATTTTGTTGATATATTTGTTACTGTGTTTCAAATACATGTTCATATGTGTGACTGTGTTATGTATTCCAGATACATGCGGTTTGGTTAAATATATATATATATATATATATATATATATATATATATATATATATATATATATATATATATTTCTATTTTATGTTATAATTTGATTATGTTTTCAGATTGGATCGTGTCAATACGCCGTTTTCACATATACGTGTATGAGGCGTGACATTTGTGTTATCCGATCCAGTTGCGATGATCGCAATTTTGCGCTAGCAACGCCGTTGTTTTTTTTTAATTCATATATTTTTTTTATATACATATATTTAGATATGCACATTTTTTTCATAACTAACTACCCTGATTTTTCCTAAACCCTGACAATTTCGCCACAAACTCTAAATTTCAAACCTAAAACTTTAACCGTGTTATTTCCTCTAAACCATAAACCTTTTCTTAAATCTTAACAAACCTTATTATTATTTCCTATTTTCGCTCATATTTATGTTATTCATACACTGTAACTGCTTCGCCCTTGTAATATTTTAAGTTTTAACTTGTAATATTTTCAGTTTTACTTTTCGCCATCTTTATTATGTAACTGCACCAAAGCGTTGTAATAATTAGGGTTTTATTTTCTGCCATTTATTTTCTGCCATTTTATTTTTCTGCCATTTATTTTTCTGCCATTTAAATTCCTGCCATTGATCCTGTATTAACTGCGTGGTTTAGTAATGTAGGGCGTGAAAACCTACTAAATTAATTATTTAATATTTTTCTATAACCTTTATATTTTTTGTAAATAAATAATAAATACTAACTATTTTAATAACTTTTTTTTATTACTTACTTATAATAATAAATCCTTATATATTTTGTAAATAAAATCTAATTGACCATTTTTCTAATTGAATAATAATAATAAACCTATTAATCTAATAATTTGATATTTTCTATAATCTTTATTTATTTTGTAAATAACTAACTTAATATTTTTCATATAACTCTTTTATTTTATAATTTGTACATTAATGTATTTTAAATTCTTTTATTATTACTAATTTATTTTAAACTCATATTTTTCTAATAACTTCTAAAAAAAATCTAACTTGTTTAACCTAAAATAATTTCTTTTAAAATTCTAACCTTTTTATTATCACTTTATTATTATTGTTATTTTATTATTGCTTTATTACCATTGTTTATTTATTATTTTATTATTATTTGCTTTTATCTATTCTATTTTTGCTTCATTATTTTCCTTATTTTAATTTTGTTTTATTTATAATATTAGGAACAAATGTATAGGTTGTAAATTTATTCTTTCTCGCCTGATTATTATGTATCTGTCCCATAGCCATGTAATAGTTTAGGAATTTATTTTTCTTGCTTTTATTTTTGTAAATATTTATTGCGTGGTTAATAATTTAGGGAGTGCAAAAAACTAACTGTAAATAATTGAACTTAGAAAATTAAATTCAAGACAAATATCTGAAAAATAACACTCACACACGTAAGTCGATCTTTGATCGCCATCTGTACTTCCTAGGGTATTCCTCTTGGTTGCCTTCTTTAAATGGTCAAGTCCCTCGAAAATAGGGGTGTCTTAAGCAGAGTCCCTTCAAACAGAAAAATCATCAAGTCCCTATAAACTTAAAAGATCAAGTCCCTACGAGGTTGCCTACGATATAATGATCTTGTCCCTTCGGTAAATATGATGATAGTCCCTACGAGTTGCTAAAGACACCCCTTATGTTGCCTTCATTGACCATACGATGACCCTACGCCCGTCCCTTAAACACATCCAAGGTAATGACTACCTATTCCTTAATAATAGGGACAGTCTTACCATTGAAAGAATATACGAGAACACGAAATACTTAATCTAGGGTAGGTATCTCATAGTTACTTGCTCACACTTTTCAAAAATTACTTTTACACCTCACAATTTCTAAACTAGACTTTGTATACACCCATACGAGGGTCATTACAAAGTACTTAAAGAAATTTTTCTAATCACACACTACACTCTTGCAAACAAACAAAGTGAGCTAAGTAACTAAGAGCCCATGGATAACCATGGATATAAAGGGTGTTAATACCTTCCCTTTGTATAACCTACCCCCCGAACTCAAAATCTTTTTAAGGTCTTTCCTGTTCTTTTATGTCCTTTCCTTTTGGATAAAATAAAAGTCGGTGGCGACTCTTGCTATCTGCAACATTTAACTAAAGTTAGTTCTCCCACCGTGTTACAGAACTGGCGACTCTGCTGGGGATTTAATAAAAGAGGGGTACCCTTAGGAATTAGATCACTTTAAAATTGTTTGCCTTGTTTGCTTTATACTTATCTGTTGGGTGCTCTTATGTGTGAAAGACCCTAACCCGGATCTAGTGTACCTTAGGTAAATGGCAATAGACCAAGGAAACTGTACGGCGTATATCGATATGGTTGATCTGGTGGCCATAGTTAGTGTGACTTCTTGGTTGGTGCTTATGTTCCTTAAGCAAGTTGAGGATAATATGAGGCTGCCATATGTTGTCAATACACTAACTGACTTTTAGAACCCTAGTCATCCCATCTTGGCCTTTAGAAAGTAGTGAGATAACCGGCTTTGGTGGAGACTGAAGTTGGTTGATACTCGATACTACACTCATTGAGATCCTAAACTTGGAGGGTTTTGGTTGGCAAGTAAGTTGCCTACTGAACAACCACCCTTGTGAAGGATCAATGATTTTGAGATCCCTTAGAACCTGGTTACTTTTGTAGGACAGGATGAATCAACTAAACTTCAGGGGAGGGTACTTACCTTTAAACCTCATGCAAGCCTTCAAACCTAGGGCTATTGTGTGACTTGTTTGTGTGTGCCACATGTTTGTGATTGAGCATAACATCATAGTATCATCATGCATCATAAGCATAGCATTTTCACTAACCATTTCAAGGACCAAAGGATTTATCTTTGTTCTTTGTTGCAGGTCATGGCTTCTGCTCGTAGGAATATTATCCGGATCAACTTTGTAGGAATACCTCCTAAGCTTAAGGAATTGGTCTCTCAAGTTTCTAAAAACTCCCAGTTCATCAAGAGGCATGGTCACCTACTGGATCTAGTCACTTCAAGGTTCAATGAAGACATGATGAGTGTCCTGTTTCAGTTCTTTGACCCTAAACATCATTGCTTCACATTTCCCGACTATCAGCTGGTTCCTACAATGGAAGAGTTCTCCAAGCTTCTGGGTATACCTATTCTTGATCAGAAACCTTTCACAGGCTTGGAAAAAGAGCCTAAACCTAAAGTCATTGATGCAGCCTTACATTTAAAGAAATCAGACATTGTCCTAGAAACAAGGAGTGGAGTTAAGGGTATTCTTGCTAAGGTATTGATGGAGAAAGCTCAAGTATTCCTGAAGGCTATGAGTTATGATGCTTTTGAGGAGATCTTAGCCCTATTGATTTATGGCTTAGTACTGTTCCCCAATCCAGACCAGTTCATAGACGTACACGCCATCAACATATTTCTGACTCGCAATCCAGTGCCTACATTACTTGGAGACATCTTACACTCTCTTCATACCCGTACTACGAAGGCACGAGGAACTCTGATGTGTTGCATACCTCTATTATCTAGGTGGTTTATTTCTCACCTTCCTCGATCAGTGATGAAGAATGAACAAGGGTTCAGGTGGTCCAAGAGGATTATGTCACTTTCTCATTCAGATATTCATTGGTGCTCTAGATCTATGGAGAATGTTACCATCATTGACCGTTGTGAGGAGTTCCCTAATGTGCCACTCCTTGGCATAAGAGGGGGCATTACCTACAACCCTTCTTTAGCTCTACGTCAGTTTGGTTACGCTCGGACTGATGGTCCTCATGACATGCTTATTCAGGGTATTGTGTTCGACTACGACAACGATCTTCAAGGTTACCGTCAAAGGTTCATACGAGCATGGGGTAAAGTGAACAAGGTTGACAACAAGACTCTGGAACCCAAGTACACTATTCCTATGGAACCATATCTCAGATGGGTACGATCTCGTGCTCAGACTCTTATGATGCCATATCCTGCTATCCTGCCAGTTACCATGGAGCCTGTTGCTGAAGGAGATACTTCTTACATCATTCTTCATCCAGACATGCCCACTGACATGGAAGAGTTACAGAGGTCCTGGATCCAGTTGAAGGAGCAAAGAGATACTCTTGAGACTCATTACAAGGCAAGTCAGGAAAGAATCCTGGAGCTAACAAAACAACTTCACGAGGAGCGGAATCTCAACTCATACCTCAACACAAAGAGGAAACGTCCATGGGAGACTTAAAACCCCATTTTTGTATTCATTTCATTTTTATTGTAAGCCCAAGGGGCAAACAAGTTTATTACTAATAAAAGTTTACTTTTTGGTGGTTTAAACAAATTTAAATCCTACGGTCCTTGAAAACATTGCATAAGCATCTACATACCATATTATTGCATCACATGTTTCTTATGAACAGGTATCTTATCTTCTCGCTGTTTATTTCAGCAGAAATGGCTCTTGAACAGACTGTCAAAGATCTCCAGGATCAGAATGCACAATTCCAAGAGTTGATTCTGAACTTGTCCAAGGGGCAAGATGAGTTGAAGACATTGCTGGCTAAGAAGAAGAAGAAGACTAGAAAATCAGGAGGCCTTATCAATCTGGGAAGAAGATTCAGAGGCCCTATCAAGACAAAGGAACAGGTTGATGATTATGAGTCTGAAAATTCTGAGAAAGAGGGAGGTAGTCCCCATGATACTGTGGGAGATTCTGATTCTGAAGCAAATTATTATCATGATCCTAATGAAGATAAGTACAAGATGCTGGTGGATAGAATGAATGCTATGGAGTTACAAAAATCTTCTGGGCTGGATTTTGAAGATCTGAGTTTAATATCTGGAGTGGTTATACCTATTGGTTTCAAGGTTCCTACTTTTGTGGTGTATGATGGTGTCTCATGTCCCAAGCTGCATTTAAGATCCTATGTCCGGAGGATTCAACCACATACTGCTGATAAGAAGTTATGGATTCATTTCTTCCAAGAGAGCTTGTCTGGAGCTCAATTGGAATGGTACTATCAATTGGAGAGTGTCAATATCCGTGATTGGAATGATCTTGCTGAGGCCTTCTACAGGCAATACCAATACAATGCTGATTTAGCACCTACTCGCATGCAGCTACAAAGCATGTCAATGGGTGCTAAGGAGAATTTCAAGGAGTATGCCCAGAAATGGAGAGACCTGGCTGGCAGAGTTCAACCTCCTCTGACTGACAGGGAGCTAGTGGATATGTTTATGAGTACGCTGAGTAGTCCTTTCTATAGTCACCTCATTGGAAGCTCATCATCTGGTTTCACTGAGCTGATAATGACTGGAGAGCGTGTGGAAAGTGGCATAAGAAGTGGTAAGATACAGGTGGGTGCCTCTTCATCAAGCACTGCAAAGAAGCCCCCTAGTGGAAAGAAGGAGTCTAATGCTGTGTATGGTCAACCTGGCCGTAACAGAAGTCACCAATCCGTAGGAGCAGTTCACATTTCTAATCCTACTCCTGCAACACCAGAGCTACCACAGAGGAATCAACAGAAGCCTAGAAGACAATTCACCAAGATCAACATGTCACTGGCCCAAGCCTTGCAACACATGTTGAAAGGGGAACTCATTACTTTGAAGGACCCTCCTTAGAATCCTAATACTTCCTCTCCTCGGTACAATCCTAATGCACGATGTGCCTATCATTCTAATTGTCCGGGACATGACACCAACAATTGCTGGGTGCTGAAAAATAAGATTCAAGATATGATTGAAGCTGGGGAGATTGAATTTGACCCTCCTGGGACTCCAAATGTGATTACTGCTCCCATGCCCAATCATGAGAAGACTGTTAATGCTGTTGATGAAGTTTCATATGTTTCCTCAGTAGCAGATGTGACTACTCCCTTATCTATTATCAAGAAGAAGCTGGTGCAGGCTGGATTCTTTCCAGGTTGCAACGAAGACTGTTTTTATTGTGCCTACAAACCTGATAGCTGCTGGAAGTTGAAAGATGGTATTCAACGCCTCATGGACAATTACACTATATTGTTTGAGAGAACTCCTTCTATGGAAAGTATGTGTGAACACCTAACTCGAGGTAAGAAGTTTGAAGATGTGGATATGGTTGATAAAGTGCCAGTGAAGATTACCTCCAAAGGCCCTGTCAAGATCACTTCCAAGGGTCCTATCAAAATTACTGCTGAAGGCCTGGTGAAGACTGTTGCTGAAGTTAGAGTGCCTCCCATGATTATTACCACTCCTGGCCCTATTCCTTATACTTCTGATAAAGCTATACCCTGGAATTACGGTTCTGATGTTTATATCCATGGTGTTAAGCAGGAACCTTTGACTGATATACCTGTTACTGATGATAACCTTGATGTTGATAATATTGCTGGATCTAGTAAGATCACCAGAAGTGGAAGAATTTTCTCTCCTCCAGCTACCTCAAAAAATACAGTTCTTCCGACTACTACCTCCACTTCTAAGCCAAGTACTGATGCTCGAGGCAAAGGTCCTGTGGTTGAACCTGTGCAAGCTGAAGCACCGACTGCTGAAAATCTCTCTAAACAGATGGAAGAAGTGCTGAAGATCATTCGTAAGAGTGATTATGATATGGTTGACCAGTTGGGGCATACTCCCTCCAAAATTTCCATGTTGTCTTTGTTGCTGTGTTCTGAGGCTCATGGTAAAGCCTTGATCAAATTCTTAAGGACTGCTCATGTACCAAATGAAATTTCTGTGGATCAATTTGAAAATTGTGTTGCACATCTGACTTATGATAATGGGTTAGGTTTTTCTGATGCTGACTTGACTCCTGCCAAAAGAAACCATAACAGAGCTTTACATATCTCCATTGAATGTAGGGGCACTACCTTGTCTCATGTGTTGATAGACAATGGCTCTTCATTGAATGTACTTCCCAAAGAGGTTCTGAACAAGCTCAGTCCTGAAGATGCTATGTTAAGATCAAGTAATATAGTGGTGAGAGCCTTTGATGGTTCAAGAAGAGTGGTGCATGGAGAAATAGATCTCCCGATCAAAGTAGGCTCTCAAGTCTTCGATTCTACCTTCTATGTAATGGATATTCGTCCTGCGTACTCTTGTTTGCTTGGGCGCCCCTGGATCCACGGGGCAGGTGCTGTGACCTCCACTCTACATCAGAAGTTGAGATATCCAGTGAAGGGAAAGATCGTAACTGTTTATGGAGAGGAAGAATATATGGTCAGTCATGTGAATACATTTAAGTATGTTGAAGTGGAAGGTGAATATGTTGAGACTCCTTTCCAGACATTTGAAGTAGTTCCTTGGGTCATTCCCGCTACTGAAGCTCCTCCTGTGGTTAAAAGAGTTCCTGTGGTTACCAGAGTACCTCCTACAATGGCTTCCCTCAAAGAGGCTAGAGCTGTGGTTGAAGAAGGTGGTTGCACTATTTGGGGTCAGCTTCCCGACATTCCTTACAAGTCTGACAAGTTTGGTTTGGGTTTCACTGCAGAGTCCCAGAAGGCTGTTCGTCGTGCTCGTGCTGTTCGTATCACCAATCCAGGGAACATGAAAGATCAAATCAATGCTGTGGGTGACTATAATGAAGACTACAATCTGGATAACTGGATTTTTCCTACTGTGGGTGATGGGCTCAACAATTGGAAGACTGAAGACGTTATTCCTATCTCCTTTAGTCAGGAGTAAATACTATTACTGCGTTGTTATTTTTAAGCCTTGTGCCTTACCCGGGGCACAATGGTATGCTTGTTTCGGGATGTCATTTCATTTGCATACTTCATTCAATAAAAATCAATGGACGTTTCGTTTTTGTAAATATTGGGCTCTTTGTTTTTCTTTTATTTTATTTTCATCAGCTATGTGTTCTTACACACACCCACATCACTAAAATGCAGATCCTCATCCACCCTGGATCCTGTTGATAACAGTTCTACTATTGCCAATTATAATTTCGAGAATCCGATCTATCAAGCTGAAGATGGAAAGGATGAAGATTGTGAAGTACCTGTAGAGCTTGCTAGGTTATTACAACAAGAAGAGAAAGTTACGCAGCCGCATGAGGAATCAATTGAGGTTGTAAATCTGGGTACTGAAGTAGACAAGAAAGAAGTCAAAATAGGAGCAGGCTTGGAAAACAGTGTCAAAGAAAGATTGAGTCGGATGTTACGTGACTATATAGAGGTTTTCGCTGGACAAATCAAGAGATGATATGGAATGATGAATGTCAAGAAGCTTTTGACAAAATCAAGAAGTATCTCCAAGAACCTATAAATCTGATGCCACCAGTTGAAGGAAGACCTCTAATCATGTATTTGACCGTGTTAGAAAATTCAATAGGGTGTGTGTTGGGGCAACATGACGAGTCTGGTCGAAAAGAGCATGCAATATACTACCTTAGCAAAAGGTACCGACTGTGAAACAAGATACTCCCAGCTCGAGAAAGCTTGCTATGCTTTGGCTTAGGCTGCTCGCCGACTAAGACAGTATATGTTGAATCATACCACTTTATTGATTTCTAAGATGGATCTTATCAAATATACATCTGAGAAACTTGCTCTCTCCGGAAGAACAACAAGATGATTGCTGAACTCTGCACGCAGTTCAAATAAAACACCATAACTCTTCTCCATACCGGCCAAAGATGAATGGCGCCGTGGAGGCTGCTAATAAGAATATTAAGAAGATCATACAAAAGATGACAGTAACATACAAAGACTGGCATGAGATGTTACCCTTTGCTCTTCATGGTTATCGCACTTCAGTGCGCACTTTGACAGGGGCAACTCCTTTCTCTTCGGTCTACGGAATGGAAGCCGTGTTACCAGTGGAAGTTCAGATTCCCTCTCTAAGAATCATGAAAGAGGCAGGTTTAGATGAGGATGAATGGATTCAGACTCGACTCGACCAGATAAATTTGATTGATGAGAAGAGGTTGGCAACTGTTTGTCATGGTCAGATGTACCAGAAACGGATGATCAAAGCTTTCAATAAGAAGGTTAAGCCAAAGGTATATCAGGCTGGTGACTTGGTAATCAAGCGTATCATACTACCACAGGGTGATCCTAGGGGCAAGTGGACTCCTACATATGAAGGACCATTTGTGGTCAAAAGAGTATTCTCAGGAGGTGCCATGATGCTTACTACTATGGATGGTGAAGACTTTCCACAGCCTGTAAACGCAGACATAGTTAAAAAAATACTACGCATAAAAAGAGACCCGCTAGGTTGACTGGCCTAGGCAAAAATAAGGGCATCCCGGCAAACCAAAAGGGTTCGGGCAAAAATTAGGGATATATATAAAAAAAATGTACACCCGGCAAGTCGAAAACCTGAAAAGGCGGCTTGGGCAAAAAAGGGTATCCCGGTGGATTGAAAACCTGAAAGGGCAATCCAGGCAAAAGTTAGGGATTAAAGCGTATGACTATGTCTCGTTTGGATCACTCATGTAACTTCAACTGATGGTGCTACCTAAATCAAGTTCAAACAGATAAAGATCAATCCAATCGTTTCTGTCTCAACAGCAGAAGATGAGATATTTGAAGATAATGGCAATAGTAGAATTGAAACTCAATAGGATCATTTTTCACATAGCTGTTTTCTTTGTTTTATAAAAAATTTACGACGAATTCCTCTTACTAGGATTTCTGTCTCCTTGTACAAACTTGCCTATGTATAGGTCACTTTGCGATATAAATAAAATTTCATCTTTGAATCCAGATTTACTTTTACTCTATTTACATAAGCGAAAACGTCCATTGGTTGTGTTTGAATGTATGTATGCTTTTGAATACGATTGATGTTTACCAGAAATGCATAAAATGCAGTAATAGTATTTACTAAGGACGAACGAGGGTAGTAGTTCAACGAAGCTTCGCCGGTTCATCCCCACTACAAATCCCCAGTAGAGCAAATCTATCTTTATAGATGCTTCGAATTACGTCTCCCCTTGAATTTATGTCCATCTCTTTTATCCTCAGTCGGGATACTCAGGAACTTATTCCTTCAATAGAAGTACGACGAACGAATACGGGAAGTGACAAATACTATACTATCAAACAAGACGGGAACGAGTTCCTCATATTCTTCAGCAACGAATTGGGATTTATTTTCCCTAGCCAGCAATTGTTATACAAAGATATCTGGACGCTTCAGGCCGCATGATTCATACATACATCATTTACATCATACCATGGCATATCCATAAGTGCATAATACATTTACTTAGATGCACCATGCCATGCATGCATACATATTGCATAAACTAACCTTTTCCTTGCAGGATGGTTATATACAGATAAAATACTATCAACAATTCACAACAGGTCAGAAACGATCTATACGAAGATCTAGTGCTGATACTTAATCATTACTCAAGGTGTACTTGGATAGTAGGCAAACGGTCTATACGAAGATCTATTCCCTAGTCCAGGATATTTTTAGGAGATTTCATCCTGACACTCTTTTGTTCTTGGATATTAGGCAAACGGTCTATACGAAGATCTATTCCCTAATCCAGGATATTTCCAGAAGAGATAATCATCACGAAGATTTATTTCTACTGGTTTATTCAACAATTCAAAACAGTTCAGAGACGATCTATACGAAGGTCTAGTGCTGATACTTAATTCAGAAAGACATCGCCACGAAGATTTGGTTCTGACACTTAAATTAAAAGTATGTTCTTAGATACGATTCAGAGACGGCCTATACGAAGACCTAGTACTGATATCCAGTATCAACATCAAGATATTATCACCTCCTGATATTATGGATGGCATCTATAAGCCCATCTCCAGTTCTTCCAAGTGGCATCTTCAAGCCCACTTAAGCATATACAACCAGTCAGCAGTGTTACTTTACGCACCGGCGAGTGCAAATGTTTGGGCTTTTGTGTTCAATCCCCTTCAACCTTCCAAGTCACGAATGGCACACAGGCCAATCTAACTCTTCAGGTTTCAGAAAATTGAACAGGGGCAGCTGTTGCACCCCAAAATTTGCCCTCTATTTTTAACTCTAACCAATTTTTTGTTCCACATTCATTTGCATCATCTTCATAGCATAACATTTTTTTCTGTCTTAATATTAGTCGGAATAATTTCTCGGAATTTACAAACAGACTGGTCAAATTAACTTTTTAACTGTGCCTAAAATTAGTCAACGAAAAAATGTCAAGTTTAAGTTTGCAAATGTCGGTAACATTAATCTGCGGTTCACGTGGTTTAATTTGACATGCTAAAAATATTTTTACGACTATTTTTGGTCATATGTTGATCAGTCTGAGCAGTTTAAACGGTCATAATTTTTATTTCAAAATCCGACCAAACGCTGTATTTTTCCGAGTCATTTATTTCGCGCTGATTATTTTGACGTGTTCATTTTATTTTTTCGAGCATTTTGGTGCCCGACTTTTTTTTTTTGAGTCTATTTATTTTTATATTGGGTCTAGAATAAATAAATAGGTTAATTAGTTTTTATTTTAATTTTAACTATTTTAATTATTTAACTTTATTCAGTTTTTAATTTAATATTGGGTTTCAAAATAAACTTAGGCCCATTATCATTAACCTAATTTGTTCCTATATATAATTACTAGCATGACTGATAGAGAGAGGCCGAAAGACAGAACAAAAAAGAGAAACTGAGAGTGGCTGATCTATACTATCGTACACACAGTTTGGTAATAGTTTATATATGATATATACTTTATCTATTTTGTTGATATATTTGTTACTGTGTTTCAAATACATGTTCATATGTGTGACTGTGTTATGTATTCCAGATACATGCGGTTTGGTTAAATATATATATATTTCTATTTTATGTTATAATTTGATTATGTTTTCGGATCGGATCGTGTCAATACGCCGTTTTCACATATTACTGTATGAGGCGTGACATTTGTGTTATCCGATCCAGTTGCGATGATCGCAATTTTGCGCTAGCAACGCCGTTGTTTTTTTTTAATTCATATTTTTTTTATACATATATTTAGATCTGCACATTTTTTTCATAACTAACTACCCTGATTTTTCCTAAACCCTGACAATTTCGCCACAAACTCTAAATTTCAAACCTAAAACTTTAACCGTGTTATTTCCTCTAAACCATAAACCTTTTCTTAAACCTTAACAAACCTTATTATTATTTCCTATTTTCGCTCATATTTATGTTATTCATACACTGTAACTGCTTCGCCCTTGTAATATTTTAAGTTTTAACTTGTAATATTTTCAGTTTTACTTTTCGCCATCTTTATTATGTAACTGCACCAAAGCGTTGTAATAATTAGGGTTTTATTTTCTGCCATTTATTTTCTGCCATTTTATTTTTCTGCCATTTATTTTTCTGCCATTTAAATTCCTGCCATTGATCCTGTATTAACTGCGTGGTTTAGTAATGTAGGGCGTGAAAACCTACTAAATTAATTATTTAATATTTTTCTATAACCTTTATATTTTTGTAAATAAATAATAAATACTAACTATTTTAATAACTTTTTTTTATTACTTACTTATAATAATAAATCCTTATATATTTGTAAATAAAATCTAATTGACCATTTTTCTAATTGAATAATAATAATAAACCTATTAATCTAATAATTTGATATTTTCTATAATCTTTATTTATTTTGTAAATAACTAACTTAATATTTTTCATATAACTCTTTTATTTTATAATTTGTACATTAATGTATTTTAAATTCTTTTATTATTACTAATTTATTTTAAACTCATATTTTTCTAATAACTTCTAAAAAAATCTAACTTGTTTAACCTAAAATAATTTCTTTTAAAATTCTAACCTTTTTATATCACTTTATTATTATTGTTATTTTATTATTGCTTTATTACCATTGTTTATTTATTATTTTATTATTATTTGCTTTTATCTATTCTATTTTTGCTTCATTATTTTCCTTATTTTAATTTTGTTTTATTTATAATATTAGGAACAAATGTATAGGTTGTAAATTTATTCTTTCTCGCCTGATTATTATGTATCTGTCCCATAGCCATGTAATAGTTTAGGAATTTATTTTTCTTGCTTTTATTTTTGTAAATATTTATTGCGTGGTTAGTAATTTAGGGAGTGCAAAAAACTAACTGTATATAATTGAATTTAGAAAATTAAATTCAAGACAAATATCTGAAAAATAACACTCACACACGTAAGTCGATCTTTGATCGCCATCTGTACTTCCTAGGGTATTCCTCTTGGTTGCCTTCTTTAAATGGTCAAGTCCCTCGAAAATAGGGGTGTCTTAAGCAGAGTCCCTTCAAACAGAAAAATCATCAAGTCCCTATAAACTTAAAAGATCAAGTCCCTACGAGGTTGCCTACGATATAATGATCTTGTCCCTTCGGTAAATATGATGATAGTCCCTACGAGTTGCTAAAGACACCCCTTATGTTGCCTTCATTGACCATACGATGACCCTACGCCCGTCCCTTAAACACATCCAAGGTAATGACTACCTATTCCTTAATAATAGGGACAGTCTTACCATTGAAAGAATATACGAGAACACGAAATACTTAATCTAGGGTAGGTATCTCATAGTTACTTGCTCACACTTTTCAAAAATTACTTTTACACCTCACAATTTCTAAACTAGACTTTGTATACACCCATACGAGGGTCATTACAAAGTACTTAAAGAAATTTTTCTAATCACACACTACACTCTTGCAAACAAACAAAGTGAGCTAAGTAACTAAGAGCCCATGGATAACCATGGATATAAAGGGTGCTAATACCTTCCCTTTGTATAACATACCCCCCGAACTCAAAATCTTTTTAAGGTCTTTCCTGTTCTTTTATGTCCTTTCCTTTTGGATAAAATAAAAGTCGGTGGCGACTCTTGCTATCCGCAACATTTAACTAAAGTCAGTTCTCCCACCGTGTTACAAGTGGCTAGAAGAATTGGAGTTAACTAGTTTTAGTTTTAGGAAATTTATAGTTTCGTTTGACAATATTTTTAATCTTAGGATTTATTTTTCGCATGCTTTATTTTATCTTCAGTCGAATATTACATTATGTTTATTTTTATGACGTTACTGACATTATTGGTTAAATTAAATTTTATTTTGATTTATGCACTGTCTAAAATTACCAATGATGATTGTATGCTACTTACATGGCTTATTAGAGAAAAAAACATATATTCTATGGTGTAGTAAAGTAGCATTCATGGAAATTTAAAAAAATAAAAAATAAAAAAATAAAATAATAATAAAATAACACCTGTCACGAACGTTGTCACGACCGTTGCAAACTCAGAAGTGTGACGAGCGTCACACAGGCTGTCACGGTCGCCACGCACCCCATGACGCCCGTAACACATGCTGTCACGAGCGTGACAACTTTTTTTCTCGTAAAATGTTGTTGACCGTTACGACATGACCGTTACTCCCTTCATCTCACCCCTTCATCCCCATTCCACTCACCTTCATCCCCATTAATTTTTTCTCACCCACTCCTCTTCCCAATTTCAAAACTCTTCCTATAAGTACCTTCTCTACATCTCTTCCTACACCACATCATTCCATTCTATACAAAAAAATAAATATATTTCATCCTCTTTTCCTTCTTTCTACCTACCAAACAAAATGGCGGAGAACCAACATCAAGAAGTGCAATTCGGAAATATTATTTTCCGATCTGAAGATAGTAACTATCAACGGGAGCAATTCGTTCGGTTCCAACAACGCGGTGTCATCTCTACCAGGTACCCAGATTTCAATTGCTTACAAGAATTAGGATTACTTCAAGGTGTGCAATGGCTGCTTAGATTATCCGATTTAACTTTTCTGTGCACACAAAATCACCCAACATACCCATCACTCACCTTGGAGTTTTTAAGCTCTTATTCATACACCACTCTAACCGGTGAGGACGAGTACTTAACCGGTGTCGCAAAATTCCGTATGTTCAACACTGAGTACGCATTATCTCAAGAACGGTTGAGTGCCATGCTACATTTTCCCGAAGGAGACCACGTCCACCCAAGAATCCCTCCAAACTCAGAATGGAACACGAACGCATTCGACCTTTTTGGAAAAATATCCGGTGTGGAAACCATCAACTGGGATGCATTACTTGCCTCGCACATACACAACCCCACTACCCGGTATTTTATCCGTATTTTGCAAAACACCATCTTTGGAAGAGCCAACAACAGCAAAGTCAACGCGAAAGAATTATTCTTCCTACACTGCATCTTTTCAACAGATACAAAGGTAAGCGCCGCCTCTTTCTTACTTCACCATATCCGTACCCTTTGTGCTCGAGGCAGTCAACCTTTTGTGATTGAAGGATTAATAACCACCATCGCACTCAGTTTAAATCTAGGGGGCCGACTTCAGAATTTGCAATCTCTGCCACCCCTGTTTATGGATATCAGCTATTGTCGCTCCTGCCGCTTAATCAAAAATAGGGTAGGCGGGAAGTATTATCTTATGGTGAATAACTAAGAAGTCCCAAGCGTCGTTATGCCCAACATTGCGCTCACCGATGTTACTAACCCCAACAGATTCATCTACGATCTGAATGCTCCCTAACCTACCATGCCTACACAAGCAAACCCGCCCCCAGACGAGTTTGATGAAATGGAGCAAGGTGATCAAGGTGATCAAGGTCCTGCACAACATTCGGTCCCACATAATCCTTCCGATAATGTGCCTGGTCCATCCTCCCGACGTCGTCGACGAAGAAGGCCTGCAACAAATGATGACATCATGGATGCTATTGAACATCAAGCCTAACGGCTTGATGCCATGCATGCAGAATAACGAAGTAATGCAACTGATGCGCCAGATGCAACAACAACAACAACAACAAGAGAGGAATGCAATAACCGACCAGAGGTTCACTGACTTGCTTAACTGGTTTGATGACTTGGCAGTACGTGAACGATCACCGGGTCCAAGAACAAGAGGACGCAGGCAGAATTGAGTTTGGGTTCCGTTTTATCCTTTTCTTTCATTTTTTGAAACATTGGGGACGATGTTTCATTTAAGTGTAGGGGGGAAAACTTTGTTTTAGTTATGTTTATTTCCCTTTCAATATTTCCCTTTCAAGTATGATATTTCCCTTTCATTAATAAAAAAATAAAATTATTTTAAGTCAAGTCCCTAGTGTGAAAATTTTTATTATCTATTCTCCTCAATTTTCTTGAGCAATAACAAAATTCAACACACTCAATAAGTATAAAGGTTGCTTATTTTATAAAACTTGAGTGAAATTAAGACAAAATTATTACCGCCCCAACACTCTAAAAACCTCAGCATGTTAGACCAGGTAAAGTACCTATTATACCAATTCCTTGAACTTTTAGTTCTATAGTAACCCCGAGTAGTTTATACGAGATGTCGGCACCATCCTAATAGAAAACTACGTGGAGAGCCGATGAATACAAGTGAATGATTCCCAAAACAACATATTAAAAATCAGGAAATGCACTAATTAAGTTAGGTGATCCTTACCCGATCATTTAATCCAAAGGTTGCGGACCCTACAAAAACATACTATGAACGATCCATTGTGAGTTGGTTCAGCGGTTTCTGGTGCTGAACTTGGTAGGGCGAACTACGGTCCGATCCCCCGCAATTTGCAATAGACTAAACAAAGAAGTTATCCAACTTATGTACCAGAACTTCTAACTAAAAGGGAATCAGAATCGCTAACCGGTTACTCCACTATGTGCGCAAAAAGATAAAGGGCTTAATGTGATTTCGCTCGAATGAAAACGGGTGAAATAAGAGTAAAAGAACTAGGCTGAGCTATAATAGCATGACTCGAACTGGTTTGCATAAGGTGAGGTTGTCTAGTGTTGTTATGGTAGTTTTTGATGTTAAGATTAAACTCAGGTTATTTCTAAACGAGATTTACTTGCGACCTAGTACGAATTGATGTGTGTTTAGAAATTTCATATGGCTAATATTTTAAATCGATTTCTACATTGTTTCTTGCTTGAGGACAAGCAAAAATCTAAGTGTGGGGGAGTTTGATAACATGAAACTATATCACATTTTTAGACTTGATTTAATTAAATTATATCGTTATTTGATTCAATTTATTTTATATTATTCGATATTACTCGGTATTTTCTTATTATTTATTTCAGATATCATTATTTAAAGCACGTGTGAAAAAGAAAGAAAAGGTGTGCAAAAAGAAGATTTTCTAGGAAAAGCAGCAAGCTGAAGCACCAAAGCCCAACCCACGTTTGGAACAAAGGAAATGGCTGTCACGACCGCCACACTCATGTGCCGAGCGTCACGCCCCAAAACATTGTGTTACGACCGTAACACATAGTGTGACGGACGTCACACATTTCATCCTATATTTTAGGCTTGACGTGCGTAACAGAGTGGACAGTTTCCCCTAAATTTCCTCCTGCACTCGTTGACGCTTTGGAACCCTACGGAAGATACTTTTGAGAAAACGGTTATTTTGAAGGGTGAATATAAATAGACCTCACAAAAAGCAAATTGGGCTCGCTCCCTTCGCCGTGCAATATTTTTTCCAGCCTTATAATTTTCCAGCACTCTAAGTCTTCAAGGAATTTTTATTTTCTTTTCTTTTCTAGTTTAATTTCCGAAGCATTCACTTTATTTTCTCACGATAGTTTCTACACCAGAAACTATTGTGTAATTTTTACTGGATCTAACCTTACGTCAGATCATAGTGTTTTATTTTCTTGTTTTTACTTTCCTATCTGATTGAGAATTGTGAAGAACAAATCCAACCGGCTTGTGGTGGAGTGTTCGAGCATCGAAGTTAGGAGATAAAATCCAGATTTCTAGTATCTTTCCAGGTTCATTAATTAATTGATTTATTGTTTTGATTTACATATGCTTTGTTCCGCTGTTTATATATATTGATTGTTTGATATGGCCGTATTTAAGCATGATTATTGTTTATGCATGTTTAGCATGTCTGGCTAATTAATTTAGATATCGGTATGTAAAGTAAGCAGAATAAAGGAATAAAAAATGGAGTTGGTTTAAATTTATTTCAAAATATAGTCACTCTTTTTCTGGTCTCAATTTACAAAGTTAATACCAAGGTTTTTGTACGAGAGTAAAAGACATACAGAAGTTAAAATCAATAGAACGACGATTTGAGTTTTTAACTGGACAGTGTAAATTGAACATTAACTTTAAATCAGGGCGAAAGCAATTTTTAAGGTTAATTAAATTCTAATCATTTTCAAAAATTATTTTTAAAAGTTAAATGTGAGGACGAGAGTTAAGCATTTAAGTTTAATCATATAGTCTAAGTCAACAGAGCGAGAGTTTGAGACGAGGGCGTTTAAACGGTTAGTATTTTCTCAAAAAGAGTTTCTATAGATTCTATTATTTTCAAAAGTGACTTTAGATTTGACGAAATAGTGAGAGCGTACGTTAAAATATAAAGTCATAGTCTAATTCAACAGAGCGAGAGTTTGAGGAAAAGACTTTTAATTAATAGTGTCTACTGAAAAGACTTATTTTAAAATTAAGAAAAAGACCAACGAAGATTTGATTCCCTAATTACGACGAACTACATACTGATATCCATATTATTTGATATTTTATCTAGACCCAAATTTAGTTTTATTTTCCCCCCTAATCATTAAAGTATCATCCGCCTTAGCTTTACGCAGTAACCCTAGAAAAACGGTAGATCGATTCATTAAGTTCCTGTGGGATCGATATCTTTTAAAACTATGCGATTAGATTGTGCACTTGCAGTTAGTACCCCGATAGACTCATAAAGTCGCGACCATGGATTAGGGTTTAACCTTGCTAAATATTTGGATCCCTTCCTATAATTTAGGAGAGTTAGCTATAATGGTGTGGATTAGGGTTTAACCTTGCTAAATATTTGGATCCCTTCCTATAATTTAGGAGAGTTAGCTATAATGGTGTGGATTAGGGTTTAACCTTGCTATCTATTATTATAAATAAATATTTATTAAATACAAATATTATTATAAATAATGAATAATTTAAATGACTTTTAACAAAATAAAAATTAATTTAAATTTTAGTTACATAATTGAATTAAAATTTAAACCTATTTCTATTTTTACTTTCATCATTTAAAAAAAATCAAAATTATTCTTACTTATATCAACCAAAATTATTTTATAATTTATGGGTTTTTAAAAAAATGTTACTCTTATAAATAAATTCTATTAAGTAAAAAACGTGAATTACTAAATAAATACTATTTATAAATAATGAATAAATGGAACATGAGTCACTAAATTATAAAAAATAGTTATTATAATTTAATGAGCTTTAACAAATAAAATTAATTTAAAATTTTAATTATACAATTAAAATTAAAATCTATTTTTATTTATCATTAAATTAAAACTATTTTATTTATATATATATAATTTATTTATATCATACAGATAACCAAAATCATTATTATTTTTTATATCTGTATCACATAATAAATAAATTAAAATTTATAATTTATATGAGAATGTATGCTAATGAATGAATGCAAATGTGAAATGAATGCCATGCATGAATCAATTTATCATAAAAATTAACAGGCAAATTTTGGGGTATGACAACTGCCCCTGTTCAATATTCTTAAACCGAGAGAATTAGAATGGTATGTACGCCATTCGTGATCTGGAGGTGGAAGATTATTGAACACTTAGAATGCCCCAAAAATTTGCACTTGTTAATTAAAAGATAGTCTTGATGGAGATGGGCTTAAAGATGCCATCCAGAAAGTTTGATGATGAGAGCTTCAGAGTGCGTTGTACATTAGACCATATCTGAAGACATGAGTGTCACATTGGGTCGTACGCTAGACCGTATAATGAGATCATCCATTAGGTGATATTAGGGTGAGCTGAACCTGATGAGATAAGGATCAGAATGGGTCATACGCTAGACCATATCTGAGTAGCAGAGTGAGCCGTCCGTTAGGCTGTATCTGGAGAGATAAAGATCAGAATGGATCGTACACTAGATCGTATCTGAGTAGTAGAATGAGCCGTCCGTTAGGCTGTATCTGACGATAAAAAGTAGTCGTACGCTAGACTATATTTCAGAATGTACCGTACGCTAGGTAGTATCTGATGAGAAGAGCCAGACTGGGTCGTACACTAGATCGTTTCTGAGTTGCAGAATGAGCCATCCATTAGGCTGTATCTGAGGATAAAAGATCAGAATGGATCATACGCTAGATCGTATCTGAGTAGTAGAATGAGCCGTCCATTAGGTTGTATCTGATGATAAAAGGGGTAGTCGTACGCTAGACTATATTTCAGAATGTACCGTACGCTAGGTAGTATATGAGGGGATGAATATCCAAATGGGTCGTACGCTAGACCGTATTGGAACAGTTGAAGGAACCATACGTTAGGCTGAATCAGAATGAGCCGTACGTTAGGCTATATCTGATAATATTTGTATATGTTGTATTTGCAATAAATGTCTAGGATGGGCTTAAAGATGCCATCATTAGGAGGATATCAGAATGCTTGTCAGAATGAATATTCATATGGATTATATCTGAAAGATGTATCTGAATCTTGAATGTAACCGATAAAGATATCCGTCTGAATGAATCTTTATTTTGACTGTATCAGGAGGATAATTAACCTGGAAAAAAAGAGAGTTAGCCTCATGCCATGTCATGATACATGAGATGTTTTATGCGCTTGAAAATAAATGCGAACATTGCATGCATGTATATGCTGTGAAATGATGCATGAATGAGTTATGCGTCTGAAATTTTTTGCCATGGGAAAATAAATCCCGATATTCTGGTTGGAGATATTTGTATTGATGACCCTTTCTTAGCTGAGGATATTTGATTTCTGTCTGATGGTAGAAATATTCAACAGAACCTGACTGGGGATAAAAGAGATGACCAGTCTGTCTAGTAGTGCCAATTTCTTCTGGGAATAACTGGTTTTGCTGGGTAATAGGATTTGCAACCGAATTTGTTAGAACACATGGTTAAACCTTATCCTTGATCCTAAAGTCTTTTAGTAATTGCTATTTCTATTTTATGCATGTATTTTCGGTAAACATCAATCATATTCAAATGCATATATTAATTCGAATTAAATCAATGGACGTTTATGCAAACAAAACGGAGAAAGTAAAACAAAAGTATCTTTTTGGAAATAAAATTGTATTGATTTTGAAAGAGGGCCTATAAACAAGCAATTTTAATACAAGGAGACAGAAATCCAAGTAAGAGGAAATTGTCAAGAAAACAAAGAAAAAACAGCTATGAAAAAAAAGTCCTATTGATTTTAATTCTACTACTGCTATTATGTCTTCAAGCATCTCATCTCTTGCTGTCGGATAGAAGTGATTGGCTTGTTCAGTCTCTTTGACTTTGGTGAAGCTGACCGAGAACGGGACATAGTCATACGCTTTAATCCCTAATTTTTGCCTGGACCGCCTTTTCAGGTTTTCAGTCCACCAGGATACCCTTTTTTGCCCAAGCCTCCTTTTCAGGTTTTCGACTTGCCGGGTGTACATTTTTATATGTTTATCCCTAATTTTTGCCCGAACCCTTTTGGTTCGCCGGGATGCCCTTACTTTTGCCTAGATATGTCGACCTAGCGGGTCTCTTTTATGCGTAGTATTTTTTAACTATGTCTGTGTTCACGGGATGCGGGAAATCTTCGCCATCCATTGTAGCAAGCATCACGGCTCCACCAGAGAACACCTTCTTAACTACAAATTGCCCTTCGTATGTGGGAGTCCATTTGCCTCTAGGATCACCTTGTGGTAGAATGATATGCTTTATCACCAAGTCGCCAATTTGATACACCTGTCTCTTGACTTTTTTATTAAATGCCTGGGTCATGCGCTTCTGATATATCTGTCCATGACAAACAGCCGCAAGTCTCTTTTCATCAATCAAATTTATCTGATCGAGTCGAGTCTGAATCCATTCATCTTCATCTAAGCCTGCATCTTTCATAATTCTTAGAGAGGGAATCTGAACTTCCACTGGTAAAACGGCTTCCATTCCGTAGACTAAAGAGAAAGGAGTTGCTCCTGTCGAAGTGCGTACTGAAGTGCAATAACCATGAAGAGCAAATGGTAACATCTCATGCCAGTCTTTGTATGTTACTGTCATCTTTTGTATAATCTTCTTAATATTCTTATTAGCAGCTTCTACGATGCCATTCATCTTTGGCCGGTATGGAGAAGAGTTATGGTGTTTTATTTTGAACTGCGTGCAGAGTTCAGTAATCATCTTGTTGTTCAAATTAGTACCATTATCAGTGATAACTCTTTTAGGGATGCCATACCGACAAATAAGACTATTCTTGATGAACCGTGCCACCACATTCTTGGTGACAGAAGCAAATGAGGTTGCCTCTACCCACTTCGTAAAGTAATCAATAGCAACAAGAATGAAACGATGTCCATTAGAAGCAGTAGGTTTAATCTCTCCAATCATATCAATGCCCCACATTGCAAAGGGCCAAGGGGCTGTCAACACGTTCAATAGAGCAGGAGGTACATGTACTTTGTCCGCATAGATCTGGCACTTGTGACAAGTTCTGGAGTGATGGTGGCAATCAACTTCCATGGTAGACCAATAATACCCTGATCTCAAAATCTTCTTGGCCATCGTATGTCCACTAGAATTAGTCCCAAAAATACCGTTATGCATGTCTTCCATAATCTTTTCTGCTTCCTTTTTATCCACACAGCGAAGCAAAGTCGAATCATGATTACGTTTGTATAATACTCCATTACTCAAAAAGAATTTAGCGGAGAACTTCCTCAGAAATTTTCTGTCATTGATGGATGCCCCTTCAGGGTATTCCTGAGTTTCTAAATATCTTTTTACTTCGTGGAACCAAGGTTTCTCTTCTACTTCATCAGCATTAAGTTCATAACAATATGCTGGTTCATCTAATCGTTCAATGGTGATCATGGGAGCTTCATTGTCCCATCTGACTCTGAACATAGATGACATGGTAGCCAATGCGTCTGCCAACTGATTCTCTTCTCGTGGAATATGTTCGAATGTAATCTCTTCAAAGTATGGGATTAATGTCAACACCCGCTCTCGATAAGGGATGAGATTCGGATGTTTAGTGTCCCATTCTCCTTTGATCTGACTGATTACTAAGGCTGAGTCTCCGTACACACTCAAAAACTTGATTCTCAGGTCTATAGTAGCTCTGAGTCCCAAAATGCATGCTTCATACTCAGCCATATTATTGGTACAATCAAAATATAGTCTAGAAGTGAAAGGCGTATGGCAACCCTTGGGAGAAATAATTACAACACCAACACCATTGCCCAATGCATTAAAAGATCCATCAAAAACCATAGTCCATCGGGATCCCAGTTCGGGTCCTTCATCCGGTCCAGGTTCTTCATAATCAGTAACAAGCACAACATCCTCATCAGGGAACTCAAAATTCATAGATTGGTAATCATCAACTGCTTGATGAGCCAAATGATCAGCTAACACGCTTCCTTTGATTGCTTTCTGGGTAGTATACTGGATATCATACTATGTTAAAATCATCTGCCATCTTGCTATTCTTCCGGAGAGAGCAGGCTTCTCAAATATATATTTGATAGGATCCATTTTAGAAATCAATAAAGTGGTATGATTCAACATATACTGTCTTAGTCGGCGAGCAGCCCAAGCCAAAGCACAACAAGTTTTCTCAAGCAGTGAGTATCTTGTTTCACAGTCGGTAAACTTTTTGCTAAGGTAGTATATTGCATGCTCTTTTCGACCAGACTCGTCATGTTGCCCCAGCACACACCCCATTGAATTTTCTAACACGGTCAAATACATGATTAGAGGTCTTCCTTCAACTGGTGGCATCAGAACTCGGGGTTCTTGGAGATACTTCTTGATTTTGTCAAAAGCTTCTTGACATTCATCATGAAGGAGAATTGCGATCCAAAACGCAGCGGAAATTAAAATTTTCTCCTTTAGAGATCCTTACGAATGGTTATGATCAGTGATAGAATATTTACCTCTTGTGACGATTGAAACCTTTCGTGCAGATCTCTTGTGACGATCAAAACCTTTGATGCAAATCCACGGAGCGATCACGAACGTTGAACGATGACAACGTCTCTACTCAGTCCACACGAACGGATTCCTTCAATCTCAGTGCTAGCTGGTACGAATGAAAGCTTTGAGTGAGAGAGAGAGAGAGCGAGAAAACGAAAATAATGCAACCGCCAAAAAAATGCTTCTGCACAAGGGTTCTATTTATAGAACCACTTGTGTGGGCTTCAAGCTAAAAAGCCCACTTAAGTGTATTTTGGCCCATATCTTATAATATGCCCAAAATCACTTAAGCCCATGGTACCTTACCATATTTCGTATTCTACTTAAGTACACCGTACCTTACGATGTTCTACAATTCACTTAAGGGCACCGTACCTTACGGTATTCCTTAGTTACTCTATCTCTCATCAATCCGTCCTTTGTGTGTGACCCTGTAGGTTTTCATGACGTTGGCAATTATATTAAATCACACATTTAACATAATAAACAGTGAGCGGTATCTAGCAACACATCACTGCTACCCAAGACCTGAAAATGTCATGTGACCTGACAAAACCTTCTGTGATAATACTTATGTGTATAATTACCCTTTTGCCCTTATGTCTATATTGAACACAAGGCATAGACTGTGTCATCCTTGTCCAGTTCAATATTGGGCCCATAGACATTTATCCTGTTATGCAGGATGGGCAAATTCCATCTAGGTCACTCATGTCCCTCAGCATGCTTCGTGGAGTACCCATCAACTGTCTTTATGGTTATCCAGTTACGGACAACGTTTGATCAGCAATAAAGCACTCGGCTCTACATCTAGGGTCCATAGTGGTTTCAGGTCGAAGAGTGGTATACACCATTATCACCATGAGAATAACTTATGACACTTTGCATAACTTTCTATATAGTATTCTCATAGCGGGTCAATCCGGTATAAATATTACTCCTAATATTCATACCTATGTTTAAGACTTGATAACTCTTTATCCATGATCCATGAGATGTGATCATCAGTCTACAAACATAATAGTCTTAATGCTTTAATGTTATCCCACTTCACAATAAAGCTCGACTATAGATAATTTAAGAATAGTGTCCTTATGTTTAATGTGATCTCATGATTAAGTCATACTTGATACATTAAACGGACTAGCTATTCTAGGGACTTTATTAAACTAACGTAATAAAGAAAAAGCCTTTTATTATTAATAATTAATTCGATACAAGTACCAAAAGCATTGGCCTATAGGGCTTACACCAACACATCATTCCATATTATCTCTTGATTTTTCCTTAGTAATTTGAAGATGGGTTTGCAAGTAGCAGTCAAATGGGACATAAATCGGGCAATGTAATTTAAGCGTCCCAAGAAACCTCTGACTTCTTTATCTGTACAGGGAACTGGCATTTCTTGAATAGCTCTCACCTTAGCTGGGTCAACCTCAATTCCTTTACCACTGACAATAAAGCCCAAGAGTTTACCGGATCTTACTCCAAAGGTGCATTTGTTCGGGTTCAATCTCAACTTGTATTTCTTCAACCTCTCAAACAGTTTGTATAAATGATCGAGATGTTCTTCTTCAGTATGAGATCTGGCTATCATGTCATCCACATATACCTCTACTTCATGATGGATCATATCATGGAACAAAACCACCATAGCACGCTGGTATGTTGCCCCTGCATTCTTTAAACCGAATGGCATTACTTTGTAACAGAAAATGCCCCATTGCGTCACAAACGTAGTTTTCTCCATGTCTTCAGGTGCCATATTAATCTGGTTATAACCTGAGAATCCATCCATGAATGAGAATACCTTGTGTTGAGCGGTGTTATCTACCAGAACATCAATGTGCAGAAGTGGAAAGTCATCTTTGGGACTTGCTTTATTCAAATCTCTGTAATCTACACACATTCGCACCTTACCATCCTTCTTTGGCACTGGTACCACATTAGCAACCCATTGAGGATAAGAAGTAACAGCTAGAAAACCTGCATTAAATTGTTTCATAACCATCGGCTTTGATTTTCTCAGACATTTCAGGACGCATGCGACGAACCTTTTGCTTAACAGGATGACAATCTTCCTTCATCGGCAAACGATGTACTACTATATCAGTATCCAGTCCTGGCATATCTTCATAAGACCAAGCAAAAATCTCTACATAGTCATGTAACATCTGAATCAATCTTTCTTTGACACTGTTTTCCAAGCCTACTCCTATTTTGACTTCTTTCTTGTCTACTTCAGTACCCAGATTTACAATTTCAATTGATTCCTCATGCGGCTGTATAGTCTTTTCTTCTTGCAGTAACAGTCTGGCAAGCTCTCTAGGCACTTCACAATCTCCCTCACTTCCATCCTCGGCTTGGTAGATCGAATTTTTAAAGCCATAATTAACAGTAACAGAATTATTATGAACAGGATCCAGAGTGGATATGGATCTGTAATTTGTTACGTGAGTGTGTGTAAGAAAACATAGCTTATTTGAAAGATGACAGGAAAGATAAAGAGCGCAATATTTGAATGCAAAAAGTCCATTGATTTATTGAATGTGAATATGCTTATGAAAATGAAAAAACCCTTAACAAATTAGCTATTGTGCCCCGGGCATAGACACAATGCTTTAAGAAGTTCAATTGTTCATAATAAAAGTTACAAAATTTGAAACACTAAAATAAGCAATAACAATTACTCCTGACTAAAGGAAATCGGGATAGTGTCTTCAGCCTTCCAATTATTGAGTCCGTCACCAATTGTTGGGAAAATCCAGCTATCCAAGTCGCAATCGCTATCAGCATCTTCTACAGCATTAATCTGATCTTCGACTATCTTTTCAGAGCTAAACCCCAGGCCAAATTTATCAGACTTGTACGGTACATCGATCAGTTGACCCCAGCCAGTACGACCACCATCTTCAACCACGGCTTGAGCATCTTTCAGAGAAATCATAGCAGGAGGAGCACGAATAACCTTGGGCACACAGGAAGTTGGCTTAAGGACAGGACTGGTCGGAGGAACTACTTCAAATGACTGAGAAGGAGTCTCAAAGAATTCACCATCCATCTCGACGTATCTGAAGGTATGCACACTACTGACAATATACTCTTCTTCTCCACACACAGTGACAATCTTGCCCTCTATTGGATACCTCAGCTTTTGATGGAGAGACGAAGCTACATCACTTGCCCCATGGATCCAAGGGCGTCCCAGCAAGCAGGAATAGGCAGGACGAATGTTCATTACGTAACAGGTAGTGTTGAAGACTTGAGGTCCTATCTTGATAGGGAGAACCACTTCACCATGGACAACACTCTTCGCACCATCGTAAGCACGCACCACAACGTCACTAGGTTTCAGTTCAATGCTTTTACAGTCAAGCTTATCAAGCACATCTTTCGGTAGCACATTCAAAGAAGAGCCATTGTCGATCAACACATGAGACAAGGTGATCCCCTTACACTCAATGGAGATATGCAGAGCTTTATTGTGATTCTTTCCTGCTGGTGTCAGGTCAGCATCAGAAAAGCCTATGCCATTATCAACAGCCAAGTTAGCAACATAATTTTCTAACTGATCGACAGATGTCTCCTGAGGTACATGAGCGGTCTTCAAGAATTTTATCAACGCATTGGCATGAGATTCAGAAGATAACAACAAGGATAACATCGAAATTTTAGACGGAGTATGCCCCAGCTATTCTACCACATCAAAATCACTCTTACGGATGATTTTCAGCATTTCTTCCATTTCCTGCTTGGCAACATCTTCGGTAGTAACTTCGACTGGTGTCTTTGACTGAGAAGGATTGATTACTGGTCCCTTTCCTCGAGTTTCAGGGGCGGGAGGTGAGATTTCTGGAGAGAAGATCCTTCCACTTCGAGTAATTTTACTAATCCCAACAATGTCAACGTCATTAGGATTAGCAGAATTATCATCTTGCTTTATGCCATGGATGTAAACATCACCTCCATAATTCCACGGAATGGCTTTGCTTGAGGAATACGGTACTGGGCCAGGTGTAGTAATAATTAGGGGAGCTACCTTGGACTCAACAGTAACCTTCACAGGCACTCTAGTAGCGGTAATCTTCACTGGAACTTTGGACCTAGCAATCACAGATATTTCTTCAATAGGGTTTTCCACCTTAGGAATCTTTTCAAAGAGAATTGTACGTTCATCCATCAGCCGTTGAATACCATTCCTCAACTTCAAGCAATCATTGGGTCGGAGTATACAGAGATCGCAATTTTCAGCACAACCTGGAAATAAACCAGCTTGCAATAAATTCTTCTTGATGATCAGGAGAGGAGATGCTAAGTCAGCTACATTAGTAATGTGAGAATTGTCATCCACAGCATTAACAGTCTTGTCATGATTAGGCATAGGAGCAGTGATGACATTAGGAGTCTCCGGAGGATCAAATTCAATTTCTCCAGCGTCGATCATATCCTGAATCTTATTCTTCAACAACCAACAATCATTTGTATCATGCCCGAGGCTATCGGAGTGATATGCACACCTGGCATTGGGATTATAACGAGGAGAAGTAGTGTTGGGATTTGCAGGAGGATCTCTGAGGGTAATTAAATTTGCTTTTAGCATACCCTGCAGTGCTTGTGCTAAAGTCATATTGATCTTGGTAAACTTCCTTCTTGGCCTGTCTTGTCTGTGTTGGAAGTTTTGAGATGGCGGTGCTGCAATCGTAACTGCTCCAACAGTATGGTCACGATTTTTCTTGTTATGACCCCTTTGACCGTACACAGCATTTGATTCATTCTTCCCCTGATAGGACTTTTTGGTGCTTGTAGAGGTAGCCGCCTGTATCTTTCCACTTCGAATGCCGCTTTCAACACGTTCACCCGTCAATATAAGTTCAGTGAAACCCGATGAGGAACTTCCCAATAGATGGATGTAGAATGGGCCAGTCAGTGTACCCATGAACATGTCCACTAATTCTCGATCAGTCATAGGGGGTTTGACTCTGCTAGCCAAGTCTCTCCATTTTTGAGCATATTCTTTGAAGCTTTCTTTAGAGCCCATAGTCATATTCTGCAGCTGTAGCCGAGTAGGCGCTAATTCAAAATTATACTGGTAGTGCTTGTAGAAAGCTGTCGCTAAATCAGTCCAGGTTCGGATGTTAGAGCTCTCGAGCTGATAATACCACTCTAACTGTGTGCCAGACAGACTCTCTTGGAAGAAATGGATCCATAGCTTCCTATCAATGGTATACGACTGGATCTTTCTCACATAAGCTCTCAGATGCATCTGAGGACAAGACGCACCATCATACTTAGTGAAAGCGGGGACCTTGAATTTGCGAGGAATGATCACATCAGAGACCAGACCTAAGCTTTCGAAATCCAGACCGGGCGCCTTCTGACCCTCCATAGCTAGCATACGTTCTTCCAGCAACTTATACTTATCATCTTTCGGAGAGTACTGTTCATTTTCATAATTTTCATAGTCGTCCTCAGGGTTGAAGGGATCAACATTCTCATCTTCCGAATCATTTTCTGTCTCATCTTCTTTATCCTTCGGAATTCCAATCTTGACTCCTGGAGCCTGTCCTTTAAGCCTTCTTCCCAAGTTAATGTAACTCACAAATTTCTTGTCCTTCTTCTTCTCGAGCAATAGAGTCTTCAGTTCCTCCTGCCCCTTGGATAAGTTCAAGATCATCTCCTGGAATTGAGCATTCTGAGCCTGGAGATCCTTGACAGTTTGTTCGAGGGCCATTTTTTTGTTTGAGAGGAAGACCGTGAGAACATTGATTCTTTAGAGTACCTGTTATGCAATGTTATGTTATGTTATGCAATGTATGAAATGTTTTCAAGGACTTTTGGAATTTAACTTTGCGTAAACCACCAAAAAGGGGAACTTTTATTAATAATTTCTTTAATCAATGTTCATTACAAGAAAAAATGAAAGCTCAAGTCTTCCAGGGACGGCTTCTTTTTGGGCGGAGATATGCATTGAGACTTTGTTCCTCATTAAGTTGGCTGGTGAGCTCTAATACTTTCTTCCTTTCAGCACAGATCCAAGATTTCTTCAATTCTTCAACATTGGTAGGCATATCTGGATAAGGAATGATCTGAGGGGTACCTCCTTCAACTTTTGGTTCAACAATCAGAGGTCCGATTGCAAGATATGGCATGATAAGCTCACGAGCTCTGGTGCGTACCCATCTGAGATAAGGTTCCATAGGAATAGAGTTTTTCTGTCCTAAAGTACTTCTTTTCACCATGCCCCAAGCTCGTACAAACCTTTGATGGAGACCTTGAGAATCGTTGTCATAGTCAAACACAGTGCCTTGGATAATTATTTCATGTGGACCATCTCTTCGAGCATAACCAAACTGACGTAGGGCTAAAGTAGGATTATAAGTAATACCTCCTCTTATCCCCAGGAGTCGTACGTTAGAGAATTCTCCACAACAGTCAATGATGATAACATTTTCTTTGGGTTGGGGACACCAATGGATGTCTGAATGGGAGAGCGACATTATCCTTTGAGACCATTTCAAATTTTGCTCATTCTTCAAGACTGATTGAGGAAGGTGCGAAATAAACCACCTAGATAATAAATGTACGCAGCACATGAGAGTCCCTTGCCTTTTCATAGTACGAGTGTGAAGGGAATGCAAAATGTCTCCAAGCAAGGTGGGCACAGGGTTATGAGTGAGAAATATCTTAACAGCATTCATGTCTATGAATTGATCCGGATTAGGAAATAGCACCAAACCATAGATTAGTAATGCTAGAACATCTTCAAAAGCGTGGACACTCATAGCTTTTAGGAATTCTCGGGCCTTATTTATCAGAAATTTGGCAAGTAAACCCTTAACTTCACTTCTTGTTACCCAATTAGTTTCAATGTCAGACTTTGTCATGTGTAAAGCCGCGGCAACCTCTTCAGACCTCGGAATCTTTTCTAAACCACTGAAAGGTGTTTGATCAAGGATAGGTATCCCAAGCAACCTGGAAAATTCTTCTAATGTGGGTACCAACTGATAATCTGGGAAGGTGAAGCAATGATGTTTAGGATCGAAGAACTGGAATAGAACTCTCATCATATCTTCCTTGAAACCGGTGGTAACTAAATTGAGGAGATAACCATGTTTCTTGATGAACTGAGTATGATCGGGAAGTTCCGACACTAAATCCTTGAGTTGAGGAGAGGTCGCTATAAAATTGATCCGGATGGTCTTCCGGGAAGCCATAGCCCTACAAAACAGAGCAAAGTTAAATCCCTAAGTCCTCGAAATGGTTAGTACAATGCCATGATGTCATGATGTTATGATGTTATGATGTCAAGTAAGTAACAAGCACAAACAAGTCACACCACAATCATTCCTAGGTTTTAAGGCTTGCATGAGTTCCATAGGTAAGTACCCTCCCCACTGAAGTTTGGTTGGTTCAACCTGTCATAGAATAGTAACCGGGTTCTAGAAGGATCTCAAATCATTGACCTTTCCTTAAGTCCACTTCAGTGCAACACCAAGCGGTTGACCAAAATTTCCCTAAAGTCCAATCTCAAAGAGTGTAGTATCGAGTATCAACCAACCCCAGTCGGAACCGAAGTCAGTTATCTCACTACTTTCTAATGGCTAGGATGAGTCAATCAGGGTTCTAAAGGTCTGGTTAATGCTTTGATGACACCACGCAGACGCCAAATTTTTCCTCAATGTCACATTAACCGTAGCCATCATTTTAACCGTAGCCATCATTTTAACCATTCCAGTATACGCCGGACAGTCGCGATGATCTCTTGCTACTTACCTAAGGTACACTAGATCCGGGTGTAGGATCTTTCACTCAAGAATAGAATACCCAAACAATCCCTTAAAAGTAAATCAGACAAAGAAACAATTCGAAAACATAAGTGATCTTATCTTTAAGGTAACCTCTCTTTTTAAGATATCCCCAGCAGAGTTGCCAGTTCTGTGATACAGTGAACTGACTTTGTGCTTTTGCTTTGAAAAGCTATGTTGCAGATAGCAAGAGTCGCCATCGACTTTTCTTTTATCCAATAAGGAAAGGCGGAAAAGAACAGGAAAGACCTTGGTTAGATTTTGAGTTCGGGAGGTACATTATACAAAGGGAAGGTGTTAGCACCCTTTGTATCCATGGTTATCCATGGGCTCTTAATTGCTTAACTCACTTATGTTTTCCTTGTTTGAGAAAGTGTTTGAGAAATGTGGTGTGTTTAGAAAATATTTTGAAAGGAGAGTTTAACTTTGTAATGATTCTTGTACGAATGTATACAAAGTGTTTATCTCGTTTGATTTTGAAAGATGTTTAGAAAAATATAACTCGGCAATGATTCTGGTGCGAATGTATACCAAGTGGTGATTTTCTAAAAGATGTTTTGAAAAGTGTGAGGTGTGAAAAGTATTTTAAGCTGTGAGCAAGCATTTAAGAGTTATACCTAACCAAAGTCTTTATAGGTATTTCCTATCCTTAGGAGGGTAAAACTGTCCTTACCATTGAGAAGTAAGTAGTCTTATCCTTTGGATGTAAAGGGACATCGTGGGATCGTCGATTGGTCATTGAAGGCAACATTTGTAAGGATACCTTAGCATTCGAAGGGACGATCATCATTTAATCGTAGGCTACAACGAAGGGTCATTGAGGGACAAAGTCATATATTCGAAGGCAACGTTCGAGGGACAAGGTCATATATTCGAAGGCAACGTTCGAGGGACTATGATTTATCTTGTAGGGACATTGACCTTTTGATCGAAGGGACTATGACTTATCTGTTTAGGGATGATGATGATTTAATCGAAAGGGTCTTTGCTAAGGGTATCCCCACATTCGCGGGACATGACCGTAATATCGTAAGGCACCAAAGAGAGGGTTACCCTAGGGGTGCAAGTGTGGAAATGATTGGATTCAGATATATTATCTTAAATTAATTTATCTAAGTTCGATTATTTATCTTTCCATGCAATCCTATTAGCATACATCTAGGCAGTTATATTCACAGTATGGAAAAATTAAAGTGCGAAAAATAAGACTACGCTATTACATGGCTTCGGGATGGAAAAAAAAAATAATTAGATTAAATTATATCCTAGTTTAAATAACTAATATAATATATTAACTAAAAAATTAATTAATGGGTTTTATTTTAATAATAGAAAAATAATGGTGAATTAATTATAGTGGAAAGGGAGTAAACATAGTAAAACACTGAAAAGCTAAAAAATAAGTCATGGGGGCTCGAACACAGGACCTCTATATTGCAGTAAGAGGGGAGCTACCAACGAGCCATGTTGGTCCATTCATTATTTATTCGCCTTCATTAAAATATATATTAATTCTACATGGATTTTTCCATTTTGACACAACACCACCATGCATGTTACAGTTTTCTCTCTTACGGCAAGCTACTTTATTTTTTCTCATGTTGTTTCTTTCATGTGAATACAACAAACTTGTAACTTCATCTTATATCAAACCACACACATAAAATAAGATCATATGTAATCATCATGCAATAATAAAAATAGCCATGCACAAATCAAGAAGCTTATATTATTTTACTCATGTATTAGTTCTCTTTACTGCAAGTGATAATGATAAAACAAACCTTACACATACATGTTAAAGACAACCAATGATTTATATTATCACCATTATATCATCATCATCATTATTATGTAATAACAACATGTGAAATAAACATAATCATGCTAGAAACAACACTCATATAATAATAATTAAATGGCAGATATAATTCTTTAATCATGCAAACAGAATTTCTCCAACATGCTATGACATATCAAGAACAGATGCATACTTGAATAAAGCAATATCAACATCCACCAAACCATGAATACATCATCTCAATATATATATTAAACCAATATTATTCATGCATGAATTAAGGAGTATTGCAAGGTAATCATGCTGGATGCAAATTCCATAATGAACACTTACTGGGGATTTGATTCTTCTAGCTTGCTCACTGTATGTGTGTTGTTCTTATTCAGGCTATGAGTGCTTTATGGTTGCTTCTCTTTTCCCTGCCCGTGAATCTTCTTGCTTCTGCCTTGCCCTGTGTATCTTCTTCTCCTGTATCTCTCCTCTTTTTCGTCTCCCCCCTTTTGCTGCAGCCATATGAAGTATTTATAATGGTGTGGATTAGGGTTTAACCTTGCTAAATATTTGGATCCCTTCCTATAATTTAGGAGAGTTAGCTATAATGGTGTGGATTAGGGTTTAACCTTGCTATCTATTATTATAAATAAATATTTATTAAATACAAATATTATTATAAATAATGAATAATTTAAATGACTTTTAACAAAATAAAAATTAATTTAAATTTTAGTTACATAATTGAATTAAAATTTAAACCTATTTCTATTTTTACTTTCATCATTTAAAAAAAATCAAAATTATTCTTACTTATATCAACCAAAATTATTTTATAATTTATGGGTTTTTAAAAAAATGTTACTCTTATAAATAAATTCTATTAAATAAAAAACGTGAATTACTAAATAAATACTATTTATAAATAATGAATAAATGGAACATGAGTCACTAAATTATAAAAAATAGTTATTATAATTTAATGAGCTTTAACAAATAAAATTAATTAAAAATTTTAATTATACAATTAAAATTCAAATCTATTTTTATTTATCATTAAATTAAAACTATTTTATTTATATATATAAAATTTATTTATATCATACAGATAACCAAAATCATTATTATTTTTTATATCTGTATCACATAATAAATAAATTAAAATTTATAATTTATATGAGAATGTATGCTAATGAATGAATGCAAATGTGAAATGAATGTCATGCATGAATCAATTTATCATAAAAATTAACAGGCAAATTTTGGGGTATGACATTATCATTTTATCTGTGGAATCCATCTCTGTTCTGATACGTGTGCTATTTGGCCTTCCTTTTTTCTTTCTACGCATCTCGTCATTGTGCCCAACAATATCACCTTCATATGGAGGCCAGTAATCCTCCATTGGTAGTACTGAGAAGCTTTGATTATATACATTCATGACGGTGTCGGCCTTGTACACATAAGATAAATGGCTGTAAGCATCTTGACGAGTATAAGCGCATGCTGCAATGACATGGGAGCAACGTATGCGGAAGGCCTGGAATTTTCCATAATCGCACCAACTTCTGTTTAGTCTAACAGTGTAGGCTAAATTTGGTCTCCCCTCGTTGTGGTCCATTGTTTCCTGGACGCTGAAATTTTGCCTATGACGGTCAAAGACTATTACAACGTATGTGCTAGCTTTGATGCTCTCCTCTTTCATGACCTTCATGCAACACTCACTGAATACTTTCCCGGACATTAACACCACACTCCATCTTTCACCTCTGGTTGCAAATGTAGAAGCCAACCTATAATAGGTCGATCTTACCAAGGCGGTTATCGGCAGATTTCGAATTCCTTTGAATACCCCGTTCATGCATTCCACAAGGTTTGTTGTCATGTGGCCCAATCGACAACCTCTGTCAAATGCCCTTGTCCACTGCTCTACTGCTATGTTATTTAGCCATCTCCATGCATCTTCATTAGACAGTCTAATTTCATCATGATAATATTGAAATGACGGCTGAGTTAAAGCATACCTAACATTCACCACCTTCTTGCGAAGATTCTTATATTTTATAGCACACATGAAGTTTTGTGCAATGTGTCTGATGCAATAGACATGGGTAGAAGGAGGATCATGCCATCCGTTGTCATGGTTGTTGTAGGCACTCTCAATGGTAGCATGTCTATCAGAAATCAAACAGAGATTGGCTTGTGGAGCCACATGCGTTCTGAGATGTCGAAGAAAGAAACCCCATCCACCATCCGTTTCACCTTCAACAAGAGAAAAGGCAATGGGAAAGACATTGTTGTTGCCGTCTTGTGCAACCGCCATGAGCAAAGACCCTTGTATTTGTCGTATAACCAAGTGCCATCAATTTGAATAATAGGTTTGCAGAATGAGAAACCTTTGATGCACGGGTCAAATGCCCAAAAGAGACGGTGAAAGATTTTATTACCTGTAGCACAGGTTCCGTCTAGCATCATCACTGGCAATGTCTCCATAATTGCCATAGTTCCTGGGACATATGTTTTTAGTGCCCATAAAAACCGTGGCAATTCCTTGTATGAATCCTCCCAGTTGCCAAAAACTTGTTCAACAACCTTTGTCCTCGCAATCCAGGATTTCTTGTAAGATGGAGTATAATTATATGTTGTTCTGATATGGGATATAATTATACTTACCTTCACTGATGGGTCTTTATTAACCAACGGCAGAATGTCTTGACATATCAACACTGTGCTTAGTTTATGGTGATCTTGTTCAACGTTAGTTGCAATGGAACTGTGAGGTGGGTCTATTGAAGCGATCTCCCAAGAGTCGTTTTTCTTCTTGTAAGACGCAGCCAAACGAAACTTACAAAGCATGCTACGACATTCGATAACATACCTTCTAGAATCAGTGTGTTTCACTATAAAATCAGCAGAGTTGTTCATGTGGAATTTTTTGATAGCCAGAACACATTCTTCTTTGGTACGAAACATGTCTCCCACCTTTAATTCGCCTTCTGATCTCGGATGCAGATTATAGAAAACACTGTTAGATGTTTCATCGTCGTGCAGATCCATATTTGTCATATGTTGAGGCGGGTTGTAAACATGACTAGGAGGTATTGGTGGTGGTTAATCATCATCTTCATCGTCGTTGTTCAACATGTGATCAACCTGTATCTCGGTCTCATCTTCTTCTTCATCAATGACGTCCACTTCTGCTTCTGGCCATTCATCAGATTCATCTGACCATTGTGGATCAAATTCACCAGATTCATCCTGACTGGTTAGTTGAGACTGTTGAAATGGTATACATGGTTGAAGAGTAATGTACAACTCAATACAGTTGCAGCCTGAATGTTCATGACTAACAAACATGTATTCAACATCTTCATCGTCTTGTACCTTAAGGGGGAAATACTTGCATTGACTATTCTAAAAAAATATTGGATTTTGATATGTGATCTTTGACACAATACCCGATCCTATACAGGATTGTATTCTTTTTTTCAAATGCAAGAAGGTTGCATTTCTCTTTGTTAGACTATGGCACGGATCTAGAAGGGGGGGGGGGGGGGGTTGAATAGATCCCAATTAAAACTTTAGTCGGCGCTACCAATTTAAAAGAAAAATTGGTTTTAAAAATGTTTTTAGGTGCGGAAGCGGCCGAGGAAAATTAGTCTAAAAACGAACCGTTATTGGAAAACCGGATATGCGTCAAGCTAATGGATATTGGATTAAAAGAGATACACTTCACTACACAAGATGCACAATCAATGATAGAGTTCACTTATTTGCAAGCCTAGTTCCAATGAACCAAAATACCAAATTAAAACACAATGCAAACTTAAGGCAACTTTGGCTTAGGCAATTTTACAAACACTTGGTGTGCACAAACACTTCAAGTAATATTTGAGTTGAGTAAGTGAATCAATTTATCCTAGTACAGTATGTTATTGTACTTGGTATTTCAACAGCAGTTTTTAAACACTTACTCAGCTTATATCAATGTTTGGCTAAAATTGCTTAAACTAAAATCACTTAAATTTTAAGCAGAAAAACAGATTATGCTGAAAATTAAAGGAGACAGAGATTTGATGAGGCAGTTCCCCCGCCGTCCTCGCTTCGGGGTACGTCTGCCCTCAATTCTAAAAGTAGAATTGAGATGATTAATTAGATATCACCTGTGAGATTTAATCGTTTTTACAAGGAGTGCAAAGTATGTAAACAACAGAATTTGCAATATGTTGAATGACACTTCTTCTCCTTGCCCCTTGATTCAAGATGAATCAAGACCTTTGATTGTTGATGTTTGACCTCCGTTTCCTGCCACTCGTTGATGAACCTTCCGTTCTTCAACCCCTTGGCCCGGCTGATCACGAACACGAACGAATCAAACCCGGATTCTTCACTACTCAAACACCGACTCCGCTACTAAACTGATGAAGACTTTCTCTTATCAGTTACCTTCGCTCAGCTGAAAGATAATGAAGCAATCCGTCCAAAAACCCCCAAACGCAAACCGGTATTGGAGGATAAAACCCTAATGTTTTATTCAAGAAAGAACCTGCCAAGACTTCAACTCGAACCCGATTCTTCAATCGCTACCTCGAACCTTATCACCTTCAAACTATCACAAAGCGCATCAAAAGTTATTGTGTGCAGTTGATGTATTGTGGATTGTTGAAGATGAAGATGATGAATCTTTGACAACTATTTCACTCTTTCTTGTTTCCTTGAACACTTGTACTCAAAAATAGCAAATGTTCGTCAATAGAAGTGTTTTTACTTCTATATATAGTAACAGACAAAACCAAACAAACATAACAGAAATTTAAACTTTGAATTAACTCAGAAAACTGAGTTTGTGCGCGAATGGTCGACCATAGGGTCGGCGTGCGCTGACCCGTGGGGCACGCGCCGACTGCATGCGTCGACGCAAGGGATTTTTGCGCCGACCCGTGAGTTAAGCGTCGACCCTATGCGTCGACGCAAGGGGTTTTTGCGCTGACTCCCTCCAGTTTGGGCAGAGCCTTTGCGCCGACCCGTGAGCTTTGAGCTGACCCCTATGGTCGACTCAAAGCCTTCAAATCTGCAAAAAGGCTGTGATTAGTGATTTTCATGTATTTGGTCATGATCACACTTTGTCTATATGTTTTTAATGATTATAGTAGCTTTAGGATAACGTGAAAAAGGATATGGTGGGTAATGTGTTGCATTTGTTCGTAGACGTGCATGATGGTCTTTTGTCATCATCGAAACTTGATATCGTATGTTGTATGACACTTTGTCTTTACATACTCCCCCTTTTTGATGATGACAACCCGTATAACTCAGCGTGACGAACATCATGCAGTATTGACACATTTTGTACAACTCCCCCTTTCTTTTGTAATCTAAGGCCATTTGCAGTTTGTCAGCAGTTTGTCAGATAATGCCATGTCAGCATTTTTCTCCCCCTTTGACAACATCAAAAAGAGAGACAGAGTAATTATTCAAGATTGCAACGACAAATTCACAGGCAGTAGTAGAAATATAGATACCAACGAAATAATATCACACAAATATCATTTCTTAACAATAGTCATTAATTAAGAAGGAGAAAATACATAATGAAGTTGTGGTGCATAAACAGGCAAAGTAACAACAAAATACATGCAAAAACAACAAGCAACATGTAAAGTGCATATGAATGGCTATTGTCTTAAGTGACGGTGTCCAGGATGGTAGCATACGCCTGGGTTTCTGCTAGGGTCAGCCAGAGTTTCTAGGTAATCACATACACCTTCCAGATGCCTAAGACTCCCTGTAACCTGTCTATCCAAATCAGCATATCGTTCAGTTAGGGTTGTGGAGAGGTTGTCGATCCGCTCATTTTGGATTTGAAGTTGATTGTTAATTTGAGCAAGTCGGTCATCTTGGGATTGCATGAAGGTTTGTTGGGCAAGTTGCATGCTTTGCATCATCTCCAACAGCTCTGAAGAGTTAGCTTGATGTGGAGGGGATGGAGGAAATTCTTCCTCAACTTGGTGATATGGCTGGTAAAATTCACGTTGAGTCGTCCAACCTGAATGTTGCCATTCACCCCAGCCACCCCATTGTGGAGCATTTTCTTCATATGTATCCGGCTGATGTACCCAAGCAGAGCCGGAGTAGTCATCGCCACCATTGTGACCAATGGGTGAAGGACTGTCAACACCACCATTGTGCCCAACATCGTGCCTTGCTTCTTCCTCTTCTTCTTCATTTCCCTCTTCATCTTCTTGTTCTTCGCTTTCATCACTGTCATCCCTTACAGGAATATTTGCTCTTCTAACAAACTTATATTGCTTCCGCTCCTTGCACCATAGATATCCCATCATAGACATGGTTTTTGTGCTAAACTCTTTGTCAGGTGAGATTGATGTTAACGGGAAGGACGGATGACTAACATTGGCTGTTGTAAGGACTTCTTGGATGAAGGATCCGTAGGCGAGAGCAGTTCCTCGTCCGGAATCCCTAAGATTATACATTCTACTAGCAATGTAGTATGGCCAGTTGATCTTTATCTTATTTTTTAGAATGTAAATCAAATGAACTTCGGGCTGTTCGACTCTGGAGAGACCGCCCTTCTTGGGCCGCAGGATGCGTGAGACAACCCACTGAAGAATCCTTTCCCCGGCGTTCAGTTTGCCGGCAGTGACGGTTCGTGGGAACAAGTCACTCTGCACAAAATCATCAGAATATGGCCGTACCAACATGTCATTTAATGCACGCTTAAACTCATAGCCATCTATATGATGAGAATCAGTCACCTCAGGCAGGGGATTTCCAGCATCATCCACAGACAAATCAAAATATTTGTTCCAGAAATTTGATTTAACTGATACCTTTGTAGAGCCAACTTTGGAGGAAAGCTTGTGTCCCCGAAAGTTCTCATGAAGACCGGAGTAGAAGACTCGGACAAGGTCTTCACTATATTTAGTGTTGCACTCCAAGAAGTTTAGGAGACCTTGATGCTGCAGCAGAGACAGGACTTCCGGTAAGTGCATACGTTCAGCTTCAAGTCTGTAGAACGCATGTTGTTGCACAACTCCTCGTTTACCGATGTCTTTGTTGAAGATTTCGACACGAGTAGGTGGAACGAGTGATACAGCAGATACGGGAAGAGATGCACCGGATGATTCTCGGGGTCTTTTGCCGGAGGGTCTGCGTGATGAGGAGGCCATTTGAGTGGGTTTGAGACTGAGTATTTGGATATAGAGAGAAGGTTTAATGAGGGTTTTGAGAGTGATTCTTCTAGAGAGGGGTTTTTCCCAATTTATAGTGGAAAGGTTAGGGTTTTGGGAAAATGGAAGATCAAAGAATAATAGCCACTATGTAGATGCAAGTTACAAAGTAGTGGGTAGTTTGAAAGGTGATGGAATGTAATTGCACATTTAATGATGTGAATGCATGAGAGATGATTTAAAAATTTTGCAGAAAAACGAAATCTGTGAGCGATGCGTCGACCATACCCCTGTATGCGTCGACGCATACTGTTTGATTTTTGAGAAAATGCAAAAGTTATTTAATCATGCGTCGACCATAACCCTGGTGCGGTCGACTCATACAGTTTAAAATTTTCAATTTTCACTACTCAGCACATGCAATGACCAGTTTGATGCATAATTAACACCACATACAGCAATACACAACCAAAGAGATATAATAAGAGTATATATATATAAACCACATCATTTTGAGATAACATTTTGAAGTCATGAGATTTAGCAGAGAGATAGAAAGAGGAACAGTATCACCTTAATGCTGAAGTGACTTAGTGAACATTAGACATGTGCTTGCAACAACATAAATTTGTCAGAAGTACAGTATTAAGGCTTAAGATGGAAGAAAGTAAACAGCAGATTAGAGTGCCCTTTCCGAAATATCGAGGATGCCAAGTTCTCGGCGAATATGAAAGAAAGGTTCATTGGCTAGCGGCTTTGTGAAAATGTCCGCTAGTTGATTTTCAGTGTTTACGTGTTCAAACACGATGTCACCTTTCTCTACATGATCCCGAAGAAAGTGGTGTCGAATTTCGATGTGTTTAGTGCGAGAATGTAGCACAAGATTTTTGGTTAGGTTAATAGCACTCGTGTTGTCACAAAATATGGGAATACGTTCCAGTTTTAGGTTAAAATCCAATAGTTGTTGCTTAATCCATAAGATTTGGGCACAGCAACTACCGGCTGCAACGTATTCCGCTTCGGCGGTTGACAAAGCAACAGAAACTTGTTTCTTGCTATGCCAACTAACCAAAGAGTTTGAAAATAGATGACAAGTGCCACTTGTGCTTTTCCTATCCGATTTGCAACCGGCAAAGTCGGAATCGGAAAAACCTACCAAAGAACAATCATTACCTTTGGAATACCATAGTCCGTACTTCGGAGTACCGGATAAATATCGAAGTATCCGTTTAACGGCTTTTAAATGGGATTCCTTGGGACATGATTGGTATCTTGCACACATGCATACGCTAAACATAATATCGGGACGGGAAGCAGTAAGATAAAGGAGTGAACCAATCATACCTCTATACCGTTTTACATCTACTTCCTTACCGTCTTCATCTTTGTTCAAGTTGGTACACGTAGGCATGGGGGTGTCTATGGCCTTAGCTTTTGCCATTTCAAATCTCTTGATAAGGTCCAAACAATACTTTGTCTGGCTCACGAAAGTTCCTTCTTTGAGCTGTTTGATTTGTAGACCGAGGAAGTATGTGAGCTCCCCCATCATACTCATCTCGAACTCACCCTGCATAAGGTCAGAAAACTCTCTCACAAGCTTCATGTTAGTAGATCCAAAAATGATATCATCTACATAAATTTGCACTAATATCAAGTGCTTTCCTTGACGTTTAATGAAGAGGGTTGTGTCAACCTTTCCTCTTGAGTAACCTTGATCTAGTAGGAACTTGCTTAGTCTCTCATACCAAGCTCTAGGAGCTTGTTTGAGGCCATACAAATCCCTTTTTAGTTTATAAACATGATCAGGATACTCATGGGATTCGAAACCCGGAGGTTGTGCGACATACACTTCTTCATTTATGTGACCGTTAAGGAAAGCGCTCTTAACATCCATTTGGAATAGCTTAAAATCCTTTGCACAAGCGAAGGCAAGGAGAAGGCGTATAGCCTCGAGTCGGGCAACCGACGCATAAGTTTCCTCATAGTCGATGCCTTCCTCTTGGTTATACCCTTGCGCGACTAAACGCGCCTTATTACGGGTTATTACCCCGTTTTCGTCCAGCTTGTTCCTAAACACCCATCGGGTGCCGATTACTCGATGATCTCGCGGAGGAGGGACAAGGTCCCAAACCTCATTTCTGGTGAACTGATTAAGTTCCTCCTGCATTGATAAAAACCAGTGTTCATCGAGTAGGGCTTCTTTAGGGTTTTTAGGTTCCATCTGCGAAACGAAAGCGAAGTGATAACATAAATTACTTATCTTAGACCGAGTTGTTACACCCTTTGAGATATCTCCGATAATGTTGTCGATTGGATGGTCTTTGGAAGACTTCCAAGCTTGAGGAAGATCATCGTTTGAAGGCGGATGATCTACTTCTGTTTCATCATGGAGTACATCTTTGTCCTCCTCAATTTTGATTGTGTCGGGTTGATTAATCCCCGGCTCGCCATCATTGAGTATGTCTTTGGTAGATGTACCTGCACCATGAAAGACACTATCCTTTCCGACGTTTCTCGGATTGGATTCATCAAAGGTAACATGCACAGACTCTTCTACTGTAAGTAATCGCTTGTTGTAAATTCTATATGCTTTGCTAGATTGAGAGTATCCGAGGAAGATACCTTCGTCGGCCTTGGAATCGAATTTTCCTAAGTTTTCCTTTCCATTGTTCAACACAAAACATTTGCAACCAAAGACATGTAGGTGAGAAACATTTGGCTTTCGCCCTTTTAAAAGCTCATACGGTGTTTTATTTAGAATAGGGCGAATGAGCACCCTATTCAAAACATAACAAGCCGTACTAATGGCATCGGCCCAAAAATATTTCGGTAATCCACTTTCGTTGATCATTGTTCTTCCCAATTCTTCTAAAATTCGGTTTTTACGCTCCACAACCCCGTTTTGTTGAGGAGTACGTGGAGCGGAGAAGTTATGATCAATACCATGGTTACCGCAATATTCTTCAAATAAGTGATTTTCAAACTCACCTCCATGATCACTTCTAATTGCAACAATGTTTGTATTTAGTTTATTTTGGGAAAGCTTAGCAAATCGTTCAAAGGCGGCGAATGTGTCACTCTTACTTACTAAGAAAATAGTCCAACAAAATCGAGAAAAGTCGTCCACTATTACGAAACCGTAATAGTTTCCTCCTAGACTCTTAATCCTAGATGGCCCAAATAAATCCATATGAAGAAGCTCGAGAGGTCTCGTTGTTGAAACGATGTTTTTGGATTTAAAAGAGATCCTCGTTTGCTTCCCCTTTTGACAAGCATCACAAAGGTGATCCTTGGTGAACTTAATTTTGGGGAGACCTAGGACTAGATCTTTTGAGACTATTTTGTTAAGTAAGTCGAAATTAACATGTGCTAAACGTCTATGCCATAACCATGAATCTTCATTCATTGTTACAAGACATTTGTCACTTGTTAACGATACTTCATTTAAGTCAAGCATATAGACATTGTTCACATGAAGACCATTAAACATGCTCTTCTTATCATCAGTATGCACAATTTTGCAACAATCTTTTGAAAACGATACATTGTATCCTTTGTCGCATAACTGACTGATGCTAAGTAGGTTATGTTTAAGACCTTCGACAAGCAATACGTCAGAAATAGTAGTGGAAGAGGGATTACCTACACTACCTTTACCAAGTATTGCTCCTCGGTTATTGTCACCATAAGTTACATATCCCTTCTTCTTAGCCACGAAGTCAATGAAGAGAGATATGTCTCCTGACATATGCCTTGAGCATCCACTATCGAGAACCCATCTTCTCTCGGTAGTCTCGAGGCATTGTACCTGTGATAAGATAATTAACAAAAGGAGGTACCCAATGGCTTATTGGGTCCTGAGTGGTGAGAAGCAAATTGGTTGCATTTGGGCATCCATTGATAAATGCCTTTAGGAACTAAAAATCTCCTAAATCTACACTTAGCAATGGAATGACCTTTCTTGCAACAATAGAGACAAGAGAACTTTTCATTTTGATTACTTTTGCTATCTTCGTCCTTTATAACATATTTGTATTTTTGATATGGATTAACCATACTTTTTCGAAAGTTAGACTTATCAATAGCAAATGTAATCTTGGGCTCGAGAGCCTTGTCAAGTTTGGCTTTTAGGTTCCTTACTTCACCTTGCCAAATGTAACAAGTATCACACCCATAGTTCATCATTCTACTTTTAAGGTCCTCATAACTAGTTTTTGTGCTTTTCACTATAGAAGCCTTAAGTGCCTCAAGTTTCCTTTCGGATTCTTGAATTTTTTGTTCTAAATGAGAAAAAATTTTCTTATTTGAGGCAAGCCTTTTAAAGGCCTCTTTTGCTTCACAGTGTAAAGTTTCAAAAACAGTTTGCAATTCATGATGAGACATACTAGAGGAGTTTTCGTATTTAGCATGTCGTACCTGTTTCTTCTTATTCCTTTGATGAGCAGAGAGACATAGATTTGCGTTTTCATCTTCATCACTTGAGCTTTCATTATCGGAGGAGTCGCTATCGCTTTCCCAAGCAATGTATGCCCTCCTTGGCTTTGATGGTTTCTTGTGTGATTTGTATGAATCCTTTTCCTTTGTCTTTTTGTTCATCGGACAATCCGGTTTGTAGTGACCCGGCTTTCCACATTTGTAGCACGACCCTCTAGTTGTTTTTCCTTTGAAGTCATCATTTTTGGAGAACCTAGATTGCTTCCGGAAGTTAACTAAGTTCTTCTCGGAATGTTGGATGCCGTTCTTTCTCACGTAACGGTTGTAGCGTTTGACGAACAGCCCCATATCTTCACTCTTGTCCTCTTCTTCTTCGTCACTCGTTGAATAATCACTTTGCTCTTTTGCTTGAGACTTTGAGGAGGAAGTCTTTAGAGCAATTGATTTCTTTTCACTCACCTTGGCTTTGTCTTTCTTATCTTTCCTTTCATGTTGTTCCAAGCTTAATAGAACTTGTTCGTGCTCTTGTAGTTTGCCGAACAATGTTGTTAAGTCCAATATGGTAAGATCGTTTGCCTCTTTGATGGCGGTCACTTTCGGCTGCCATTCCCTGTTAAGACATCTTAAGATTTTATTAGTAGCAACATCATTGGAAATAGGTTTACCTAGTGAATGTAATCGATTGATTAGATGAGTGAATCTCTTTTGCATGTCGGCAATGGTTTCCCCTTGCTCCATGAAAAAGAGATCAAACTCTTGCGTTAGTGTATTGATTCTAGCCAATTTAACATCGTTCGTCCCCTCATGGGCAATTTGAAGTGAATCCCACATGGCCTTAGCAGTAGGACAATGGGATACACGATAGTATTCGTCTACCCCTAATGAGGAGATTAGGATGTTTTTGGCTTTCCAATCATAGTTGTATTTCTTTTCATCATCATCGGTCCATTGTGCTTCAGGCTTAGGCACTATTTCATTATTCTCATTGGTCATGGTTATTTCAATTGGACCATTGAGAATAACATTCCATATTTTTCTATCTATGGAATTTATGTGCACCCGCATACAGTCTTTCCAATAACTATAATTTTCACCATTGAAAACGGGAGCTCTATTGTAGGCCCCTTTAGGTTCGTTAGCCATTTTCTATCAACGTTGTATTTAGAAGCACGGAGTGAACCGGAGCTCCTGATACCACTTGTTAGACTATGGCACGGATCTAGAAGGGGGGGGGGGTTGAATAGATCCCAATTAAAACTTTAGTCGGCGCTACCAATTTAAAAGAAAAATTGGTTTTAAAAATGTTTTTAGGTGCGGAAGCGGCCGAGGAAAATTAGTCTAAAAACGAACCGTTATTGGAAAACCGGATATGCGTCAAGCTAATGGATATTGGATTAAAAGAGATACACTTCACTACACAAGATGCACAATCAATGATAGAGTTCACTTATTTGCAAGCCTAGTTCCAATGAACCAAAATACCAAATTAAAACACAATGCAAACTTAAGGCAACTTTGGCTTAGGCAATTTTACAAACACTTGGTGTGCACAAACACTTCAAGTAATATTTGAGTTGAGTAAGTGAATCAATTTATCCTAGTACAGTATGTTATTGTACTTGGTATTTCAACAGCAGTTTTTAAACACTTACTCAGCTTATATCAATGTTTGGCTAAAATTGCTTAAACTAAAATCACTTAAATTTTAAGCAGAAAAACAGATTATGCTGAAAATTAAAGGAGACAGAGATTTGATGAGGCAGTTCCCCCGCCGTCCTCGCTTCGGGGTACGTCTGCCCTCAATTCTAAAAGTAGAATTGAGATGATTAATTAGATATCACCTGTGAGATTTAATCGTTTTTACAAGGAGTGCAAAGTATGTAAACAACAGAATTTGCAATATGTTGAATGACACTTCTTCTCCTTGCCCCTTGATTCAAGATGAATCAAGACCTTTGATTGTTGATGTTTGACCTCCGTTTCCTGCCACTCGTTGATGAACCTTCCGTTCTTCAACCCCTTGGCCCGGCTGATCACGAACACGAACGAATCAAACCCGGATTCTTCACTACTCAAACACCGACTCCGCTACTAAACTGATGAAGACTTTCTCTTATCAGTTACCTTCGCTCAGCTGAAAGATAATGAAGCAATCCGTCCAAAAACCCCCAAACGCAAACCGGTATTGGAGGATAAAACCCTAATGTTTTATTCAAGAAAGAACCTGCCAAGACTTCAACTCGAACCCGATTCTTCAATCGCTACCTCGAACCTTATCACCTTCAAACTATCACAAAGCGCATCAAAAGTTATTGTGTGCAGTTGATGTATTGTGGACTGTTGAAGATGAAGATGATGAATCTTTGACAACTATTTCACTCTTTCTTGTTTCCTTGAACACTTGTACTCAAAAATAGCAAATGTTCGTCAATAGAAGTGTTTTTACTTCTATATATAGTAACAGACAAAACCAAACAAACATAACAGAAATTTAAACTTTGAATTAACTCAGAAAACTGAGTTTGTGCGCGAATGGTCGACCATAGGGTCGGCGTGCGCTGACCCGTGGGGCACGCGCCGACTGCATGCGTCGACGCAAGGGATTTTTGCGCCGACCCGTGAGTTAAGCGTCGACCCTATGCGTCGACGCAAGGGGTTTTTGCGCTGACTCCCTCCAGTTTGGGCAGAGCCTTTGCGCCGACCCGTGAGCTTTGAGCTGACCCCTATGGTCGACTCAAAGCCTTCAAATCTGCAAAAAGGCTGTGATTAGTGATTTTCATGTATTTGGTCATGATCACACTTTGTCTATATGTTTTTAATGATTATAGTAGCTTTAGGATAACGTGAAAAAGGATATGGTGGGTAATGTGTTGCATTTGTTCGTAGACGTGCATGATGGTCTTTTGTCATCATCGAAACTTGATATCGTATGTTGTATGACACTTTGTCTTTACACTCTTGATCGTGAGTCTAATGGTATCGGTGTTTCGAAAATAAAAACCATATATCTTAGACTCGTATATTTCACCGTTGCAGTGAATGTTGACACTCTATAATGATGAAGATGACATTGTGTAGATGAAAACTATTTTCTTACTACAGGTGAATGTGAGTGAAGTGTCTTGGATGTTGATAGTAAGACACTTAAATAGAGGAGTGAAGTGTCTCACATGCTAGCTAGTTCGAAGTGACGTGTCACACATGCAAGCTACTCCGAAGTGACGTGTCGCACATGCAAGCTACTCCGAAATGATGTGTCAACCATGCAAGCTACTAAGAAGTGACATGTTCAGCATGCAAGAGAGAGGACAGCCACGTGTTAGACATGCATACACACACTCCAAATGAATTGGCGCCCCCACTCATTCCTTGCACATGGGCGCCAATTCAAGTGCAGACACCTTGTCAAAGCATGCATTCAGACCTCGAAACCAAGCAATCAGACGTAGGTATTGCATGCATGTCCCTATGGAGACACCAATTTGAATGGAGACCCCTCTTAAAGGTTGTACATGGTCGCCAATTCAAGTGGAGACACCATGCAAGCACAACTTTTCATGCTCCCATCCATTTGCTTATAAATACATCCACTCCATCAACACTTCTTCCATACCATCACTCTCACTACTTCTTCTACAATACTTTTTCTACAATTTCATCTGCAACAACTTCTTGTAGTTTCATCTACACCAACCCCCCGACAAAATGTCTATCCTCACAATGGGCGAATCACATAGAGGAACGATTACAAACATCGCAACATATGTAAGTTTTTTCTTTTGTTAACTTTTTATCTTTCATCTTCACCAACCCCTTTTTATTTTAACATACCAACTTAGTCAAGTTTTTTGTTCTTTCTTTTATAGGATGTATCAAGGTTCCGAACTCGGGTCCACGAATATGTCCATATGGACCCGATGATTCAACCTTATGTTGAACTCGCCGGTTTTGGTCATATAAGCAAGATTTTGTCTTGGTCCGTAGATAACAAATTCATTCTAGCTTTATGCGAAAGATGGAGACCAGAGACACACACATTTTGGTTCCCAACCGGTGAGTGTACCGTGACGTTAGAAGACGTCTACATGCTTTTGGGACTACCCATTGAAGGTAAGGTTGTTAATGGTAAAACCAACTATGCGAATTCAATTTTCATGGATCTCTTGGAGACTGATTTGTTAAATGATAACGCAAGAGGTCAAGGTATACTACTTTCACGCCTTAGGTCGTACTATAATAGTTTATACTTAGATGAGCATTCTACCGAAGATGCTCGAATAATAAAAACTAGGTGTTACATTATGCTGTTAATTGGCTCGTTTTTATTTCCCGAATGTAGTGGTTCTAGCATGCATATTATGTATTTACCTTTACTTAGACATGTAGATAGAATAGGAAGTTACAGTTGGGGATCTTCTTGTCTAGCCTATCTTTATAGCTCCTTGTGCAAAAACTCACACAAAGACACATCTACATTTTCTGGATGTGCTGTTTTGCTACAAGCATGGGGTTGGTCAAGACTACCGTCCCTAGCACCCGTCAACAACAACCCTTTCACATTTCCGTATGCACAAAAGTAAGTTGTTTAAATTTCTATATCTTTACTTACTTCTTTAAAGATTATTATCTCTAACTAATATTTTTTGACTTTTTCGTGTAGATGGTCTGCACATGTTATGAGTTACAACAGATGTCCAAGACACTGTATTACTCAGTATCGCAACTTGTTGGATCACCTTCGACCGACAGACGTAAGGAAAATAACTTAATTATTTCGTTATATTTTGTTAACTTCTTCTACCTTGACTATAATCCAATCTTCTTTTACATTTCAGTTCATTTGGCGTCCATTCCTTTAATATGGATCATGACCATCAAGTCAATGCTGAAGACGCGATCGTATGGACTGCATGCACACCGATAATACGGTTCACAACTGTGGAGATGCACAATAGTGATCGTGTGAAGTTGCAGTTAGGTATTGCCCCAAAATATCCCAGATCCCCCAGCTAGCCTAGGAGAATGGCATATGTGCAAAGTTAACAACCAATGGAACATCAATCCATGGCAAAGCTTCGCAAGATCGGAGTGTCGCAAATGGAAGCACCGTCATAATCATGTGTTAACTGACGCATGAAGGAGAAGGGCGATCCAAAACGCAGCGGAATTTAAAATTTCTCCTTTAATGATCCTTACGAATGGGCATGATCAGTGATAGAATTGTTACCTCTTGTGGCGATTATAACTTTTGATGCAGATCTACGGAGCGATCATGAACGTTGAACGATGACAACGCCTCTACCCAGTCCACACGAACAAATTCCTTCAATCTCAGTGCTAGCTGCTACGAATGAAGGCTTTGAGTGTGAGAGAGAGAGAAACGAAATTGCAACTGCTCAAATGCTTCTGCACAAGGGTTCTATTTATAGAACCACTTGTGTGGGCTATAAGCTAAAAAGCCCACTTAAGTGTATGTGGCCCATATCTTATAATATGCAAAAATCACTTAAGCGCGTGGTACCTTACCATATTTCGTATTCTACTTAAGTATACTGTACCTTACGATGTTCTACAATTCACTTAAGTGCACCGTACCTTACGATGTTCCTTAGTTACTATATCTCTCATCAATCCGTCCTTTGTGTGTGACCCTGTAGGTTTTTACGACATTGGCAATTATATTAAATCACACATTTAACATAATAAACAGTGAGCGGTATCTAGCAACACATCACTGCTACCCAAGACACGAAAATGTCATGTGATCTGACAAATCCTTCTGTGATAATATTTATGTGTATAATTACCCTTTTACCCTTATGTCTATATTGAACACAAGGCATAGACCGTGTCATCCTTGTCCAGTTCAATATTGGGCCCATAGACATTTATCCTGTTACGCAGGATGGGAAAATTCCATCTAGGTCACTCATGTCCCTTAGCACGCTTCGTGGAGTACCCATCAACTGTCTTTATGGTCATCCAGTTACGGACAATGTTTGATTAACAATAAGGCACTCGACTCTACATCTAGGGTCTATAGTGGTTTCAGGTCGAAGGGTGGTATACACCATTATCACCATGAGAATAACTTATGACACTTTGCATAACATTCTATATAGTATTCTCATAGTGGGTCAATCCAGTATAAATATTACTCTTAATATTCATACCTATGTTTAAGACTTGATAACTCCTTATCAATGATCCATGAGATGTGATCATCAGTCTATAAACATAATAATCTTCATGCTTTAATGTTATCCCACTTCACAATAAAGCTCGACTACGGATACTTTAAGAATAGTGTCCTTATGTTTAATGTGATCTCATGATTAAGTCACACTTGATACATTAAACGGGCTATCTATTCTAGGGACTTTATTAAACAAACATAATAAAGAAAAATCCTTTTATTATTAATAAATAATTCGATACAAGTACCAAAAGTATTGGCCTTTAGGGCTTACACCAACAACGAAGTCATGCCAACTGATGAAAAACCAAGTCGTACTTATATGGCTTGGTACAGATCGGTTGGTTTTCAGTTCATCGCCGAGGATATGTACTTGTACGACCCACGCCAGATGACTTACACACCTGACACCTCAACATCAAACCCCCAACAACAGTGTCAGACCGGATACACACAACCCCTGTCCGTCAAACGTTCCGTTCAACCAACACACAAACATACAACCAAAACATTCCATACACCCAACCCCAATACCAAGAGCATACCCCATACCACCACCAATAAATTGAGCATCAACCTGAGACTCAACATCGCTTCGCACCCACCCCATCACCCTACCAAATTCGCCTAAGCTAGAACACCCAACGATCATTCAACACCAACCGCCCCTCCTCCTACCGTAGCAAAGAAGCCCAAACCTCACAAAACCAAAACATCCAACAACCTTATCTCTACCAAACACCCCAACAACCTTTCCAATCTTTCCTCGACGCATCGTTCACACCCATGTCTCCCTTCAACCGTCTTGGTCGCCCATCAATGAGTCAACCACATCCCAACTTCTCTGGCATGGGTCATAAGCTCAGCTACGGCGGTACACCATCGATGCATACTGAAGACTATGCCGACTTGTCTGACTACCTCAACAGACCTTCTCCTGTAGTTGGTAGTGACGCTCCTGGCCCCTTAGATGCTCAAACACCGGTACCGAATCATCAACGTGGGTTAGGGCCACAAGTTAGGGTAGCTAGATGATGTGGGACCGGAGGTCTGTTAGGTGATCCCGGTCATCACCATTAGGTTTCTTTGTGTAAACGGCAAATTTTATTAATATCAATTGGTCCTATATCAAATTTATCTATCACGTATACCATTTACAAAAAAAAATAGCATTTTACACTAAGGCTCCAATTGAATTGGCGCCTCCTCTTAAGTCCTACACAGGGGCGCCAATCCAATTGGTGCCTCCATTCAATTTTTAAGAGGAGTCTCCAATTCAATTGGCGATTCCTCCTAAAAGTGGGGTAGTTTGGGATTTTTTTTGAAATCAGGGGTATTTTGAGAATTTCCTTGAAAAGTGGATTATTTTGTAAAAAATTCTCGTTTTGTCATTAAAAAAATACATTTATTTTAATTATTAACGTGTTATCTTAAGTGATTTATTAAATTAAAATTGTATATTCGAGTTTTTATATATATATATATATATATATATATATATATATATATATATATATATATATATATATATATATATATAATATATATATATATATATATATATATATGATGAAGCATAAAAATATAGTAAAGTCAATTAATCAAATAATTAATTTAATTTAAGTTGAAAAGTAAAGTTAATTTATATAATTGAATTAACCACAAATTTAAATATGAATTGAATTAATCGAGTTTCTCAAATATCCTAAAAGTGTAAATTACAAACCATATCTTAGTTCTTGAATTGTCATTTCCTATTAATTTTTTCGAAGTTCGGTATCATATATTAATAGTATTTAACGATATTTTCATGATGAGAAAACAAATAAAGGTTTGGTCAAGGAATTGGATCGTGCAAGCAAATAAATATGCATGCAACATGCTACAATTAATTAGGTTTACAAAAGTGGAAGAAAAAGCAGAAGACAAACACACTACGGAAAGTGTACGCGATATATATAACTTATAATCTGCTTTACAAGTAAGACAGACCCACCAACTATGACCTAAAAGGACAATGATAAGTGATAATTGGTACAATGATCCCACATGCATGTTAATGTTTATCTATAACAACAAAAACATCATGCAATATGCATCATCAACCACAATCACAAAAGCATGCATTTAAAAACATTGTCTGCTTCTTCCCCTACCTTGCATCATGTACGTAGTATATCCAAAATAAAGACTCGATATTTCAAGGTTTGGTTCATGCTTTATTGTTTGTGCTCAATTGGTAAGGACCGTGGGGACCTTGTTATTTAATTAGGGTGGGCGCATACGTATGGTGGCTAGCTAGCAAAACAAAAGCAATACTATGGATGTTAACAAAAGTGGTATCTAAAGAATGTTGAATTTGAATTGATGGTGAAATTGACACTATGGTGGTGAAAAGTTACAATTTGGTGTAAAAGTTGACATGTGAAAAAGTAGGAAAGCTGCTAAGCTTTTAAGGTTAATTGAATAGTTAGGTTTTTTTTTTAAGTGAAGAGTTAGAGATTGAGAGGTTTATGGATTTAGAAATGAGAGATTGTAAGTAGAAGTCTATTAGGTTGTTGAAGTATTGTTTATGATGTTGATTCGTTTTTTTAATGTTTGGGGCTTGTGGAGTAGGTTAAGTAGAATAAGATGAAAAGGTTAATATCTTTCGAGTTTTTGGATTTTGTAGCAATTCAATAAATTAGTTTGGCGAAATTCTTGTCTCTCTTGTATATTTTTTATGGGGGTAATTCTTTCTCTGTTTGGAGTTTTATCTATGTTGTTGGTAATAGTGGTGGTCTTCTTCCATCTAGTATAGCTCGAAGGGTAGATCCATGTTTTCTATGATTTAGTTGGTGTTTGTTTAGAGTGGGGGCTTCTAGGTTTGCTTGTTTTGTGGTTAACATTTACTCTAAGAGTGTCTTGCCATATAAGAGGATCATGTGAATATATATTGGTTACCCTAAAATCAGTCGTAAGGGAGTGATATATGTTAGCGACTTCAATTCTATATTCTCTAATAGTCAGAGGATATGTGGTGATGGCTCTACTAGTTTATCTGGGAGTGTAAGTTGTTTGTCTTTTAGCAGTTTTATCTCTCTGGTGGATATGGTTGAACTTCCATTATTATATATGAATTTTACTATGTTCCAACCTAATGAAGGGAAGGGGGTTGCGAGTATGCTTGATATGATTCGTGTGTCTGATGGTTGGTATGATCAATGATGGGCAACTTCACAATGAGTCCTTCATAGAGATGTAAACATTCATTAACTCATAGCAATTTCTCTCAGACGGTCCTATCCATCTAGACTAGTTCCTTAGCGGTTGGTTAGAAAGCTTTTGTTCTCAAAGAGAAGTTTAAATTTCTCAAAGGTGTTATGAAAAAATGGAATATACGGGTGTTTGATAATCTCGATTTTCAAATCGAGTCCTTGAGAGATGATGTGTGCAATTTGGATGTTAAAGTCAATCAAGGTAGTCTTTTAGAGGATGACGTTATGGCTAGGACTGAGGCCATTGCGGAAATTAGGTCCTGTTAAGGATTAAAGAGTCTCAAGTGTACCAGAGGTCCAAATCCAAGTGGTTTAAGGAGGGAAATGCTAAAAATGATGTTTTCCATGCCAATGTCAAGAGTTGAAGTTGGAGAAACACAATTTTAGCTATTAGGATTAGTGATACTAATGTTAAGAGGTTGTTAGTTATTTTTCCAACCACTTTAGAAAACCTCTAGCAGATAAGGCCCAACTCGATGATGTTGAATTTTGATCTCTTTCTGTTGAGAATAATTATGCACTTTTTCCTCTCCCGAAATTGGATAATTGACCAATGCAATGGAAATGGGAGTCTTGGTTTTGACGGGTTTAAGTTTTCCTTCTTCAAAAGATTTAGGTATTTGCTTAAGGAGGAGTTCAATGTTATGTTTGATCATCTCCAGCGTTTTGCCTCTCTTTCTTATACCTTCTCTTTTATTTTATACTCACTACTACTTAAAATAAATTTCACAATGAGTGGAATAGGCATTTCACATTCAATGACATTTTGAGGTATGACAACATGTTATGGTAAGTATGTCATTTTTCACATCGGGCGACTGGCCGAGATGAAAATCTACTTTTCAATTCGGGCCATCGGCATAACCATAGGTAAAAACAATGGATATCCGATTTTCACCTTGGTCACTTGTCTCAGAGATAAGAAATCCAAGCTTTTCACCTCAGTCACATGTGTGACCGTTGGGATATCTCTATCATTCCATATTAGTTATGCAACTTAAGCGATGTGAAATCCTCTATATTTATCAAATACAAATTTTATACTTTTATTTGTCAAATTTTACCCAAAGGTCATTACGACCGTAAAGTTAGTTGTAATGCCTTCTGCATTATCGTGCCAAATCACGTTTAACATATTAATATGGCTAAAACAAAACACCCAACCCCTCATACATACGCACACGTAAGCACGCACGCGTGCACACACACACATGCGCGCACTCACACACACACACACACACACACATATATATATATATATATATATATATATATATATATATATATATATATATATAGAGAGAGAGAGAGAGAGAGAGAGAGACTAGAATGGATCGGAGAGTGGGGATGCAGAGCATGCTACGGTGATTTTGAGATTTCGATGCATTGAAAGAGGGTTGACCTGCAAGGTTAGCAGTCCAATGTTCAAGTCAGTATGAGACTGAAAATTGTATTTAAATGATAAATAATTTGAATACTTGTGATATGACACCCTTCCTTCTTTAAATTCCAAAAATAATTAGCAACTTAATGCATGGACAAGGTGCGCAATATGATCAATCTACATGTTGATCTGGACAATTAACAAGATCCTCGTGAGAAGGATCTTTTGTTCAATGGCATATTGTGTTGGATGTTCCCTTCCTTCTTTATTGGACCTCGTGGTCAGCCCAGAACACACATACGAACGCACACACACACACACACACAAAATAATATATATATATATATATATATATATATATATATATATATATATATATATATATATATATATATATATATATATATATGTGTGTGTGTGTGTGTGTGTGTGTGTGTGTGTGTGTGTGTGTGTGTGTGTGTGTGTGTGTGTGTGTGTGTGTGTGTGTGCGTGTGTGTGTGCGCGACTGTGTGTATGTGTGTGTGCATATGTGTGTCTGTGTGCGTGTGTGTGTGTGTGTGTGTGTGTGTGTGTGTGAGAGAGAGAGAGAGAGAGAAATTTGTTGTCATATATTTAAATAGCTACACGACCAAAACCAAAATGATATATACACACATCAATAGTTATATTTATGGGATGACCTTAATTGGGCCTTCTGAACTTTGGGTCTATGACCGACCTAGAACATAACTAATTATCAATATATAACTTCCTTCCACGAATAAAAAATAATTGAAGAGCCAATATTAAACATATATTTTGTAACCTAATAACCACACTTGGGGCTTAATAGTTTTTGTTTCGTTTACAAATAAATTTTATTTAGAGGGTAATAATACATACACAATTAAATTTAGTACATATGTAAATGAATGTCATAATTAAGAGAACTTACATTAGGATAGATGATTATTAATTGTCACTGATCACTACATGAACATGACAATAATTAGTAATGGGTACAAAATTGAATGCTAAGTAATAGAAAACACAACGTCATATATACCTACACATGCAGAAATAATGCTTAATAACAAGCTTTGTTTAAATCATGTAACCTATTTTGTATGTAGACTTGAATATTTCGTGTTTGATTTCTAGAATATTGAATATTGCAAAGGTCCAAGAACCATTCTAGTCATACTTATTTGTTTCTAAACAAAAATGATAGAAGTACCTAAATGTTAAAATAAGTGTCAAATATTGAAGTGAGACATAACATTAAAAGAAATTGAACATTAAATAGAAATTTAATTCACTTTAAAAAATGCACTTACGTGCATCAAATTTTTAGTATAAATATGATGAGTCATTTAGTATCTCACTCCATCCATATCTCTAATACACTTCGTTCAAAGATTAAAAAAAACATGTACATGCTCTAGATTATGCTCTGATTGTAAACTCACGTGATCTTTAAGATTCATGATCAAGCATGTCAATTTTTTTAATTTATCTAGCCAAGGGGACTTATAATCCTTTCCTCATGTCCAAAATTCAAAAACAATGACTCAATTTTCTTCCATTGGAAATAATTAGCTACATGACAAAATTTCAATAACTTTTTCTATCATCTGCATGTCATCTAATATTATTTGTGTCATTTACATTAGTAAACAATCTCTTGAATCTTGAAATTATTGATAGGTACCACATCACCTTCTCAAGACGACCCTTTGTGCTTACCCCATCATTGTCCTTCCACTTGTAGTGTGACTCTGCATATTTCAGGCACTAATTCAGTTTTTAATACTCTTTTTTTTTGTATAATATGCAATCATTATAAAATGTTTTTATTTTGATATTGTTCATACCTATTGGATATAATATCTTATTGGCTTCATAATTACGGTTCGACAACGTGTTACCTTCTAAAAATAAGTCTTTCAACAATTCAAACAATTCAATAAACAATTTATTCGTCCATCCATTATTGCCTTCACATTGAAGATTTTTAACATGACCGACACTTGTGTAAATTTGTGCACCCCGAATATAAATAATTTTCCTTGTCATAATTACATACAATATCATACACATGGCATACTCTCTCTCAAAAGAATATTTTCCAATTTTACAAAGCATATCTTCTAGTCAGTCATCCATATCCACATCATCTTTCTCACTATGTGACACATTTGTTTTTTTTTTCACTTCACCATGACAGGTCCATTTCGAATAAGTTTTACAAATCTCATCACAACATAGGTGATTCAATATTTCTTCCTTTTCGTGTTCTTTTGAATTCGCACAAAAACACAAGGGCAAATTCATTATTGTCAGGAAGATACCTTTCAGCAAATTGAAGAAACTCAACCACACCATTCATATATCCGTCACTTAATCTATTAGCTTTTATACAATTACGATCAAAAATTACTTTTTGAAAATAAAACTAAAATCCGATAACTACAATCCATAAGTACATGTAATACAACGATAAAAAACCAATCAGACGCACTAGCATAAATTATACTCTAATTAAGTTGCATTTAGTGATAGTATTATATTTATTTTAAAAAAATTATAGTATACATAATGTTATAGTGAAAGGAACAATAAAATCAATACAAACATAATCAGAACTCAAATTTTAACTACATAGTGAGAGTGGAACTGAACAGAATAAAAACGAGCTCTATGATAATAAATAGTGAAAATATATATGAAATTAAAAAAAAACGTTGTAAGACCCCAATTTTGATCCTAAGATCCCTCATGTTATCTCATAAGATGCATTAGCATGGGGATCACACCTTGGCATCCTCCTTACCCCTCATTCATTAGTTTTGCATTGGGAGAGATCACCAAGAACATTTTGATTGTATCATATTTTGTCTTTTTATTTACTAACCAAAATATCAAAAATATACCAATGTATAGTTTGCTGCTTTTGTAGATAGTGTGTCTGCTCACCTATGTTCCATCAAGCTTATATCTAGGGTTGAGAACCTCAATGCAAGAAGACTAATCAATAAATGGTTCACATTGGTTTTAGACATCATATATGGATCCCTATCGTCTTCACCTATCATTTTGATCAATATTTCATCAAGAGTTCGAAGTTTGTTTGCCTTAGAAACCCTAATTCATCTGGTTGTCTTGTGTAACTTCCTCAACAAGTTTCTTCATCAATTGATCAAATATTTCAAGGGATACTTCATGTTACATCATATTATGCATATATGATCCTCCATGAGTCCCAAATACCAAGAGAATGTCAAGCTAGCAAGATAGTTCATGGTGGTTGACCAGAGAAAGTCAACTGGTCAAAACTGGGGTTCCCTAGACCCTATCTCCTACAATTTTTGTCATGTGAAAATGATTCCAAGATAAACGTTACTCCTTATGACATTCCAAACAACTTTCAAATATGTTTGATTTCCCAAATTTCCACCTCAAAATTCATCATGATCCAAGCTTCAAATGGAAAAGTTTTCAACATGAAAGTTGTTCCCCTTGATCTCACCTTTCCAAAAAGTCTAAGATCATCTCATTTGGATCAATATTGAAGGACTTGTGCATGGGTGCAATGTGTGGTACCATTTGGAAAGATTTCATGATCAAACTCATTTCAACATTGCATGGATTAATGCAACACTTTCAGCATGACCTATGCACGATTTTGGACCTTTTCAAATGATTATTTGGGCTTTGCACACACCCATGCTAGCTCATGAAGGAAGTTGCTAATTTTGAACATTCAAATGAAAGTGTGTAAAAAGCATATGCATATTGGCTATAAATGAGAAGCAATGTAATCAGAACTTCATCAACACCTTGCCCAAGCTTTTCCAGAGCAATCCAAACCCTCCATTTCATAGAATTCTTGAAGGTTTCATTTGAAGTCGAGCTTGAACTTCATCTTTTGTTTGGAAGTTCAAAATCCAAGAATTCATTGCCTTCTCCATCTCAATTGGTTTCCGCAAGTAAGAGGAAGAGAAAGCAAGCAAATTCAGATCAAGATCAAGTGAATTTGAAGCAACTCGAATGTGATTTTTCAGGAACTTCATCTCTTTGATTCTCTCTCAATTCTTTGTGATTTTTGGTTGACTGAAGTCCTACCAATATAGGCAACAAGATTGAGTTGCTTTGAGGTCAAATCAAAGCAACTCAGTTCATGATCCTCAAAATTCAAATCTTTGAATCTTTTTATATACTTGGAATTGGAGAAAATTGAGGCCAGATTCGTGATCTTGAACATTTTCTCTTTGAAATAGTGTCCTTGTTTGTCATTTTCCATTGAAATGAAGTTGGACCAGTCCGATGGAGGTCACCGGAGAAGATGACCGGAGCCCTAGCTCCGGTGGTGTGTTGCCACGCTTCCTAGCCATCTGATCAAGTTGAAATGTTATAATTTGGACCGCTCCATTTGATTACCACGCGTACATCTGTTTGACCAAGGTCCACCATGGAACATGCGCGTGTGACCATCAGATCTGCCACCTCAATTAATGAGGGAGATCTGATGGCTCTTGTATTTTTGTATTTTCTGATTTTTCATTTAATTGCTTTATTTTGTTTAATTCATAATAATTTCATTTTTAATCCAAAAAATATGGGACTTTCACCAAAAATCTTTAAATATTTTGCTGTTACATTTTCTGAATTAAAATTATTTTATTGGATTAATTTTGATATTTTCATTAATTAATTGTTTTTATGCATATTTTTAATTGTTTAAAAATAGTTTTGATTTTCAAAGAATCATGACATTTTTGTCTAAGGTTCTTTGACCTTGTTTGACCTAGGATAAATCTCTTGGTCGTTTATTTGGTGTTTTGAGGAGATTTTAGGTTTTGACCAAATTAAAGTGAATTTTTATGCATTTTTAATTTGATTTTTAATTGATTAATTGTGTAAAAATTATGTTGAGCCATTTTTATGGTCTTGTGATGTTTGACTACTTGTTTGGGCTTGGTCAAGGTTGATTTGACTTTTGTTGGGTTAAAATCATTGGATTTAGGGGATTGATGAAATGTATATTTCATCTCCCAAAATGAATGAATGATTTTAATTTGATAAAACTCCTCCCATGGTCAGTTTGTGTTTCTCTCATCTCCCCTCCCTCTTCATCTTCATTCCCATTCTCTCGCATTCCTTTCATTGACCAATGAAATCTCAATATCCTAAGGCTAATTGGTCTATCAATGACCTTGTGTCAGATGAACCAATACAAGTATGGATGAGATAGGTCCATCCACCTTGATCTTTTATTTTAGTGTGTGGTATGTTTTAGGAGTTTGGTTCATTATACCAAATCTCTAACATGCATTAACACCTAAGTTTTTATTGCCCGGCCTCAGATAGTTGTGACTTCTACATAAGTCCAATTACGATTGCTTAACATAGAGCTAAATTTTGACCCTAAAGGCATAACATTCTAGTAAGTGGGATTCTAAGTCTCCCCTCTTTTATGGTATTGTATGGAAACTTGGCCTTTTTTCCTTCCTATGGAAGATGCCTTGGTTCAAGGATACATGCTTGTGAATAGAGGGTTAAGTGTTCTCCAAAGAATGACTTAATCAATTAAAAAGCAAAACCTACTAACATCTAATTAACTTTGACTAACATTTGACTAACTCTTGTTAATATTTCTTTACTTTTAAGTCATTTACTTTATTCAATTTAATTTCTAGTCATTTACCATTCATTGTCATTTACATACCATTAAACTTGTTTATGATTATGTCATTTTCACTTTGCTCATTTGAGCCATATATTGTGATTGTATATATTTGTTTGTGTATTTTGTTTGTGTTTGTGGTCTTAGGATCTTAAAATACTTAATAAACAACAAAAACCCTAAAAAATGTTTGTGTGGACTGTTGGGTTTGATCTGAACTTCTAGACTTAGGATTAGGCAACATTCCATATGCAAAAAGACTTGGCCAATGCCAACATTTCTGAGACTAAGTTATTGTAATTTGAGCTTTCATCTGATGCAAGTATTTGGGATCCACTTGAGTTCATCTGCTATATGGTCTTGATACAACTATTATTTTGATCTTGTGTCTAATGCTTTATTTTGAGTTAACCAAAGAGTATTTCATCTGATACATAAGAAGACAAAGAAGACTGCTAGCTATGGATTTTGCTTTCTTGGATGTGGCCATCTATATTTGAAGCCTTGATCTTCATGATGTCTAAAATGGATAATTGTTTGTTGATTATTGCTTGATTCAAAGTCTAAAGGGAAAGTGGGTTTTCTATATGACATTCTTGTCTGTTGGATTGCATCCCATTAGTCGGATATTTTCAACTCTTAACTTTTAATTTTATGTTTAGGTTAGCCTCTTCATCTCCTCCTACTTCTTAAATTTCAAAATCTCTTCCCCTTTTCAAAAACTTTCTTTTCTTGTGATTTCAAACGTATTCCTTATTTCAAATTAGAAACTTTGGCCTTATACCAATGAATTTTCAAACTCTTTTCTTAAATCAAACTTGTAATTAAATCTAATCATATTGACTTCAAATGTCAAAAGACAAAAAGAACTATCACTCATTCAAATTTTTGGGACCTTTGTCCCTATTTTCACTTAATTTTTTTATTAAAAGTAATCCACTCATTTTTGAAATTGATACCATGAACTACGAGGTTTTGATCCCTCATTTTTATGTTGGTATGTAGGCACAAGTCCGAAGGTCTTATCAAACACAAAAATATAATCAATAAATTCTTTTCTCATCCCCACACTCTATTTTTCTCAAACATCTTTTATACCAAAAACACATACACACATAAAAAAGGGCTCCCTAGGAGTACCTAGGACACTTTGGGTGCTAACACCTTCCCTCTGTGTAACCAACCCCTTTACCTGTAATGTTTGGCATTTTATTAGTTTTGATTTGAAAACTTCTTATTCTTGGGTTTTGTTCGTACTTTTGCTTTTTCCTTTGGAAACAATAAAAGCGCGGTGGCGACTCTGGTTTTACTGACGTCAAGTTTATCCATAGCTTGATGGTCATGAATTTACTGCTACAGAAATTAAGTGGTGACTCTGCTGGGGAGTAGTCCTCAGTGGGTTTAGCCTACTTTTTTATGTGTATATATTTGTATATTTGATGTTTGTATATTTGTTTGTGTGATATAATTTGTCTATTGTGTTTGGTGATCTCTGAGTGGTGAGATAAGTTCTAACCCAAACTTGAGTGCAATTAAGATAGGAGGATGGTATAGTCATGTTCAACTTCCTTAACAAGTTGGCTTGAGACCCATCTACTCAGTGGAGACCCTTTTGGAGTTACTTATTTCACACAAGTTATTTGTGGTTAGACATTACTTTCTCTGATTTGGGGTCCGAGAAGCTGAGAACCGTAGAACATTTAACCCAACTTGGCCTATTTAAGACGTAGTGCAGAGACTGTTCATGTGTAGAGCTGATAACAGTTGTTATGCAATACTACACTCAGAGGAGTTTCTCTTGAGAATATTATGGGTTGATGAGTCAGTCATCCTAACCTATAATATCTGATAGATGGAATTAAGACTCTGGGAACTTTTTAGAACATGATCTACAAGTTTTTATCCTTAGTACACTCCTTTGGGAAAGTTCTTAACCTGACTCCATGCTCGTGACTCACAATAAACCTTTTGGTTCTTGGTTGATTCGATCAAGTCTTGTCAATATCAATGGAACTTGGGTGTTGATAAGGTGAAAACCATAATCCACCAAAATGGATTATTGATCTTGATGATGACTTGATCCATCCCTTGACCTTTGTTTGTGTTTGCCTTGAGTGTGATCCCTTATTTGTGATTATTGCATCCATGCATTCATGCGCAACATAACATTCATCACACGAAAATAACTTCAAGGAACTAAGGTCTTATTTGCAAATATTTTTAGACCATGGATTATGGATGAAGGAACACTAAGAAGTACAGTTTCAGATGTCCTAATTTGAAAGAGCTAAGGAAGTTGTAATCCTTTGTATTAGATCCTTTAGACTTCAAGCAACGTCATGAGAAGCTTTTGTCTGTATTATCTGCTGATGTGGTTGAAGGACTTCTGAGTGTGTTGGTGCATTTTAATGATCCTCTCTACCATTGCTTCACTTTTCCTGATTATCAGCTTATGCCTACGTTAAAGGAGTATGCCCATCTCTTGGGAATACCTGTTTCTGACAAGGTGCCCTTTAGTGGATTGGAAGAGATTCCCAGATCTCATATCATAGTTGAAGCTCTTCATTTGGTAAAGTCTGAGATTGAGGCTCATTGGGTGAAGAAAGAAGGAATGTTTGGGTTGACTTCTGAATTTCTCATTGGAAAAGCTACTGTCTTTGCTCAAGCAGGTAGTATGGACGCTTTTGAAGCCATCTTTGTGTTGCTCGTCTATGGTTTGGCTTTGTTCCCTAACATTGAGGGTTTTGTTGATGTTAACGCTATTAGAATCTTTTTGATTGGGAATCTTGTACCTACCTTGTTGCGTGATATGTACTTCTCTTTACATTTGAGGAATTCTAAAAGTGGTGGGACTATCGTGTGATGTGTTCCTCTTTTGTACAAGTGGTTTATTTCACACTTGCCTCAAACACCTGCTTTTCTAGAGAACAAACAATGTCTACGGTGGTCTTAGAGACTTATGTCCCTCACTAATGATGATATTGTTTGGTACGATTCTGCATTGAGTAGCTTGGATATTATTGACAGTTACGGTGAATTCTCTAATGTACCCCTCATTGGTACACAAGGAGGAATCAACTACAACCTTGCTTTAGCTCGTCGTCAACTTGGGTTCCCCTTGAGAGGCAAACCTAATAACACTCAGTTATAAGGTCTTTTCTATCAAGAGGGTAAAGATCCCCAACATTTGAAGTAGAAGATGGTACATGAAGAAGATCCGAGCTTGGTCCGTGCAATTGTGTAGCTTTGGAAGCTTACACTACTTGGGTGAAGAAGAGAGCTTTGGAGATGAAGATGCCGTATGCTTATGAAAGACTTATGTCTTTGGTTGTGGCTGAGCCATCAACTCTCCCTAACCAATATATAGAGGAGTTGGAAGACGCACTCACCAAGATGAAGCAAAAAAGAGATATGTGAGAAGAGCGGTTCCATCCTTTGAGCCGAAAGCATGAGGAGTTGTAGCTTGAGTCAAAGGAAAAAGATGCGCTTATTGAACTTCTTGAAGACCGAGCAGTGAAGAGACAGAGAGAGCCTGAGGGTCCACTTTCCTCTAGTATGCCTCAGCCTTCCGGTGCTTGGAAGAAGATTATTGATTAGCTTGTCCTTGAGAAGGCTCATATTAAGACCTCTTTCGAGTCCGAGATTCGACGCATCCGAAGGAAGTACGCGCCAGCATCCAGATCATCTGACATAGTTGCTAAGGGGTCCTTAGGATGATTAGTTTCCTTTTCTCTTATGTTTTATAATTTGGTTTCTGAAATTATACTTAGTGTAATCCTTCCAAATTTTATGAATAAAAGAGATTTTTATGGTTAATCAAATCGTTATTGTTGTTATTATATATTTGCAAATAAAATAGTATGTTCCTTGAAATTAAATAAACAAAAAAAAAACATTGCATTTCATGCATCATATGCCTAGCAGGTTTTCTTCTGCCAGATGTTGTAAGACCCCAATTTTGACCCTAAGATCCCTCATGGCATCATAACATTGCATTTGCATTGCCTCAAGGATCTTTAGCATCTTGGTTCCCTTTGCCTTTGGGTGGCGACTCGACTTGTATGATTTACCTTGGATTTAGTCAATATCTCTAATGGTAACGAATACCCCGCTACAGAAAAATGTTGACTCTGCTGGGGAAGAGAGGTGACTCTCAACAAGCAATCCACTTGGTAGGATAAACCACAAGGGGTTCCGGAGGGAGGAGATACAGTCATGCCAGGAATATGGACAAAAATCTTACCCTGTTGGGGATCGTACCACCCTTGGGAGAGCACTGAGGATCTCCTAAGTATCCTTTCGTCATTGTGAATGTTCACTTTGTTTAAAAACAAATTATAAAAAATTTGATCGTTTAAAACAATGATATTTTCTTAATCAAAACATGCAAAACATTTGTTGAATAGAAACAGATAAGAGTGCCAATAATTGGATAAAAGGCTCAAATTTATTTGATAGAATGGTAGTCGGCGAATGGAAAGACTCCATAGATCTTTACGTATTTGAAATTGGTGATATATATTGGAAAAAGGGCTATATTGAACATAATGACAATTTCTCCACCAATTCTGAATCCGATGTATTTGAAGCTTTGGCTGATAATGAGCAAGGATCTCTGACGGACGACAGTTGTAGAACAAAGTCTTGTCAGGATGCAGTTACTTGCCAAATCCCTAATTTTTGCCTAGATTGCCCCAGGATGAGGTACTCAATCTAGCGGGATACATATATCATTATTATATATTTTTTGTGTCTCTAACTTTTGTCTGGATCACCCTTTCGGGTTTCAATCCACCGAGACGCTCATTTTTGCCTAAGCTGCCCTTTCGGGTTTTCAACTTAGCGAGCTATTTAGTTTTTATTTTTTTAGGCGAAGTATTTCTTGACTGCATCTGAATTCACAGGACGAGTGAAATCCTTCCCATCCATAGTTGTAAGTATCAAAGCACCTCCTGAAAAGGCTCTCTTAACAACATACGGACCCTCATAGTTCGGAGTCCACTTGCCCCTGGAATCGGGCGCGAAAGGCAAAACTTTCTTGAGCACAAGGTCACCTTCTCGGAACACACGAGGCTTGACCTTCTTATCAAAAGCTTTCTTCATCCTCTACTGATATAACTGACCGTGGCACATGGCAGTCAATCTCTTTTCTTCTATCAAGTTCAGCTGGTCATAACGACTCTGAACCCATTCAGTATCAGTCAACTTGGCCTCCATCAAGACTCTCATTGATGGGATCTCCACCTCTACTGGGAGTACCGCCTCCATGCCATAAACAAGAGAGAAAGGGGTTGCCCCTGTTGAAGTGCGGACAGATGTACGATAGCCATGCAAAGCGAATGGCAACATCTCATGCCAATCTTTGTACGTAACAACCATCTTCTGGATAATTTTCTTGATATTCTTGTTAGCAGCTTCAACAGCCCCATTCATCTTGGGTCTGTACAGAGAAGAATTATGATGTGCAATCTTGAATTCACTACACAGCTCTTTCATCATCTTGTTATTCAAGTTAGATCCATTATCAGTAATGATCTTATCTGGCACACCATATCGGCATATGAGTTGATTCTTGATAAACTTCCGACCACCTGCCTGGTCACATTTGCATACGACGCCGCTTCAACCCACTTGGTGAAGTAATCAATTGCTACGAGAATAAATTTGTGTCCATTGGACGCTTTCGGCTCTATCATGCCAATCATGTCAATTCTCCACATGGATAAAGGCCATGGTGATGAGATCACATTCAAAAGTGTCAGGGGAATATGAATCTTATCAGCATAAATCTGACACTTGTGGCATTTCTTCACAAATTTGCAGCAGTCAGACTCCATTGTCAGCCAATAGTAGCCTGCTCTCAACATCTTTCTAGCCATGGCATGTCCATTGGAATGAGTACCAAATGAACCCTCATGGACCTCAGTCATCAACAGGTCTGCTTCGTGTCTATCCACACATCTGAGCAGAACCATGTCAAAATTTCTTTTGTAAAGCACTTCGCCATTGAGGTAGAAACTGCCTGACAATCTCCTCAAAGTCTTCCTATCTTTTACAGATGCCCCAGGCGGGTAAATCTGGCTCTGAAGGAAACACTTGATATCATAATACCACGACTTATCATCTTTTACTTCTTCTACTGCAAATACATGAGCTGGTCTGTTCAAGCATATCACGGTGATATTGGGGACTTCATTCCACAATTTAACCACAATCATCGAAGCAAGCGTAGCAAGAGCATCTGCCATCCGATTCTCGTCTCGAGAAATATGATGGAAGTCAACCTCAGTAAAGAACGTTGAAATCCTCCTCGCATAATCTCTGTATGGAATGAGGCCAGGCTGATTCGTTTCCCATTCACTCTTAATCTGATTAACAACGAGGGCCGAATCACCATATACATCAAGATGCTTGATCCTTAGATCAATACATTCCTCCAATCCCATAATACAGGCCTCATACTCAGCCATATTATTCAAGCATTTGAAAGTTAGCCTTGCTGTAAAAGGAATATGCGCGCCCTGAGGATTAATAATCACGGCCCCAATACCATTTCCATACTGATTTACAGCACCATCAAACACCATACTCCATCTGGAACCAGGCTCTGGCCCTTCATCAAGTGTAGGCTCATCGCAATCTTTCACTTTCAAATATAGAATTTCCTCATCCGGGAAGTCATACTGAACTGACTGATAATCTTCAATAGGCTGATGTGCCAAATGGTCAGCCAAGATACTACCTTTAATAGCCTTCTGAACTCGATACTCAATATCATACTCAGATAACAACATCTGCCAACGGGCAATTCTCCCTGTTAAAGCAGGCTTCTCGAAGATGTACTTGATTGGATCCATTCTGGATATCAACCAAGTCGTATGATTTATCATATACTGGCGTAAGCGCTTAGCAGCCCAAGCCAAAGCACAGCATGTCTTTTCAAGCATTGAGTATCGAGACTCAAAATTAGTGAACTTCTTACTCAGGTAGTAAATAACATACTCCTTCTTCCCTGATTCGTCTTGCTGACCAAGGACACAACCCATCGAGTCTTCAAGAACAGTCAGATACATGATCAAAGGTCTTCCCTCTACAGGCGGAGACAGAATCGGAGGCTCAGACAGATATTCTTTAATACTGTCGAAAGCTTTCTGGCAATCCTCGGTCCAATCATGGGACTGATCTTTCCGGAGGAGCTTGAATATAGGCGCACATGTGGCAGTCATGTAGGATATGAATCTGGAGATATAATTCAAGCGGCCAAGAAAACCTCGGACTTGCTTCTCAGTTTTGGGCGCATGCACCTCTTGTATTGCTTTGACCTTTGCGGGATCAACCTCAATACCTCTTTCACTAACAATGAAGCCCAATAACTTGCCAGAACGGACTCCAAATGTACACTTGTTGGGATTCAGACGAAGCTTATATTTCCTCAAACGTTGGAAAAGCTTCAACAAATGCTCTACATGTTCAACTTCCTTTCTTGACTTAGCAATCATATCGTCAACATATACCTCAATCTCCTTGTGCATCATATCATGAAACAAGGTGGTCATAGCTCGTTGATACGTGGCTCCGGCGTTCTTTAAACCGAAGGGCATCACTCGATAACAGAATGTTCCCCAAGGTGTGATGAATGTTGTCTTCTCCATATCCTCAATGGGTGGCCAATATTGTGCCCGTGCAATGTAGAAGTCACCAGAAACCCCGCATCGATTTGCTTTTGAACTTCCTCTTTGATCTTCACTGCCATATCAGGATGAGTTCTTCTGAGTTTCTGCTTCACAGGCACGCACTCAGGCTTTAAAGGTAGGAAATGTTGCACAATATCAGTATCTAGACCATGCATGTCTTCATATGACCAGGCAAAGACGTCAACATATTCTCGTAGCAACTTAATCAACCCCTTCTTAACAGATTCTTCCAGAAGTGCCCCAATCTTTACCTCTCGCACACAATCTTCTGACCCCAAGTTGACTGTTTCCAGATTCTCAAGATGTGGCTGAATGATCTTCTCTTCATGCTCAAGTAGACGGGTGATCTCATCAGGAATCTCTTCAACATCATCTTCTTCCGCCTCAAATACAGGGAATTCAAAATTAGGATATGGTGTTGGGTCATTATGTTCAATGGGTTTAGAAATCAACCTGCATAATGATTTTGGATATGAAAAGATTTAGAATTCAAACAAGGAAAATCATTATGCAGATGAAAAGATATATTTTATTCCATTTTGAAGTTTTATGTGATCACCAATTTCATGCAAAAACAAAAAGGGAAAATAAATGGGAAAAACAAACATTTAACATGAATTTATTGAATGAAAATATCATTGTATTTATGTTGCCAACAATCCTCCTTTTGGCATGGGAGAAGGGTTTTTAAACAAAGTGATCATTACGTTGACTTATGGATAACTGTTGGAATATCCACAGCGACCCAATTGTTGCAGACCCCTCCAGGGATGATGAAATTGCCAGAATCCTCTGCATCTTCTTCTAAAACGGCAACAGCCTCCTCATCTAGACCAGTGTGGATGAAACCTCCACTCTTGAATAACCCTTGCTTGTTTAAAGTACCAGAAGAAAAACCTATGCCAGCCCGGGACTCGTTGTCTTCTAACTCAATCATTTTTCCTAAACCAGTGGTTGCACCACGCTCAATGGCCAGCTTTGCATCTTTGTAGGAAGCAAATGAATGAGTTCTCTTCTCAATAGGCTCAGCAATAGATAAAGCTTGGAAAGGAGTTCCAACTTCAACCTCAGCATCTATATAAGAGAAGGAAGACAAATGGCTAACCAGGAGAGCCCTTTCCACCACCAGCTTCTTGTTTTTCACGAATTTCAATTTCTGGTGTAGGGTGGATGTCACGGCGCCTGCCTCGTGAATCCATGGTCTACCTAAGAGACAACTATACGATGGGTGAATGTCCATAACCTGGAAGGTAATCTGGAAATCACTTGGTCCGATCTTGACTGGGAGATCAACTTCCCCAATCACAGTTTTGCGAGACCCATCGAAAGCCTTCACGACTACTCCACTATGCCTCATGGGAGGCCCTTGATATGATAGCTTTGAGAGAGTGGACTTTGGCAATACGTTCAATGATGACCCGGTGTCCACCAGCACATTGGACATGGCGTCGTCTTTGCAATTCATAGATATGTGTAAAGCCAAGTTGTGGTCTCTTCCCTCCTCAGGGAGATCAGAGTCACAAAAGCTCAGGTTGTTGCAAGCAGTAATGTTTGCAACAATGCTATCGAATTGCTTCAAAGTGACATTGTGATCTACATATGCCACATCCAACACCTTCTGCAGAGCCTCTCGGTGTGGTTCTGAATTTAAGAGTAAGGATAACACAAATATTTTGGATGGCGTTTGTAGAAGTTGGTCTACAACATTGTACTCGCTCCTTTTGATGAGTCTCGGCATCTCATCACAGTCTTCTTTCACATTGCCACTCGGGCCAACAGAAGTAGGAGTTTTCAGTACGGAGGAGGGCTTAACAGCAAGTGCCGGATTCGGAGAATTCACAGCGTTCCCGATCGGGCGTTCAACAAAATCAGCATTAATTTGAGGCTTCGACGGTGCTGAAAATACACGGCCACTACGGGTCAAACCGCTAACATCGGCAATATTCACAACAGAAGAAGAGGGCAAGGACACCTCTTTCCCATTCTCTACTGCTACGACGTTGTAGCGATAGGGAACTGCCTTTTCAGAAGTGTAAGGCACAAGACCAACATGCTTAATGATCAGAGCAGGAGAAGCCTTCTGCTTTCTACCATTGTACTTGATGATAACAGGCTCGGGTATCCGAAACACTGGGGAGATCACATTGACCTCAGGCTCATTTTCATCAACATTCCTGTTTTGAAGGATCTCAATGACTCCTTCGTCCAGCATTTCCTGAACATCCTTGCGCACCTGGCAACAACCCAATCGGTTAACAGAGCAGACTCGGCATCTATCATGGTCATGCTCATAATGACTGTAGTCACACAACAAATGATGCATCTGGACCAGAGACTGTTGAATATGACTGACATATTTGACCTTGTATTTTCCAGGGCAACCCTGGACCATGTTGACAGATTTCCCATGTTCGGGCAATGGGTTCTTCTTCACATTAGGGCCTACGTCCTCAAAACATAGAATACCACACCTCACAAGGTCTTGAACCTTGGTCTTCAAAGGGTAACAATTCTCCACGTCGTGGCCGGGAGCACCAGAATGGTAAACACAATGTAACTCAGGCTTATACCACCACTGGGGGTTAGCAGGTATAGCCGGTGGGTCTCTCGGAGTAATCAACTTCCTTTCTATCAAAGAGGGATATAACTCTGCGTACGTCATAGGAATAGGATCGAAGGTGACCCTTTTCCTCTCGTAACTCGTGCTGGTTTGATTACTGTTTCGAGGCTGGTAGGCCTGCTGCTGCGGTCGGTGTTGTTGTTGCTGATATTGCGGATGTGGTTGCTGATTGTTACTATGTTGCTGATATTGTTGATTGTCTCTGAAAACAAGTGCTATATGAGCCACCTGGTGCTGGTTACTGGCGGGACGCACAGTCTTCTCCGACACCTTCAACTCCTCCCCAGAGGACAGTTATCTCCAAGATTGTCTCCTCTACTGTGCATGCTGCCAGTGCACACTTTGTTCCAACAGCCATGCCAATCGGGTTCCCGTGGGGGATGCCTCCCAATTTCATGCCTGAGGAAATTGCACAAAAATATGTCACACAAAAAAATATACAATAGAATACAACAAATATGAAAAGTAGGCAAAACCCACTAGGATGTTTCGGTCCCCAGCAGAGTCGCCATTTTTCTTCCTTAGCAGCTTGGATCTCTTTGGGCAAGAGCGGTATTTAGTGGTTGATCCCGATAAATCCTTTATCTCCTCGGATAGATTCCCCAGTAGAGTTGTTGGCGTGGTGGACCTTGTCTGTGATAACTCTCGTCCCCAGCTGGAATGATTGATGATTCATCCCCTGCAGAGTTCTTTGCTTCCTGGTATCTTTGATCCCCAGCAGATTGGATACTCTCCGGTGAACTTGGCTTTCTCTCTTGAGATGTAGTACCGGGTGGTTGATTCCTGGACCTGGTTGTGTTAGATATGTCTGTCTGTCAGCATACATCATACATAAACCACGCGCATACATGCATAATTATAACATTCAGATATTCATGTTGCATTCTTTTCCATATATCGTTGTTTGCTGTCTCCTGCTATTTGGTGATATACTTCCCCAAGCAGACGTGTGTGTCTGATCTCTCCATATAGAGTCAGCTCCATAGGCAGAAAGCGTCTATCCTTTCTTCAATATTCCCCACCGGGTTATATCCTCGTGGATGTTGATTGTTTTTGTTCCTTCCCAACACATATACTGGGATGGTTTTCCCCATTGAGTTATATCCTCACCGGGACAAGTCTTGATTTGGTGTGCCTATCTAGTTTGATCCTAGATCGGTCTCTTGAGTCTCTTTTCCTGTTTCCCCGTGGTAAATGAATAATTTCTCAATAATTAGTAATTATTATCCCCGGCGGAGTCTGTGTTTCTCTACCCTCATACCGGTAGTTGTAAACCCTATTTCTTCCCTTTTTGCAGAGTAACTATTTTTGCTCATCTTTAATTGGTGACAGTTATCTTCATCCAATATTCGGTGATGATATCCCCTCATTTGCTTGGATAATTGCCCTGATTACGCAATTTATCCCCAGCGGGTCATCTCTCGTCTACCTTGTTGTTGTTGGTAACGATTGTTTCTCCCCTGAATTGGTCATCATTATATACCTAGTTTCGGTATCCCGATGCCTTTTCTTTTCGGTCGATTTATCCTTTATTAACCCAGTAACCGGTTGTGGATAATCTTCCATGCGAGTATATTATCTACGTTCTGACGGTAATAGATAGTATATCTCATGCACTCTCGGGTCTGAAGCCTTTTGTTCTTCCCCAGTTGAGTAAGATTCGTATCCCCTTTGTGGGGTCGAATATCCATCCTGTAATCGAGTTTGCTTTTAGCCCTCTTTTGGATGATGAGTGTTTTGGGAATATTCCCCAATTCACGCCTTGGTTGGTCACCTATTATATGCCCAGTAACCGGTATCCCTGGTGTTCCTTCCTCTCTGCTCCCTATTATGACTTTTTGTCCCCTGTGGAGTCAGAATCCCTGAGTTGAAGTATACCTTTTAGGTTTTCCTCAGACGTTTTGAAGTTTTGATATCTCTCACCCTTATACCGGTCTTGGATATTCATTTCTTCCTGAGCATGTTGTATCTCTCACCCTCATACCTGGCGTTCAGATCACATGTCTCCTTGAGCTTATTACCCAGTAACCGGTAATACCTCGTCCCGCTGCTTTCCCAGGAGTGTCCTTGTGGACATCCCCAGCAAAGTCCCTTAGTGGATTGTTTTCATCCGGATTTTATTCGAAGTATCCGCTGTGGATAGTTTTTTGCTGTATTGGCATATTCCCCAATACATGCATCTTCGAGTCAGCTCGAGTCTTTCCATTGGATCTTTTCCCTTTGGAATTCTGTTCCCCACGCTTTGAGTCGTGACCTGCTCGCGCATTTTTATCCCTTTTCTATCCCCAGGAGAGTCCCCAGGGTCTTGGTCCCATGGAGTGAATTGCTCATATGGATTATCAGTGGCTTCTGATTTCTTTACTTTTGTGGACACATATCTCCACAGAGTGCTACCATTTTTCATACCTACATTTGCATCATGAGGTCTCTTAGGGACCAAAATTCGTCTCTTTGTTATTATTTAAGCCCATTCTACCCCGTCGAGACGAAGATTTTAACCTTCACTTCTCCGGCTAGAATGACCTTAAATAGGGGCATCTGTAAGACCCCAATTTTGACCCTAAGATCCCTCATGGCATCATAACATTGCATTTGCATTGCCTCAAGGATCTTTAGCATCTTGGTTCCCTTTGCCTTTGGGTGGCGACTCGACTTGTATGATTTACCTTGGATTTAGTCAATATCTCTAATGGTAATGAATACCCCGCTACAGATGTCTTATCGGTTATTCTTTTGTGCTTCAGCCAAGCTGACTCACCGATACAACACTCGCGCCAATCAACCCAAGATCATGGAACATTTGGAACAAGAGAACAAAGAGCTGAAGGACGAGAGTACCCGGTTGATTGCTATGATGGAGTCTGTTCTTGCTGCGCAGAATCTGTCTTCACCAACTCTCGTAACTCCTCCCCAAAGGACTGTCATTTTTGAGGTTGCTGCCTCGACCATTCCTATTGCTGCCAGCCAATCTGGTTCATCTATGCCTGCAGGATTCCCGTGCGGAATGCCACCAAACTTTGTGCCTGAAGGGTTTACACCTACTTTTATTTCTATGCCAGTATCTAGCCCGGTCATGTCTATGCCTCCTCCAGTTGTTCATACTTTGCCTTGTGTTGAGGACACCATCTACCATTCTGAGCCATCTGAGGGCCCAGATGTATATAAGAAGATGGACAAAATGAAGGATCAGTTCCTTGAGATGCGAAAGGAGTTGAAAACATTGAGGGGAAAAGACATGTTCGGCAAGAGTGTTGCTGAGCTCTGCCTAGTGCCAAATGTAAAGATCCCGATGAAGTTCAAAGTCCCTGACTTTGAAAAGTGTATGGGAAACACTTGTCCGTTAAGTCACCTTTTCATGTACGCCAGAAAGATGTCAACTCAAATTGATAATGATTAGTTACTGATTCACTACTTTCAAGACAGTTTGACTGGCGCTGCTCTGAGATGGTATATGGGACTAAGTGCAAGTGTCCGTACTTTCAATGATTTGGGTAAAGATTTTGTTAAGCAATACAAGTATAATATGGATATGGTGCCTGATAGAGACCAGTTGAGGTCTATGTCTCAGAAGGATAAAGAGACGTTTAAAGAGTATGCTCAGAGGTGGAGGGAACTTGCTGCCCAGATTAATCCTCCATTGGAAGAGAAGGAGATGACAAAGATATTCCTGAAGACCTTTAGTTCGTTTTATTACGGACGTATGATTGCCAGTGCCCCTGGTGACTTTACCAAAATTATAAACATGGGGATGAGGTTAGAAGAGGGAGTCCATGAAGGACGTCTGTCCAAGGAAGAAGTATCATCCAGTAAGAAGTACGGTGGTGGTTTCTCCAAAAGAAAATAGGGAGAAACCAATTTAGTATCTGTAGGGAGGTAGAGGAGGCCTCATGTCAGAAGGAGTTCTCAACCGCGTCAGCATCAATATCAAGTTTCTTCAGTAATTCCCGTGTTCTCAAACAATTCCAACAATCAATCAGTTCCGATTCAACAACAACAAAGTCAACATAAACCGCAACAAAGAACCAACTATAACAACAACAATGATAACCAGCAAAACTTTGAGAGGAAGAAGGTCTCTTTTGACCCTATTCCTATGTTATACGCCAAATTATATCCATCCTTGGTTCTTAAGAACCTCATCCAACCAAGAAATCCTCCGCAAATTCCCGAGTCACTTCCATGGTGGTTTAAACCCAAACTTCGTTGTGCCTTTCACCAGGGAGCCCCTGGCCATGAAAGAACTGCTATCCGTTGAAGTACGAAGTACAAAAGCTCTTAAAAAGTGGGATGGTGTCCTTTGAGGACCGTGCACCTTACGTGAAATCCAATCCATTGCCTGCTCATGGTAATGCTACTGTCAACATGGTGAATGGTTGTCTAGGAAATTTCTGAGTCTTTGATGTACGACGTATCCGTAGGTCTCTGGTAGAGATGCATAGAACATTGTGTTTGATCAGTGATTGTGAGCACGACCGTGATGGTTGTGCAATTTGTAGTGTGAACCCCCGTGGGTGTATGATCGTCAAGAGAGATATCCAGAAGTTGATAGAAGAGAATGTAATCCAGATTCAATAGTCGAGGGATATAGATGATGTCAATATAATTATGCCGGTGTTTAAGACCTCTGAGCGGGTAGTAATTTAGTTTGATAGCAGCGGCAACAACATCATTAATAGATCGGTATCGCTATTAGTTATACGGTTAGGGGGCCCTGTCCCATATGCATCCGATAAAGTTGTGCCTTATCAGTATAATGCCATAATGGTGGAGAATGGTCAAGAGGTTCCTTTACCTATAACAAATCTTGTGGTGAATATAGTTGATATTGCAAAGGTGACCCGTAGTGGGTGTGTCTTCGTTCTGGTCTTTCTGAGGGAAGTAGAGGATGTTTCAGCCAGTAAGAAGGTGGATGTGCCTGTGGCGAATCCAGTTAGTAATCCAGTGTGTCAGTCTAGTGAATCCAGCAAGCTGAAGCCTAATGATGAAGTTGATTAAGAGGAGTGATTTTAATGTGGTGGAGCAGCTGCTCCAAACTCCGTCAAAGACTTTAGTGTTGTCTTTGTTAATGAATTCTGAAGCACACAGAGAAGCATTGTAGAAGGTACTCGAGCAAGCCTATGTTGAGCATGATGTTACTGTGGATCAGTTTGACCACATTGTCGCTAATATCACTTCTTACAATAATCCGAGCTTTTGGGATGAAGAGCTTCCTGAGGAAGGCAGAAATCACAATCTAGCACTCCATATTTCGATGAATTGTAAGGAGGATGCACTGTCCAATGTGTTGATCGATACTGGTTCTTCTTTGAATGTGCTTCCAAAGTCAACCCTGTCACGACTTTCTTATCAAGGCGCCCCTATGAGATACAATGGTGTGATCGTTAAAGCATTTGATGGTTCTCTCAAAACCGTTATTGGTGAAGTGGACCTGCCAGTTAAGATAGGTTCGAGTGATTTCCAAATTACTTTCCAGGTAATGGATATTCACCCAGCCTATAGTTGTTTATTGGGAAGGCCATAGATTCATGAAGCAGGAGTTGTGACATCTACTTTGCACCAGAAGCTTAAATTTGTGAAGAACGGAAAACTTGTCATTATTGGTGGAGAGAAGACACTTTTGGTGAGCCATCTGTCATCATTTTCTTATGTTGAAGCTGAGGAGGAGGTTGGAACTCCGTTCCAAGCCTTGTCTATTGCTAAAGTAAAGAAAACTGGGGCACCCATGTCTTCTTTGAAGGATGCCCAGAAAGCTATTGAAATTGGCAGCACTAATCAGTGGGGTCGCATGGTAGAGATTGCTAAAAACATGAATAAGGTCGGATTGGGATTTCATCTAGGGTCGTTCAACGTCAAAGCTGAAAATGTGCAACCGAGTTTCTACAGTGGAGGGTTCATTCATGGTAATGATCAACACTCAGCTACTATGATCGAGGATGATGAAGACGAAGATTGCGCCAACTTTGTGACGCATGGCCAGACTTGCAACAATTGGGTTGATGTTGATATTCCTGTTATTGTTCACCGCTCTAAGTAATTTGTTCTTCATTTTAAAAAAAATCATTCTCTTATGCCTAAGGGAGAAATAAACATTGTTAGGCATTTCAATTATCATCAATAAAATGCAATTTTATTCATCCATATCTATGATGTTTTATTTTTACTTTTTGCTTTTCTGAAAATGGTAATCACAAAAAAACATAAATAAATAATAATCTTCCATCTGCATAATATTTGGTCACAATTCACTTCTCTAAAATCAAAATATCAAATCATTATGCAGGTTGGTTCCCAAACCCATTGAATACAATGATCCTACTCCCTTTCTAAATTTTGATTTTCCTGTGTTTAAGGCTGAGGAGGAAATTGATGATGAAGAAGTATCTGATGAATTATCTCGTTTACTTGAGCATGAGGAAAAAGTCATTCAGCCATTTGAAGAGCAGATTGAACTAGTCAACTTGGGTTCCGAAGATGATGTGAAAGAAGTCAAGATTGGGTCTCAACTGTGTCCAAAGGCTAAGAAGGGGTTGATTGATCTTCTTTGAGAGTATTCAGATGTGTTTGCTTGGTCCTATCAAGACATGCCTGGGTTGGATTCTGAGATTGTGGAGCATAGATTGTCGTTGAAGCCAGAATGCCCACCAGTCAAGCAGAAGTTAAGAAGAACTCATCCTGATATGGCCATGAAGATCAAAGAAGAGGTACAAAAACAGATTGATACTGGTTTTCTTGTTACCGCCGAGTATCCGCAGTGGGTGGCCAATATTGTGCCTGTTCCGAAGAAGGATGGAAAAGTTCGTATGTGTGTCGATTATAGAGATTTGAATAAAGCTAGTCCAAAAGATGATTTCCCTCTGCCACACATTGATATGTTGGTAGACAATACAACTAAATTCAAAGTCTTTTCGTTTATGGACAAATTTTCCGGTTATAATCAAATCAAAATGGCACCCGAAGATATGGAGAAGACACATTCATTATGCCCTGGGGAACATTCTGTTATAAAGTGATGCCTTTCGGTGTAAAGAATGCTGGTGCAACATACCAAAGAGCTATGACTACTCTTTTTCACGATATGATGCATAAAGAGATCAAAGTCTACATTGATGATATGATTGCCAAATCAAATGATGAAGAAGAACACGTTGAGCATTTGTTGAAGTTATTCCAATGTTTGAGGAAGTACAAACTCCGCTTGAATCCCAATAAGTGTACTTTTGGTGTTCGTTCTGGTAAGTTGTTGGGCTTTATTATCAGTGAGAAGGGTATTAAAGTTGATCCTGCCAAGGTCAAAGCAATACAAGAGATACCTGCACCCAAAATTGAGAAGCAAGTTAGAGGTTTTCTCGGCTGCTTGAATTATATCTCAAGACTCATATCACATACGACTGTCACGTGTGCGCCTATATTCAAGCTTCTTCAGAAAGATCAATCTTGTGATTGGACTAAATATTTCCATAAAGCTTTTGACGGTATCAAAGAGTATATGCTTGAGCCTCTGATTCTGTCTCCACCTGTTGAAGGAATACCACTAATCATGTATTTGACTGCACTTTATGAGAGTATGGGCTATATTCTGGGTCAGCAAGACGAAATTGAAAAGAAAGAATATGCAATTTACTACCTCAGTAAGAAATTCACCGACTGTGAGACTCGGTATTCTGTGCTAGAAAAGACTTGTTGTGCATTGGCTTGGGCTGCTAAGCGTCTGCACCAGTATATGTTAAATCATACTACTTGGTTGATATCCAAAATGGATCCAATCAAGTATATTTTTGAAAAGCCTGCTTTAACTGGGAGGATTGCTCGTTGGCAGATGTTGTTATCCGAGTATGATATTGAATACCAATCTCATAAAGCAATTAAAGGTAGTGTCTTGGCTGACCATTTGGCTCACCAGCCGATTGAAGACTATCAGTAAGTACAATATGATTTTCCTGATGAAGAGATTTTGTACTTAAAAATGAAAGATTATGACGAACCATTGCTTGAAGAAGGGTCGAAGCCTGGTTCCCATTGGGGCATGTTATTTGATGAAGTTGTTAATCAATATGGTAATGGCATTGGGGCCGTAATTATCACTCCTCAAGGCACTCATTTTCAGTTTACATCTAGATTGAATTTCAAATGTACAAATAATATGGCTGAGTATGAAGCTTGCATTATGGGGCTTGAAGAAGCCATCGATCTCAGAATCAAGTATCTTGACGTCTATGGAGATTCAGCTTTGGTTGTGAATCAGATCAAAGGAGAATGGGAGACGAATCAACCCGGTTTGGTACCATATAGAGACTACGCGAGGAGGATTTCAACTTTTTTTTACAAAGGTTAAGTTTCATCATATCCATCGAGATGAAAACCGGATGGCAGATGCTCTTGCAACGTTGGCTTCCATGATCGTGATGAAATTTTGGAATGAAGTTCGCAATTTGACTGTAATGTGTCTTGATAGGTCGACTCATGTATTTGCTGTTGAAGAAGCTAAAGATGAAAAGACATGGTATTTTGATATTAAGTGTTTTCTCCAAAGTCAGATTTACCCGCTTGGGGCATCTTTGAAAGATAAGAAGACTTTGAGAAGATTAGTTGGCAACTTCTACTAGAATGGGGATGTGCTTTACAAAAGAAACTTCGATATGGTTTTGCTCAGATGTGTGGATAGACACGAAATAGACCTGTTGATGACTGAAGTCTATGAAGGTTCCTTTGGTACTCATTCCAATGGACATGCTATGGCTAAGATGATGTTTAGAGCAGGTTACTATTGATTGACAATGGAATCTGACTGTTGCAAGTTTGTAAAGAAATGCCACAGGTGTCAAATTTACGCGAATAAGATTCATGTTCCTCCGACAATGTTAAATTTCATTTCCTCTCCATGGCCCTTCCTCATGTGGGGGATTGATATGATTGGCATGATTGAGCCTAAAGCTTCGACCGACCATTGTTTCATTCTGGTCGCTATTGATTACTTCACCAAGTGGGTTGAAGCGACATCGTATGCAAATGTGACCAAGCAAGTTGTTGTGAGGTTTATCAAGAACCAAATTATATGTTGTTATGGTGTGCCAAGTAAGATCATTACTGATAATGGATCTAACTTAAACAATAACATGGTGGAAGCTCTTTGTAAAGACTTCAAGATTGCACATCATAATTCTTCTCCCTACAGGCCTAAGATGAATGAGGTTGTTGAAGCTGCAAACAAGAACATTAAGAAGATTATTCTGAAGATGGTTGTGACGTACAAGGATTGGCATGAGATGCTCCCATTTGCTTTTCATGGGTACCGTACATCCATCCGCACTTCAACAGGGGCAACCCCTTTCTCACTTGTTTATGGTATGGAAGTTGTGCTCCCCGTATAGGTTGAGATCCCATAATTGCATGTTTTGATGGAAGCCAAGTTGATAGAAGCTGAATGGTGCCATACTAGATATGATCAGCTGAATTTGATTGAAGAGAAGAGGTTGACTGCCATGTGTCATGGTCAGTTATACCAGCAGAGAATGAAGAAGGCATTTGATAAGAAGGTCAGGTCGCGTGTGTTCCGAGAAGGTGACCTTGTGCTTAAGAAGATTCTATCTTTTAAACTGGGTGGTAGGGGAAAATGAACTCCTAATTATGAAGGTCCATATGTTGTGAAGGGAGCCTTTTCAGGCGGTGCTTTGACTCTCACAACTATGGATGGTGAAGAGTTCATTCATCATGTGAACGCCGATGCAGTCAAGAAATACTTTGCCTAAAAAGAAAAGAACAACTCGCTAAGTTGAAAACCCGAAAGGGCGGCTTAGGCAAAAATGAGCGTCTCGGTGGATTGAAAACCCGAAAGGGCGATCCAGGAAAATATTAGAGATATAAAGCAGAAAATTTATCCCGATAGATTTAGTACCCTATCCTAGGGTAACCTATGCAAAATTAGGGATTATGGCAAGTAACTGTATTTGGTTGATCCCTACCCGTGAGAGCAATTTTGAGCAAGTCAGTCAGTTCTGATTCATCATTCTCAACCGAAGTCAAGAGCATAGTGGATATTGAAGTTGGTAGAAGGATTAGTGATCATTGTATTCAATGTAGCCATTTTCCATGTAAATTACCATTTTTCAACTTTTATAAAAGATCTATGGAGTCTTATTATTTATAGACTACCATTCTATTAAATAAAGTTGAGCTTTTTATCCAATTGTTTTTATTCTTATTTATTAAGCCAAATAGAATTGAATTTTATGATGATAATTTTGAAATTGAATTAATAAGTAAAATCATTTTTCTTAAATAATAATGAAAGCAATTACTTTTAAACAATCAATTTCAGTAAAGAATGTCCTTAAATAATCAATTTCAGTAAAGAATGTCCTTAAATAATAATGAAAGCAATTACTTTTAAACAATCAATTTCATGGAATTCTCTCGTGTCTCCAACAGCTTTTAAGTCGTAGCCTGACCTACGCACAACACTTTTATCCCCTAGAGTCTCTGTCTCCCTAGTGAGTGTTCCTTATGGAATGCATTTTGCTCATGTGGACTTTCAGTCTCTCCGAATTCTTTTCCTTTGTGGCAACATTTTCCCCCACAGAGATTCCTTTTAACATTCAAATCATATGCCACATGAGGTCTCCTAGGGACCAAAATTTGTTTCTATATGTTTTTATTTAAGTCCATTCTACTGAGTTGATACGAAGATTTTAACCTTCACATCCTCAGTTAGAATGTCCTTAAATAGGGGCCGCTGTAAGACCCCAATTTTGACCCTAAGATCCCTCATGATATCTCATCATATGCAATAGCATGGGGATCACACCTTGGCATCCTCCTCACCCCTAATTCATTGGGTTTACATTGGGAGAGATCACCAAGCATATTTTGATTGTATCATACTTTGTCTTTCATTATTTACTAACCAAAATATCAAAAATATGTCAATGTATAGTTTGTTGCTTTTGTAGGTAGTGTGTATGCTCACCCATGTTCCATCAAGCTCATATCTAGGGTTTGAAACCCTCAATGCAAGGAGACTAATCAAGAAATGGTTCACATTGGTTCTAGACATCATATATGGATCCATATTCTTCACATATCATTTTGATCAAGATTTCATCAAGAGTTTGAAGTTTGTTTGCCTTGGAAATCCTAGTTCATTTGGTTGTCTTATGTAACTTCCTCAACAAGTTTCTTAATCAATTGATAAAATATTTCAAGGGATACTTCATGTTACATCATCTTATGCATATATGATCCTCCATGAGTCCCAAATACCAATAGAATGTCAAGCTAGCAAGATAGTTCATGGTGGTTGACTAGAGAAAGTCAATTGGTCAAAACTGGGGTTCCCTAGACCCTATCTCCTGCAATTTTTGTCAAAACTGGGGTTCCCTAGACCCTATCTCCTGCAAAACTGGTCAAAACTGGGGTTCCCTAGAGAAAGTTACTCCTTATTACATTACAAACAACTTTAATGTTGAATTCAATAGCTATTTTTTCATGGAAAGTCATTTTTTATGGTGAAAGATTATAGGTCATTTTGTCTGAACCCTGGTTATGAGGTCAACTTTCAAGAACCATAACTTGCTCAAATTTTATGAGATGAAATCCATTCAAATTCCATGATCAAATTCACGATGTCTACTTAAAGTTTGATGTTTGTAGGAAGTTCAAGTTCAACTTTAAAGTGCATGTGCCAAGAGGAAACATTATAGGTCACTTTGGACCATTACCATTGAACAAGTGATTTTCCTCAACTTCTAAAATGCAAAACACCTTCATGCCAAATCCAAATGAGGTTAAATTTGAGACCAAATTGAATAGGTTTGAAATATCTACCACTTTTATGAAGGAACGTTTTCCATTTAAAGTCCATAGGAAAAGTTATTCAAGCTGGAAGAAGTGAACATTTGACTTGGTACTTAGAAATTTTTCAAATATGTTTGATTTCCCAAATTTCCACCTCAAAATTGATCATGATCCAAGCTTCAAATGGAAAAGTTTTCAACATGAAAGTTGTTCCCCTTGATCTCAGCTTTCCAAAAAGTCCAATATCATCTCATTTGGATCAATATTAAAGGACTTGCACATGGGTGCAATGCGTGGTACCATTTGGAAAGATTTCATGATCAAACTCATTTCAACATTGCATGGCTTAATGCAACACTTTGAGCATGACCTATGCACGATTTTGGACCTTTTCAAATGATTATTTGGGCTTTGCACACGCCCATGGTAGCTCATGAAAGAAGTTGCTAATTTTGAACATTCAAATGAAAGTGTGTGAAAAGCATATGCATTGGCTATAAATAGAGAAGCAATATGATCAGAACTTCATCAACACCTTGCGCAAGCTTTGCCAGAGCAATCCAAACCCTCCATTTCATAGAATTCTTGAAGGTTTCATTTGAAATCGAGCTATAACTTCATCTTCTGTTTGGAAGTTCAAACTCCAAGAATTCATTGCCTTCTTCATCTCAATTGGTTTCTGCAAGCAAGAGGAAGAGAAAGCAAGCAAATCCAGATCAAGATCAAGTGAATTTGAAGCAACTTGAAGGTGATTTTTCAGAAACTTCATCTCTTAGATTCTCTCTCAGTTCTTCACCATTCTTTATGATTTTTGGTTGGATGAAGTCCTATCAATGTAGGCAACAAGATTGAGTTGCTTTGAGGTCAAATCGAAGCAACTCAATTCATGATCCTCAAAGTTCAAATCCCAGTATCTTTTTATATACTTGGAATTTGAGAAAATTGAGGCCAGATTCGTGATCCTGAGCATTTTCTCTTTGAAATAATGTAATTGTTTGTCATTTTCTATTGAAATGAAGTTGGACCAGTCCGATGGAGGTCACCGGAGAAGATGACCGGAGCTCTAGCTCCGGTGGTGTGTTGTCACGTTTCCTGGCCATATGATCAAGTTGAAGTGTTATAATCTGGACCGTTCCATTTGATTACCACGCGTACATCGGTTTGACCAAGGTCCACATTGGAACACGCGCGTGTGACCATAAGATCTGCCACCTCAATTAATGAGGGAGATCTTATGGCTCTTGTTTTTTTGTATTTTCTGATTTTTCATTTAATTGCTTTATTTTGTTTAATTCATAATAATTTCATTTTTAATCCAAAAAATATGGGACTTTCACCAAAAATCTTTAAATATTTTCCTATTTCATTTTCTGAATTAAAATTATTTTTTGGATTAATTTTGATATTTTTCATGAATTAATTGTTTTTGTGCATATTTTTAATTGTTTAAAAACACTTATGACTTTTTAAAAATCATGAAATTTTTTGTATAAGGTACTTTGACCTTGTTTGACCTAGGATAAATCTCTTGGCCATTTATTTGGTGTTTTGAAGAGATTTTAGGTTTTGACCAAATTAAATTGAATTTTTATGCATTTTTAATTTGTTTTTTAATTGATTAATTGTGTAAAAATTATGTTGAGCCATTTTTATGGTCTTGTGATGTTTGACTACTTATTTGGGCCTTGGTCAAGGTTGATTTGAATTTTGTTAGGTTAAAATCATTGGATTTAGGGGATTGATGAAATGTACATTTCATCTCCCAAAATGAATGAATGATTTTAGTTTGATAAAATTCCTCCCATGGTCAGTTTGTGTTTCTCTCATCTCCCCTCCCTCTTCATCTTCATTCCCATTCTCTCCCATCCATTTCATTGACCAATGAAATCTCAATATCCTAAGGCTAATTGGTTCATCAATGACCTTGTGTCAGATGAACCAATACAAGTATGGATGAGATAGGTCCATCCACCTTGATCTTTTCTTTTAGTGTGTGGTATGTTTTAGGAGTTTGGTTCATTATACCAAATCTCTAACATGCATTAGCACCTAAATTTTTATTGCCCGACTGTTTACTATGGAAATTGGTAAACAACCGCTGGTCCTCCCTGGTCTTAAAACGAAGGGTTACTTGCAGGATCGACCAGTTGATCCTAGGACATGTGCTAGTGCAAGTGAGACTTGTTCAAACTTCGACGAAATGACTTTGTGAGGAACGACTCCCAACAAAGTGTCGAACAAGTGTAGGGTTTTTCCACACGAACGATTTTAGACAATGTTATCGCTTATAGGTGACTTGTGACCGACGGCGCTATAACATTCAAAAGATGTATACTACGAACACGCTTTTGGTAAACTCTATGATCGTGATAGAGTCAGTGTCGGCAGCGTAAACGACAACGTAAAATGATAACTCAAAAGCAAAAGAAATTAAAATAAAATGTTCAACGAGAACAATTGAAAAGTAGGGAAGTTGCATTGAAATAAATGTGGTGATTCACGTACATAGCACTCTCAGAGAAACTCTTGCTTCCTCGCGCTGGGAATGGGAAGTTTTCTTACAAGTGATTTCGTAATACAAAGTGAACACCTCTAGCCCCTTGTGGGATACTCCTATTTATACTAAACTAGAGGAAACTACTCCTAAGCTAACTTCTTAGAAACTATCAGATGTTATGACCCACAATCTGTATAACCGCCGCACCCATGTCTTGTTAACTGCTCCACGTTATGGCGCTCTTATTTCTTTTGGAACTGCTATTTTGTTTTAAATTTAAAATTTCTCCCGCACAGACGTTAGGGCGAAGCTGTCTTCTGCATATTTAATTCGAATTCTTTAAGTCCCACACCTCGCGTTGGCCGACATAATGGCATGTCGACGGAGCCAGCTTTCCTGTCGGCCTCGTCCTTTGGTTTGTTTTTCTTTCTTGCTTGCTTTCAACATCTTTTTACCTTTTGGTAGGGTATGATCCCCACATTCACAGGCTTCTTTCATTACTTGTGCTTTTAACCTGCCTTAGGAATATTTCGTGGTAATAAAATGCCCCCCAGAGATGCCATTTTCGACTGTCGATGTTGATGAGATGATGGCATCTCTGAAACTGTCGACTTACCCTTTACTGTTCCCGCTTCTACTTACTGGGACCTCTGTGTACCCCACGTGGGTGACGTCAGACAATCATGGCGAGCGTTTCTTCTTCTCCTCGAGACGCACAAAATCACGTCTACGTCACTTCACGTCTCCAACACTGAATGTGTTTGCCTTTTTGTTTGCCTTCTCTCCTCCACGTGTCTGTAGGCGTGGGAACGTGAGTATACATGTCGGCCATGGAAGTGTAATCGTCCATATTCTTTGCTCAGGGTTTAAGGGCTATAAAACCCTCATTCTTCTTTCTTTTTCTCTTTTTTGGCTTTCTTGATTCAGCATTTACTTGTCTTCTGCTTTTTCTGTGAAAAAATCTTCCACTCCACACGAAGAAACCTTCTGTTCTTTCCATGGCCACCTCTAACAAACCTTCAGCTGCTGAACTCACGCGCCCCATCAACATTGATGGTAGGGAGTATGTCCCTGAGCCTCCATTGGTAGAAGAAAAGGAGAAAATATGGCGTTCTCAGGTATTGATTCCTTTCTCTCTGGCTAATGAACCCTTAGCGTTTCTAGGTCCTCTCCCAGAAAACCGACACCCAGAGATTACCAAAAATGACTCTTCCCTTTTCTCGCCAGTCACATTTCTGAACCTGTGATATCTGCTCAACAACCCTTCTCCCTTCGATACGTCGATAGGAACTTCAGAACCGCTCCTCCCAGGAATTGTCCTAAGTTTTGTGCTTGGATGGACCGATTGGAAACGGAGAAAATCGACCACTTGAAAAGGACAGGCATCTATACCCTCTTACAGATTGCACGTTGTGGCCCTCCCCAGTCTTGTGGCATGTTATTAGCTGCCCTTAAATTCTGGGAGAGTTCGACCAACTCTTTCCATACTAGATGTGGCATGATCACGCCGACACTCCTAGACATTGCTGCGATCACTGGATTGAGACCGACTGGCGAAGTTTTTGACTGCGAGGCCGTAGCACCAGTCTCCTTGAGGTTCGACGTTGGTGACTCTCGCAAACCAACATACAACAATTTTATTGATCATCACGGCACTTCTGCAGGCCCCGTGACCGACGAGGAACATGTGGCGTTCTTGACCCTTTGGCTGTCCCGTTTTGTTTTCTGCTCAAGGTCTATGCAGGTAGCCAAACACTTTTCTCTCCTGGAAACCCAATTGCATCAAGAGCGTGACGTTGCCTGGGGTCAGCTGCTGCTAGCCTCTCTCTATGAGTCTCTATCTGAGGTTGTCTGCCAGATTAGGCTCTTCGACCCTGAGAACTCCAGGAAGAAGAATGTATTAGTTCATGGCCCTTTCTGGTTCCTGCAATTGTCGCTCAATGCCACCTTCTCCAAAGATGTAGCTCCCTATGGGATGAGGAGGGTTGCGTGTCCACCAGAGGAACGACATGTTATTTGGAAACGGTTGATCCCCTTGACACCCATCGACAAGAACTTTCCAGACCTTCGAGTGTTTTGCCTCATCTTCGACATCATGTTGACTCGTTTCGATTTCCTACCCTCTATGGCTCCTTTTTGCCGTCAAACTGAGGGTCCTGAGTGGTTTACCAGACCTTTCCCTCCGGCTGACGGGGAACTGAGGGTTGAATCCTTCCTCATTTGGAGGCGGTTTTTGGTCCATCGCTTCTTGTCGGCGGAGACTGCCAGCAGCAATCCTGGTCTAGTAGCTTACCAGCCTAACCTTGTGGCCAGACAATTTGGTCTTTGCCAATTCATCCCCAAACCTCTGTTTTCTTCTCAAGAGTTACTTGCCAATATCCTTTGCGGCCAACCTTGGAGCGAGGTCGAAGAGGAACTCAAAAACATTTGGAAAAACCGACCGCGTCTTCCCTCTCTCCCTTTCCGACCAGCCCACTACTGTACCAAGGAATTCCATGATTGGTGGCAGTCCTATTTTACCCTTTATGTTGGAGATCCTAATGCAAAACTTTCTGAATTAACTGAGGCTTTTGTTTGTTTGCAGGTGAAGTCGACTAAATGTAAGGCTCTTCATGTCAAACAAATTCGCGCTTTCCAGAATTATTTCCAAGTTGTGTATCGACCAAATAATCTTCGTGGGACCATCTGGAAAGCTGCGGTCGAACTAAAAGTGAAAGTAACCGACCAACTTTCGAAACTCAAAATTCCTGCTTACGTGAAAGACAAATATCTTTACGCTCTTCACTCCGGAAAACTCAAATTCCCTCCTCTGCCATCTAGTCCACTGGCTTTGGCCTTTGGTCATTTGGTTCTAGTGTGGTTCTATTGTCCCATTTCGTACATACAGAACGCCTCTAAAAAGAGAAAAGCCGACAGAGTGGTCCCAACGAAGTATTATCTGCCTGAGTACTCAGGACGGCTTCATATTGATCCTCAATATGTTAGCGTGTTTGAAACCACGCAACTTGGTAACATTTCTCTGGAAATTTTAGCACTCCCTTTTAGCTGAATCTTGCCACTTACTTGCGTTTCCTTTATTTATTTGCAGCGCTCCCAATAAATCCTGCAGGTTCTGTATCTGTTGACCAAACTGCTCCCTCGTCACAACAGGCTCAGGTTCAACTCTGGCTGTCTCACTATCTCCTTTGATTTTTACTTTTATTCTTAGCCATCCTTTCCTTTCCTGCAGGTGCCAAAAACTTGATCGGAAAAATAGCGAGTGTACTATTTTTACCGATGTAGTAATAAGGAGTTTTATTTCCAAGTATCGATCTCAGGGATTGCGTAGGAAATACTTATTTAACTTTGATTCTATCAGAACAAAAAGATAATGGTTTGGTTGTTTTTGGAATTTCACCAATAAACACAACAGACAGTAAAATATAATTGATTAATATAAAATATGCTAGGGGAAGTGGTTGATTTAACCAGTTATGAATTCAGTCAAAATTTCCTTAATACATATGAAACATTCAATCACCTAACCTCAGAATGTTCTTCCTTAAGTCCTTAAGGAAGAAATTATTAAACTACCAATTCTTACTCAAATGTCCATTCAATTAATCATTGGTTTTAATCATAAACAATATCAAGGTTTACGGTGATTTACAAAAGTTCCTAGTCCTAGGTGATACAATTATAAACCCAATTGTGTGAAAACCCTAACAATCACAATCCTGTTATTGATAGTCATAGATCAATTTGTATTTGTCCGATACAAAAGCATAAGCACATCACACAATTGAATTGAAATTCGTAACATAATAAATAGGAAATCTAGAGTTAGAATTCATAACATCAGATCAAATCAGGACCACCCCCCTAGCATTGGGGGTTTAGCCTCTCATAGCATTCAAAGAAATCATAGTATAGAAATTAAACATTACAAAGAATTAGGAGATTTTGATCTTCAATGGGTGATGCCCTTGAATCTCGTCGTCTTCGAATCCTCCGTAGTAGCTATCTTCCCCGGTGCAATGTTTATTTTCGTACGTAAAAAAAAAAGTGTTTTCTCTATCTCTCCCAAGTCTTCTAATAGCCTCCAATGGATTTTTCCCAGCAAAAAGTCCAAACTACCCCTAATGAACCAGGCAGATCCACGCAACAAAAAGTGAAATTTCTCAGCCGCGCTCATCAACACGGGCAGTATGTACACACACGGGTGCCCGTGTTGATTCACACGGGCAGTGTGTATACACACGGGTGCCTGTGTTGCTCTTCAAAAGTTGTGATTTTTAAAGCAAGCTACAGAGGTAACAACACGGGTTGTGTTCCTACACACGGGTGCCCGTGTTAATGCACTGTTTTAAATAACACGGTCGTGTGTCACCACACGGGTGCCCGTGTTACTCTCTGTTTTTTCCTCTCCAAGCTTGCTTTGCCTGACCAACAACACGGGCAGTGTTGTGGCACACGGGTGCCCGTGTTGAACTGTTGTATTTTCATATTTTTGCCTTTCTGAGTATCCCCAACTCCACTATTAGTGCTTTTAAACCTGTGCAACGGCCTGTAACAATAACACTACCAAAACGAAGCGTAAAAGAGACCTTTTTGACATAAACATGTAATAAAATGAAATGCGATACCAAACTAACAAAACATGATAAATGACTCTGAAATAACTATAAACAAACACAAATCTTACCAAAGTGATGAAAATACGTCGGATTAATCGTGGGAATTCAATGGAAATGGTGACCGATCAGGTTGCTCCTGAGCAATCTTCTGACGATGATAGGCGCCCCATATATCAAGTCTTAAAGAAACCCAGCTCTTCAGTATGCTCCTCTTTGAAGCATCTCCATTCTCTTTTGCTTTCTAAAGGGGAACCTTATGTGGTTGCTAATGTTTCACTTATGTGCAGGGTCAACCACGTTCGACAGAACCTACTGGCTCTTCCGTCTCCAAAAAATCCAAAAAACACAAACGCTCTGCTCCCGCGGGCACTGAGGTATTTCTTGTCGGCTCGTCTTCTCTTTTGGCTAGACTAGTTACTTATAACCTCTCTTCGCGTCTCCAGCACACCTCCCACCATAAATCTAAAAGCCATCATGGCCACAAAAGGAAGAACCATGACTCTCCTTCCAAGAGTGGTGACAATAGAAGGAAGAGGCATCATACAACGCCTCCTTCAGAGGTCCCTGTCACAGATGCCGACACTCCTGTAGTCGATGCTCCCATCCTTGGTACGGTCCCTGCTCCAGTCGTGGGAGCTTCGCCGTCGATTGGTCCCTCCCCCGCTACTGCCTTGGGGGACACACATCAGGATGCGGTTTCCCCTGCATCTACACAGGTATTTGCCCGTATTCCTATTTATTTCTTTGGATTTTTTTGTTGCGCTTCTCTTACACAATTTTCTTTCTGCAGGCTGATGCTTCTACTGAGCCGACCCAGCCTATTGCTGACTATACTCCCGCGTCGCCGGTTTCTTCCCTAGCTCGCCCCTTTCAATCTGTCGACACCGCTGGTGAGTCCATTGAATTTCCACTCCAGATCAATGACAGTGACTCTGATTCGGTCACTAGTCCTGCGATGTATCTAGACTCCAGTTCGACTAGTTCTGACTCGAGTCTCTCTTCAGCTTCCTTGCAGGATCCACGGGAGCCAGTCGGTGTCGACACCAACAAACAACAATCCTCCCAGACTACTCCATTGTCGACTGCTTCTCCTCAGGTCAATTCTCCGTCGGCAGCTTCTCCTTCGACCTTCCCGGGGCTGGCGATTAAGCCTTCTGCTTTAGAAGCAATTTCTAGACTCCGCAATCTGGTGAAATCGTGTGATGTTTCGTCCAACTCTGAGCAACTCCATTCTGGCAAAATGGGCCCCGAGGCGACGAAAACTAAGGATCTCATGGACAAAATCCGCGTGCACGCCTTGAACTCCGACATTCCTTTCGTGCTCATGCATGAACCTGCTGTCGGTCCAGAGCTTCTGAGCGTAATTGCCCAGCTGAAGGATCTCCAACTCTCTGATTACGCCAAACGTGCTATGGCGGCTTTAGAACAGCTTTTGGTGCCTATGTTGCGTCATATTGACAGCGTTCGGGACACTGAGCGTCAAATTGCTGAAACTGAGGCCTCTGTGAAAGAGAAATGGGAGCTGGTGACGCATGCCGACGCGGAAGTCGCCAGTATGTTGAAGGTCATAGAGGAGCGGAAGACAAAATTGACTTCCAAACAAACACGGGCCGCTGAGATACGTCAACAAATTGATGCCCTTCGGTGTCAAATTGCCATTTTGGACGGTGAATTGGAGTCCATTACCCAAGAGGAGTCGCATTTCGTCGATGAAGTGTTAAAACCTGCCCAGGCTACTGTAGAGCAGACCACCAGTGATGCTTTGGAGGTTGCTGACGAGCTTATGAACGTCGAAGGAACGCTTGAAAAACTCAAAGCCCGTGCCGACACTTTGGAGCCTATGTCTTTGCACTATAATTTTGAACTTAAATCTTTCCAATCCAAATTCGGCCAGCTTTGACCATTTCTGTCGATTGTACTAGTTCATTTTTTGTAATATTTAAACAATGGCTCCTTGCCACATTAATGTTATCTTGACTTTAGCACTGTATACTTCATTTCTGTGCCTTTGCCATTGGTATCTAACATAATTATCTCCAACTTTATTTTTTGACATTTGTTTTAACCTGCCAAAATTTTGACCTCTTGAAGGAGAGGCCTATATTTTTTCAAGTACTTTCCATTCACTCTTAAAATTCGCCTGTCTAGTGCCAACTCTTCGACCTCGTAGGCATTATTAGAAAAGGCCTGCAAAACCTTAAACGGTCCTTCCCAGTTTGGGGACCATTTGCCCAACATTTTATCATTTCTGTCCATAGGCAGGATCACCCTCCAAACCAAATCATCGACAGCGAACACTTTCCCTTTCACCCTTTTGTTGTAGGCTCGGGCGACTTTCTCTTTTTGTCTTAGCAGAGAGTCTAATGCTAGCATTCTTTCTTCGTCTACATCGACTAATTCTTCTGTCATCATGTTCCAGTAATCTTCAGAAGGTATTTCATACTGCCTTTGGGTCCTGACCGCCTAGACCTGAATTTCTACTGGCAATATTGCGTCATGCCCATAAGTCAGTCGAAATGGGGTTGTTCCAGTCGCTTCTTTTGGTGACGTTCGACATGCCCACAAGGTTTGGTCTAACGTCTTGTGCCAATTCCTTGGATTCTTTCCTATGTGTTTCTTTATTAGGCTGATGATCACCTTATTAGCAGTTTCGACTTGGCCATTCGCCTATGCGTAATAGGGGGTAGATGTCAATAACTTGATTCCCATTTCTTTTGCAAATTCTTGCACTTTTCGCCCAGTGAAGACTGACCCCTGGTCGGTTGTAATAGTTTCTGGGATGCCAAATCTGCAAATGATGTAACTCTGGACAAAGTCTATCACAGTTTCTTGGTTTACATTTGGTAATGCTATGGCTTCGACCCATTTTGTGAAATAGTCGATCCCGACTAACACATACTTTTGTTGTTTCGACGAGGCTAGCTTTATTTCTCCTATAACATCCAACGCCCATCCTCGAAATGGCCAGGGTTTCACAATTGTGTGTAACTCGCTTGCAGGCACATGTTGTATGCCCCCATGCAATTGGCATTCCTGACAGCCTTTGGCAAATTCAATGCAATCTTTCAACATTGAAGGCCAATAAACTCCTGAACGCATCAAGAGCCACTTCATCTTCAAACCTGCTTGATGTGCCCCGCACGCCCCGCTATGTACGCTCGATACAGCCATGTATGCTTCACTTTCCCCTAGGCATTTTAATAACACTCCTTCGACTGTCTTTTTGAATAATTCATAATTCACCAAGACGTAGCTAAGGTCCCTATATTTTATCTTTCGATCTGTCGACCCTACGGGGTTACGTAAGTAATCGACTAGCGGTTTACGCCAATCACTCCCTCCCTCGTCATTGACAGCCAAAATTTCAAAATGATTTTTATCTACTGCCCCCAGCTTCATGATCGCCAGATCTGACAGTGACAACATTGTCGCCCGTACTTTCTCTCTTACTTGGATCTCTTCGTCCTGGTCTTTCGCCGTTTTATACCCTGAAGCTTCCTGTGCCAAATCATTTTCTCTTTGGTTTTCTTGCCGTGGTATGTGTTGGAGATTAACTTGCTCAAACCTCTTGAGCAGTCTGATGGTAACCACGAAGTACATGATCAGATTTTCTTTAACACACCTATACTCTTTTGATACTTGTTTAATCATTAACTCCGAATCTCCCATAATTTCGACATTCCTTGCCCCCAATTCCAGCAGTAGTTCAAGTCTGGTGATCAGTGACTCGTATTCTGCTTCATTATTGGTGCATACCCCTTCGATTTTGTATTTGAACTCTGCTGGAATTCCATCTGGAGAAATTATGACTCCTCCTATCCCAGCTCCATGCTTATGTCTTGATCCATCAAAGTATAGCCTCCATGGTGCTAAATCTACGTAATTCTGCGCCATTTCGACCATTGAATGGTCGACCAGAAAGTCTGCTACTACCTGCCCTTTCATCGCTTTCAAGGGTATGTATGTCAGTGAGTATTCTGTTAACGCTAAAGCCCATTTCCCAATTCGACTATGCAAAATTGGTTTAGATAGCATATGTTTAATAATATCAAAATGAGAATATACGTAAACATCAACAGGCTTGATATATTGCTTTAATTTCGTACAAGAGAAATACAGGCATAAACATAGTTTTTCAATGTCACTATACCTAGTTTCAGGATCATTAAGCATTCGACTAAGGTAATACACAGGTCTTTTGACACAATTTTCATCCTCTTGGACTAACATACTTCCTATAGTCGATTGTGAGGCTGCAATATACAATCTCATTGGCCTATGCCTAACATGAGGGGCCAATACTGGAGGCTTAGTCAAATGTTCTTTGATTTTGTCAAAAGCCTCTTGGTGTGCATCCTGCCATTTGAACTCTTCGTTCTTCAGTCGAAGTAGTGGGGAGAACGCTTTTGTTTTTCCACTTAGATTTGATATGAATCTTCTAAGAAAAATTATTTTTCCCAAAAAAGATTGCAGCTCCTTTTTGGTCGACGGAGGCTTGACGTCCATAATGGCTTTTGTTTTGCTTTGGTTTACTTCAATGCCCTTTTTGTGCACCACAAATCCATGGAAGTCGCCTGCCTGCACACAAAAAGCGCATTTTAATGGATTCATTTTTAATCCACATTTCCTCATCCTCAGGAAGGCCTTTCGGAGATGGTCGACGTGAGTATGTTGTGCATTTGATTTTATCACGATGTCATCAATATAGACTTGCATGAAGTCTTCAATGAAGTCATGGAACATTGAGTTCATTACCCTCTGGTATGTTGCTCCGGCACTTTTTAGGCCGAATGGCATGACCACCCACTCATATGTCCCTAAAGCTCCTGGACATCGAAACGCCGTCTTTGGCACGTCTTCTTCTGCAATAAAAATTTGGTTATATCCAGCATAACCATCTAACATGCTTAAATATTCAAAACCAGCGGCCGAATCGACCAGCATCTCAGCCACGGGCATGACATATTCATCTTTTGGGGTGGCAGCATATAGATCTCTAAAATCAATGCACACTCTTAAAGACCCATTTTTCTTTATGACTGACACAATATTGGCCAACCATTCGACATATCTTGCAGTTTGGATAAACTTGCTTTTCAGGAGTCTTTCTACTTTTGTTTTTATCTTTGCCATAATCTCTGGGGCGAAACGCCTGGGCGTCTGCTTCACTGTCTTTCTTCCAGCTTTTATGGGCATCTTTAACTCGACTAAATCTCTACTCAAACCAGGCATTTCATTATAATCCCAAGCAAAACAATCTCTAAATTCTTTGAGTATGGATATTACCTCAGACTTTAGTTTGTTGTCGATGTTGGCGCTTATATACGTTGGCCTTTTCTCGCCATTCTCGCCAAGTTCGACTTCTTCCAAGGGGTCTTTTGGTCGAATTCTCTCTGGTGCCTTTGGGTCTTTTTCGAACCCTAAAGGTTCACTGTTGTAAATGCAATCCAGACGTTGTATGTCAAAGTCCCCTTCGGCCAAAGTTGGTTTGTCTAGGGGTTTTGGCCCAATAGCCATATGCCCTCCTTTATTCAACGCATAGGCTTCAACAACCATGTTTTCTTCAACCTCGATGGCCGACTTTATTTTGTTTTCGGCAATGTATGCCGAAATCTTTCTTAAAGCTTCTAACTCAGACATCATCACCGGCATCCCTCCAGCCTGTCGGCCGGATACCTGTGTATGGTGGATCATCTAGGCGTTCCACATCCCAAATGAAGTCGTGAGTCTCATGTAGAGTTAGAGAGACGAAAGCTTCACTTAGATTGGCATATACATCCTCAGCTAGGAAGCAAGGAGAAATGTTGGCCAGCTTTCTTTCAAACTCTTTCTTGCCGATATTATTCACATCGGGCATAAAATATCCTTGGTCGGCCTCGATATTTTCGGCCACCCCATCCTCTCTCCAGATCACCAGTCTTTGGTGTACTGAAGAGGGTACAGCTCCGACGCCATGTAGCCACTCTCTACCAAGTAGCAAGTTGTAACTTGGCCTTGCGTCTATCACCATGAATAATGTCGGTCTGGTCACGGAACCTACTGTAACATTCACCATAATTACTCCCATGGTGCTTTTCGTCTTTCCTCCATAGTCTGAAAAGACCACGTTATTAGACCTGATGTCGGTGTCGTACTTGCCAATCTTCCTCAGAATATGGTGTGGCATAATGTTGACCGTAGCACCACAGTCGACCAAGATTTTGTTGACGGTTACGCCTTCCACTTTTGCCCTGATCAACAGTGGTTTCAAATGGTTTTTCATGTTCATCGTTGGTCTTTCGAACATTGCCTCTTGGCTTTCAGCAACACCATCGTTCAGCACAAAATAGCATCTTGGTGGATGCAAAGCCATTTCTTCAGCATCATCATTGTCCACTGACCTTTCGACTTCAGTCACACACTTGTATTCTTGTGGTAGGATTGATACCATGTTGACCAGGATGTCGAGGCTTGCTTCGGATTCTGAATTGAAGTCATCAGTCACTTCATCAGAACATTTTTCAGCTGGTCGACGGACATACTTTCTTATCCGTTCTTTCACCGCTGTGCCGATCTTCACAATTTTCTTCTCAGTACTCGCCTTGCTAGTCATGCCTCTTGCCGCGTCTCTTTCAGCCTGTTTACGCCTCTGAAATCGTCTCCATTGAGTCCTTGTCATGGGGTTCTTTCCCAAATAGTTTTCAGAGATATGAGTTCTCTTTTAAGACTTGAATTCATACCTATAGTTTACTGCTAGACCTCCTCTAGTATCAGCAACAACCCCTTGTGGGGTGTCTTGTCTTTCCTGAGGCTTAATCCAAGTACCTCTAGGAGCACTGGCCGACGACACGTAGCTTTTAGGCCTTGTTGGGTGATTTCCCACAGCCCCTTTTAAGCCTCTTTCATTCTGGTAACCCCTGGTTGGCACATTCCTTTTGCTCTTACCCAACTGCAGCTTCTGGAAGTTCTCTGCTGCTATTTTGTCGGTGACAGCACCACACCTTGGGCACAGGCACACCTGTGAACCCTTGTTTTTGCAGCGATACAGAAAATCCACCAAGTCTTCATCAGCCCTTGGGTAAACTTCAGCTATATCGACATCAGGGCTTTCCCTAGTTTGCTCCAGCATGTTGGCCTCATCATATTCGCTGATCTCGACCATGTTGATCTCGACTGGTTCGACGAACAGGGCTTCCTCCTAATGAAGAGGATCCGTGTCGATCTTCATCCTGCGGCCAGCAAATTTCAGCCTGCCTTCTTGAATTGCTTTCTGAACCAAATCCCTGAAAAGGTAACAATTAGAGGTGTTATGACCAAGATAGTTGTGATATTTACAAAACACTCTTTTCTGTCTTTGTTCCAATGGTGGTATTTTAGTACTAGGTGGCAGCACCATCTGCCCATCTTTGACCAATAAGTCAAAAAATTTCTCACACTTCGACACGTCGAAAGTATAAGTTTTCGAAGGGAATTTTGGGTTGTTTTCGACAGGATTCTTTCCTTGCGCAGGCAGCAATGAGCGACACTCATAGGAGGACCCTGGCTTTAGTTCAGCCACGTCGATTTCTAATTCGGTCGATGAAGCATAATCGGCCTCACGTATTGGGTCTGTCGCGTTGTATTCGACAAACGCTACCTTTTCTTTCTTAGACTTATTATGCCTAATTTTTTCTAGCCTCAATCGTTCTAGATGTCAGACTCTGTCGGCCAGTTGTGACATACTTTTCACAAAAGTTAGATCTATCTTCTTCCTAATGGAATAATCTAAACCTCCTGCGGCCATTTGAACTAGTTCATGTTCTGGCACTTGTGTGAAACACATAGCCTTTAAAGACCTAAAACGATTCAGATAATCATCTATGCTCTCAGCGAACCTTCTCTTGATATTAGACAATTCCGCCAAACTAATTTTGGAGTGTCCTTCATAAAACTGTTCATGGAACTTCTTTTCTAGTTTGGCCCATGAGTCGATGGAACTTGGGGCCAACGAAGTAAACCATGTGAAGGCAGCCTTGGTCAGAGAGGAAGGGAAGTTTTTTACTCTTAAGCATTCATTATGAGCTAGATCCTCTGACTCTGTTAAGTATCTGGCGACGTGCTCTATTGTCGATTCACCAGACTCTCCCCCAAATTTAATGTACTTAGGCACTTTCATCCCCCTGGGCGCCTCGGCTTGGAGAATAAACTCAGCTAACGGGGAAATGTATAATGGCCTTTGTAACGTGGCACCCATGCCGTTTCTAGCCATAATCCTTTCGACAATAGTTGTCAAATTATTTTCCACCGCCAAGTCTTCTTGTCGGTGTTGGTCGACGATTTGATTAGCATCCTGCTGTCGGTTGACCATTACCATCTGGTTACGTCCCGCGACTCCTGATTCGACGCCTTGATGTTGGAGGGGTCTAATGATTTGTCCTTCGTGGACTGTCTCCTCCTCTGCTGCCCCTATCTCTATCTGCACAGGAACAGTCGGTCTAATTGTTGGCGTTATCTATCGGGCAGGTGCCCCCAGAAAATTGCATAAACGCGTCAATTGGTTCGCCACCTGCCTGTTTGTTTCAGCAGATTCTTATATTAGTGGATTGAAGATTGTGCCCATCTGGTTGGTCAACATGTTAACCAATTCATGGTTACTATCGCCCATTTGCTGTCTCAACACCACTACCGAAGTGTTCGACAGCGGCATGGTTCTGTTTTGAGTAATGTTCCTTATGTTGCCCCCTTGCGTCGATCCTTGCAAGGGAAGGTTTGTTTCTGAAAACAGTATTGCACTGGATGTCGATTGATATCCGGGCATTAAGGAATACGGCATTCCATAAAGCGTATCTATGGTGCCAAAGCGAGGCACATAAGGTTTGAACGTCGTTATCGTTGATCCTGAACCCCCCGGTGGAGGCTGAGGAATTGATGTTCCAACCGCACCCGTAGTCGACATGGTTAGGGCTGCATTTGTCATCGGCAGCAAAGTGGCAACCTGTGAAACTACTGTTTCTGTATTGGATAAAGTCCCTCGTGGAACTTCATCAGTGTTAGTTTCTGACATCTTCACACTACTTCGTGGCTTATTATATAACTTGCCACTTCTAAGTTTCATGCAATTTCGCAACTGCTCTAGCACCGTCCCACTGGGCGTGCCATTTTGTTTACTGTGGAAATTGGTAAACAACCGCTGGTCCTCCCTGGTCTTAAAACGAAGGGTTACTTGCAGGATCGACCAGTTGATCCTAGGACATGTGCTAGTGCAAGTGAGACTTGTTCAAACTTCGACGAAATGACTTTGTGAGGAACGACTCCCAACAAAGTGTCGAACAAGTGTGGGGTTTTTCCACACGAACGGTTTTAGACAATGTTATCGCCTATAGGTGACTCGTGACCGACAACGCTATAACATTCAAAAGATGTATACTACGAACACGCTTTTGGTAAACTCTATGATCGTGATAGAGTCAGTGTCGACAGCGTAAACGACAACGTAAAATGATAACTCAAAAGCAAAAGAAATTAAAATAAAATGTTCAACGGGAACAATTGAAAAGTAGGGAAGTTGCATTTAAATAAATGTGGTGATTCACGTACATAGCACTCTCAAAGAAACTCTTGCTTCCTCGCGTTGGGAATGGGAAGTTTTCTTACAAATGATTTCATAGTACAAAGTGAACACCTCTAGCCCATTGTGGGATACTCCTATTTATACTAAACTAGAGGAAACTACTCCTAAGCTAACTTCTTAGAAACTATCAGATGTTATGACCCACGATCTATATAACCGTCGCACCCATGTCTTGCTAACTGCTCCACGTTATGGTGCTCTTATTTCTTTTGGAACTGCTATTTTGTTTTAAATTTCAAATTTCTCCCGCCCAGACGTTAGGGCGAAGCTGTCTTCTGCATATTTGATTCGAATTCTTTAAGTCCCACACCTCGCGTTGGCCGACATAATGGCCTGTCGACGGAGCCAGCTTTCCCTGTCGGCCTCGTCCTTTGGTTTGTTTTTCTTTCTTGCTTGCTTTCAACATCTTTTTACCTTTTGGTAGGGTATGATCCCTGTAACACCCCTTTTTCTACCCCAAATTATTTATCATATAATCAGAGTAAATAAGCACGCATATAAAGAAAAGGGCGTCACATCGACGTTTTTGAAACTTAAAACTTTTCAAAAACCAACAATACACCTGGTCATTCAAAATAACACATTTCACTCATCATGAATATTCAAGCAATATGCGTTCGCAGCGGAAAGTAAAGAATACTCATGTATTTCATAATATGATCCATGTCCCATACCATGATCATCTCTCAATAATCACTTCAAATAAAATAAAACAATTAATGACATAAAGCATATCAAGGTAAGATATGAGTTCAATACCACTAATCTACCCAGTGTTACATGACCAGAGCATTGACTCATTACCTAATCTCAAACTAAATACGGAAACTCTCCAGCTAGTCTTGAGCGAGCTACCGTCCACCTACTCCAGCAATACTACTATGTAGTATCTGCACGATACCCATGTAAAGGTAACATTCAAATAGAAAAGGTGAGAATTCCAATCATTATGAAATAGCATAATAAGGCACAATGAATTAAAACACAATTTAAGAATTCATCACACTTGGTATAATCACGTCAATAATATTAACCAACAAACATCTCACATATTTCAACCATACATCACACCCACATCAATTATCACGTAATGATAGACGACTCAATGCAAGACAATGTGACTCCATGCATGCGGTACCTCAATGTGAACTCAAAGTTTCACCATTTTCCGATTCAATATCTAGAATCCAAGCCACGCTTCCGATCCGGACAAGACCAAAGCACTACGTCTGTTTCCAATGAAGGATCACCGCTTAATACTACGCCTAATCCCAATTAAGGATTAACGTCTGCTACGTCTGTTTCCAATTAAGGATCACCGCTTAATACTACGCCTGATTCCAATCAAGAATCAACGTCTGCTACGTCTGTTTCCAATAAAGAATCACCGCTTAACCACTTCCACAATGAAGTCGACCATACTATGAATGAATGCACACATACCAACACATATGCAATTAAGACCTTCTATACCGTCTTAACATTCCACATATCACCATAACTCACAATTGGTACATATACACATTCATCACCACACATCATTTATGATTACATATACACATCCATAACCAGAAATCATTCACAGTCCAATAATGGTATACATACACATTCATACAATATATTATTCACCAATATAGGTCAATCATCAAATATGTACACATAGATTTCATTCCAAAATGCACACAACATTTAAATATCAATTTTTCACTTTTCAAACAGCGTTAACCGGTTAACGCCCTGGGTTAATCGGTTAACGCAAAACAGAATGCGCTTCTTGGCAAATTTTAACAGTGTTAACCGGTTAACGCCCTGGGTTAACCCGTTAACGCAAGACAAAATGTAATTTTTCAATATCGTAACAGTGTTAACCGGTTAACGCCCTGGGTTAACCGGTTAACGCAAAACAGAAAGTTGTTCCTGCGCTAACAACGAAACAGAATGCAGATTTCCCCGCATTTTTCATCGTTGGAGGACTTCCGGACCTCCGATTTCGATTCCGTAAAAGCTACACGTTCAGAAAATTATGACTCATCCAAATATATATTCATTCACAGTTTTAGCATAATTTAATCATCACAATTCAAGAGTATTTATCAAACCTAATAATTCCAAAACCATGCCAATTAAGGATTTCAACCTAAAACATGTTCCTACCCATTGACCCAATCGTACTAACCCATAATAATAAGGATTCCCCCCTTACCTCGTCAATCTGATGGAAACCCTAGCTCCTCTTTACGTTTCCTCTCCTTTTCCTCTATTGCCTTCAATGTTCAAGTGAATTCTAATTCCCACTTCCCTCACCTCTTACTATTTATAATAGTATTCTAGTTGGGCTTAAATCATCTAATTTAATCACCAGGCCCAAAATACCTAATATTTAAATACCTCTATTTAAATTCAAATAATTAACCACTCACTATGCACACCAAGTTAATTAATTAATTCAATTATTTAATTATTTCTCATATCCACTAGATAATGAATTAATACCCCAATTAATTAATTAACACTCCACATAATTAAATTAAAATATAATAATAATAGTATAATAATTAAATACTAAAAAAAATGGGTTGTTACAACTCTCCCCCACTTAAAAGATTTTCGTCCTCGAAAATTTACCTTAAACGAACAACTCCGGATATGATTCCCTCATCTTATCCTCGAGTTCCCACGTAATATTTCCATTGGCGACTCCGCCCCATATCACTTTTACCAAAGCAATCTCCTTACCACGAAGCTTCTTCACTTCTCGATCTTCAATTCGCATAGGTGATGTATCAACTGTCAAATTATCCCGTACTTGCACATCATCTAACGGAACAACATGCGATGGATCCGCAATGTACTTCCTCAATTGAGACACATGGAATACATCATGAAGATTAGAAAGTGATGGTGGTAATGCAATCCGATATGCCACTTCACCTATCCTCTCGGTAATCTGATAAGGACCAATAAAACGCGGCGTCAACTTACGTGACTTCAAAGCTCTACCAACACCCGTTATTGGCGTAACTCGAAGAAACACATGCTTGTCTTTCTCAAACTCAAGAGCTTTCCTCCTCTTATCATGATAACTCTTTTGACGACTCTGAGAAGCCTTCATCTTCCCTTGAATCATCTTAATCTTATTTGTAGTCTCTTGAATCAACTCGGGTCCAACCACAACACTCTCTCCCGATTCGTACCAACATAAAGGAGTTCTACACCTTCTGCCATAAAGAGCTTCAAAAGGTGCCATTCCAATACTCGAATGGAAACTGTTATTATATGTAAACTCGATTAAAGGCAAGAAACTATCCCAATTTCCTCCTTGTTCCAAAACACAAGACCTCAAAAGATCTTCAAGTGACTGAATAGTCCTCTCCGTTTGACCATCATTTTGCGGATGATATGCTGAACTCAAACGCAACTTCGTACCCAAAGCACTTTGCAAACCTTCCCAAAATCTCGAAGTGAACCTCGGATCTCTATCCGAAACAATACTCGACGGTATACCATGCAAACACACAATCCTCTTGATGTACAACTTAGCAAGTCTCTCCATCGAATAATCCATTCTCATCGGAATAAAATGAGCACACTTCGTCAGCCTGTCCACAACGACCCAAATCGCCTCACAATTACTTGATGTTCTTGGTAAGCCCGAAACAAAATCCATAGAGATACTATCCCACTTCCACTCGGGAATAGATAACGATTTCATCAAACCAGACGGCTTTTGATGTTCAATCTTTGACTTTTGACAAGTCAAACATGAATACACAAATTCCGCTACATCCTTCTTCATACCTTGCCACCAAAACATCTTCCTCAAATCTTGATACATCTTAGTAGCACCAGGATGAATACTTAGACCACTTCTATGCCCTTCCTCAAGAATCCTCTTTCTCAAATCCATAACATTCGGAACACACACTCGATCACGACACCTCATGATACCATTCTCATCAATCCGAAAGTCACCACCTTTACCTTGGTTAATCAATGTCATAACATCGACTAACTTCAAATCTGACTTCTGACCTTCTCTAATCTCGTCAAGAATGCCACACGTAAGCTTCAACATTCCAAGCTTAACACACGAAGGCGTCGCTTCACAAACCAAACTCAAATCTCTAAATTGCTCCAACAATTCAAACTCTCGCACCATCAACATAGACATATGCAATGACTTCCTACTCAATGCATCGGCTACAACATTTGCTTTCCCAGGATGATAATTCAAACCAAAATCATAATCCTTCAAGAATTCCAACCATCTCCTTTGCCTCATATTCAATTCTTTCTGATCAAACAAGTACTTCAAACTCTTGTGATCACTAAACACATCAAACCTCGATCCAAACAAGTAATGTCTCCAAAGTTTCAACACAAACACAACGGCGGCCAACTCTAAATCATGCGTCGGATAATTCTTCTCATGAACTTTGAGTTGCCTTGAAGCGTAAGCTACCACTTGCCCTTTTTGCATCAGAACACCTCCCAAACCCAACAAAGAAGCATCACAATACACAACGAAGGTTTCTAACGGATCCGGTAAAATCAAAATAGGAGCCGTAGTCAATCTTCTCTTAAGCTCTTGAAAATTCGCTTCACACTGCGAAGTCCAAATGAAAGCTTGACCCTTCCTAGTCAACTGCGTCAACGGTAACGACAACTTAGAAAATCCCTCAATGAACTTCCTATAATAACCAGCCAAACCAAGGAAACTTCGAATCTCAGCAACAGACTTAGGAGCTTCCCACTGAGATACAGCTTCAATCTTCGTAGGATCCACAGAAATCCCACCGCTCGAAATCACATGTCCAAGAAAACTTACTTCACTCAACCAAAATTCACATTTAGAGAGTTTAGCAAACAACTTCTTCTCTTTCAACATCGATAACACAACCTTCAAATGCTTTGCATGATCCTCTTCGCCCTTGGAATAAATCAATATATCATCGATGAACACAACTACAAACTTATCCAGATAATCATGAAAGATTCTATTCATATACTCCATAAATACACCAGGTGCATTCGTCACCCCAAAAGGCATCACAGAGTACTCGTAGTGACCGTACCTTGTCCTAAAAGCAGTCTTCTGAATATCCTCAGCCTTTACACGAATCTGATGATACTCAAACCTCAAATCAATTTTGCTAAACACACAAACTCCAACCAGCTGATCCATCAGATCGTCAATCCTCGGAAGTGGATACTTGTTCTTAATCGTCACTTTATTCAGTTGTCTATAATCGACACATAATCTCATAGAACCTTCTTTCTTCTTGACTAATAGCACAGGTGCACCCCACGGCGACACACTAGGACGAATAAACTTCTTCTCGAGTAAGTCTTCAAGTTGACTCTTCAACTCTATCAACTTAGAAGCGGGCATTCGATAGGGAGCCATCGATACAGGACTAGTTCCAGGAACTAAATCAATCGAAAACTCGACCTCTCGTTCCGGCGGTAAATCACTTATATCTTCCGGAAATACCTCCGCAAATTCACAAACTATTGGCAGTTCTTCGATCGTCCTCTTCTCCCGAATATCCAAAGTTGCCAACAACATAAACAACTCGGCACCATCTTGCACCGATTCATCAACTTGCTTAGCAGACACACATCAATCTTCCTTAGCATCAACCTCAGGAAAAATAACTGTCTTCTCGAAACAGTTGATATACACCCGATTAACTTTTAACCAATTCATACCCAAAATCACGTTGAGTTGCTCTAACGGAAGACAAACTAAATCAATTCCAAAATCCCTACCAAATATACTCAACGGACAATTCAAACACACATAGGAAGTAGAAACAAAACCCATAGCAGGTGTATCAATAATCATACTTCTACGCATATCAGATAATATGAGATTCAACCTCTTAGCACAATCCAAAGAAATGAAAGAATGTGTTGCACCGGTATCAATAATGGCAATCAAAGGTGTACCATTAATAAAGCACGTACCTTGGATTAGTCTATCATCGGTAGTGGTCTCCGCACCAGACAATGCAAACACCTTTCCCTTCACTTGCTCCTTCTTCGGCTTATCACATTGTGAACTAATGTGACCTTTCTCACCACAGTTGAAACAAGTTACGTTCGAACCAACTCTACACTGGTTTGCTCTGTGACCAATCCTGCCACAATTGAAACACTTCCCAGAATCTCTACTACACTCCGTAGCACGATGGCCTTCCACACCATATTTGAAACACTTAAGTGGAATAGAAGATACTCCCCCACTTGGCTTCTTGCCAACACTAGATTGTCTCCTCTTGTCATCATACAGTTTTCCTCGATCTTGGTTTTTCCCCTTCAGACTCTTGTAGACAGAAGCACTCTCCCTACTATCCTCGTCATAAATCCGGCTCTTGTTAACCAATTCTGTAAAATGAGTAATCTGTTGGTAACCAATGGCCTTCTTGATATCATGTCTCAAGCCATTCACAAACTTCAAACATTTAGATCTCTCAGCATTAGCAGTATTGTAATGAGGACAATACTTGATAAGCTCCTGAAATCTAGCAGCATAATCAGCAACGGTACCATTTCCTTGCTTCAATTCAAGGAACTCCACCTCTTTCTTCCCACGACAATCTTCTGGGAAATAGTTCTCCAAGAAGGTATCACGGAAAAGAGTCCAAGTAACTTCAATGTTGTCTTCTTCGAACCTCTGAAGAGTGTTATTCCACCAATCTTCAGCTTCCTTCTCAAGCATATGGGTACCAAACTGCACTTTCTGAGCATCAGTACAGTTCATGACTCTGAAGATCTTCTCAATTGCTTTCAGCCAAGCTTGAGCTTTCTCAGGTGCATGCTCACCCTCAAAGATAGGAGGATTGTTCCGCTGTAATCTCCCCAAAGCACGGAACTCATCATCATCTCCCTTTTGGTTACCGGCATTCGCATTCGCTTGATGGGCATTCGCTTGATGGATCTGACCCATGGATTCAGCCAGCATCCTCAGCGCCTCCGCAATGGCATCGTCATTCCTGCCTGCAACCATTGTCCTAACAACCCGAAACATCAAACAAACAGTATCGATCGTGTCAGATACACAAATCAAATACCACGGAACCTACTACTATTGACCAACTGGTCGACCATGCTCTGATACCAATAATGTAACACCCCTTTTTCCACCCCAAATTATTTATCATATAATCAGAGTAAATAAGCACGCATATAAAGAAAAGGGTGTCACATCGACGTTTTTGAAACTTAAAACTTTTCAAAAACCAACAATACACCTGGTCATTCAAAATAACACATTTCACTCATCATGAATATTCAAGCAATATGCGTTCGCAGCGGAAAGTAAAGAATACTCATGTATTTCATAATATGATCCATGTCCCATACCATGATCATCTCTCAATAATCACTTTAAATAAAATAAAACAATTAATGACATAAAGCATATCAAGGTAATATATGAGTTCAATACCACTAATCTACCCAGTGTTACATGACCAGAGCATTGACTCATTACCTAATCTCAAACTAAATACGGAAACTCTCCAGCTAGTCTTGAGCGAGCTACCGTCCACCTACTCCAGCAATACTACTCTGTAGTATCTGCACGATACCCATGTAAAGGTAACATTCAAACAGAAAAGGTGAGAATTCCAATCATTATGAAATAGCATAATAAGGCACAATGAATTAAAACATAATTTAAGAATTCATCACACTTGGTATAATCACGTCAATAATATTAACCAACAAACATCTCACATATTTCAACCATACATCACACCCACATCAATTATCACGTAATGATAGACGACTCAATGCAAGACAATGTGACTCCATGCATGCGGTACCTCAATGTGAACTCAAAGTTTCACCGCTTTCCGATTCAATATCTAGAATCCAAGCCACGCTTCCGATCCGGACAAGACCAAAGCACTACGTCTGTTTCCAATGAAGGATCACCGATCAATACTACGCCTAATCCCAATTAAGGATTAACGTCTGCTACGTCTGTTTCCAATTAAGGATCACCGCTTAATACTACGCCTGATTCCAATCAAGAATCAACGTCTGCTACGTCTGTTTCCAATAAAGGATCACCGCTTAACCACTTCCACAATGAAGTCGACCATGCTATGAATGAATGCATACATCCCAACACATATGCAATTAAGACTTTCTATACCGTCTTAACATTCCACATATCACCATAACTCACAATTGGTACATATACACATTCATCACCACACATCATTTATGATTACATATACACATCCATAACCAGAAATCATTCACAGTCCAATAATGGTATACATACATATTCATACAATATATTATTCACCAATATAGGTCAATCATCAAATATGTACACATAGATTTCATTCCAAAATGCACACAACATTTAAATATCAATTTTTCACTTTTCAAACAGTGTTAACCGGTTAACGCTCTGGGTTAATCGGTTAACGCAAAACAGAATGCGCTTCTTGGCAAATTTTAACAGTGTTAACCGGTTAACGCCCTGGGTTAACCGGTTAACGCAAGACAGAATGTAATTTTTCAATATCGTAACAATGTTAACTGGTTAACGCCCTAGGTTAACCGGTTAACGCAAAACAGAAAGCTGTTCCTGCGCTAACAACGAAACAGAATGCAGATTTCCCCGCATTTTTCATCGTTGGAGGACTTCCGGACCTCCGATTTCGATTCCGTAAAAGCTACACGTTCAGAAAATTATGACTCATCCAAATATATATTCATTCACAGTTTTAGCATAATTTAATCATCACAATTCAAGAGTATTTATCAAACCTAATAATTCCAAAACCATGCCAATTAAGAATTTCAACCTAAAACATGTTCCTACCCATTGACCCAATCGTACTAACCCATAATAATAAGGATCCCCCCCTTACCTCGTCAATCTGATGGAAACCCTAGCTCCTCTTTACGTTTCCTCTCCTTTTCCTCTATTGCCTTCAATGTTCAAGTGAATTCTAATTCCCACTTCCCTCACCTCTTACTATTTATAATAGTATTCTAGTTGGGCTTAAATCATCTAATTTAATCACCAGGCCCAAAATACATAATATTTAAATACCTCTATTTAAATTCAAATAATTAACCACTTACTATGCACACCAAGTTAATTAATTAATTCAATTATTTAATTATTTCTCATATCCACTAGATAATGAAATAATACCCCAATTAATTAATTAACACTCCACATAATTAAATTAAAATATAATAATAATAGTATAATAATTAAATACTAAAAAAATGGGTTGTTACAATCCCCACATTCACAGGCCTCTTTCATTACTTGTGCTTTCAACCTGCCTTAGGAATATTTCGTGGTAACACCGACCTCAGATAGTTGTGACTTCTACGTAAGTCCAATTACGATTGCTTAACATAAAGCTAAATTTTGACCCTAAAAGCATAGCGTTCTAGTAAGTGGGATTGTAAGTCTCCCTCTTTCATGGTATTGAGTGGAAACTTGGCCTTTTTTCCTTCTTATGGAAGATGTCTTGGTTCAAGGATCTATGCTTGTGAATAAAGGGTTGAGTATTCTCCAAAGAATGACTTAATCAATTAAAAAGAAAAACCTACTAACATCTAATTAACTTTGACTAACATTTGACTAATTCTTGTTAATATTGATTTACTTTTAAGTCATTTACTTTATGCAATTTAATTTCTAGTCATTTACCATTCATTGTCATTTACATACCATTAAACTTGTTTATATTTATGTCATTTTCACTTTGCTCATTTGAGCCATATATTGTGATTGTATATATTTGTTTGTGTATTTTGTTTCTGTTTGTGGTCTTAGGACCTTAAAATACTTAATAAACAATAAAAACCCTAAAAAATATTTGTGTGGACTGTTGGGTTTGATCTGAACTTCTGGACTTAGGATTAGGCAACATTCCATATGCAAAAGAACTTGGCCAATGCCAACATTTTTGAGACCATGTTATTGTAATTTGAGCTTTCATCTGATGCAAGTATTTGGGATTCACTTGAGTTCATCTGCTACATGGTCTTGATACAACTGTTATTTTTGATCTTGTGCCTAATGCTTTATTCTGAGTTAACAAGGAGTATTTCATCTGATACATAAGAGGACAAAGAAGACTGCTAGCTACGGATTTTGCTTTCTTGGATGTGGCCATCTTTATTTGATGCCTTGATCTTCATGATGTCTAAAATGGATAATTGCTTGCTGATTATTGCTTGATTCAAAGTCCAAAGGGAAATTGGGTTTTCTATATGACATTCTTGTCTGTTGGATTGCATCCCATTGGTCAGATCTTTTCAACTCTTAACTTTTAATTTTATGCTTAGGTTAACCTCTTCATCTCGTCCCACTTCTTAAATTTCAAAATCTCTTACCCTTTTCAAAAACTTTCTTTGCTTGTGATTCCAAACTTATGCCTTATTTCAAATTAGAAACTTTGGCCTTATGTCGGTGAATTTCCAAACTCTTTTCTTAAATCAAACTTGTAAATAAATCTAACCATATTGACTTAAAATTTCAAAAGACAAAAAGAACTAAACTCATTCAAATTTTTGGGCCCTTTGTGCCTATTTTCACGTAACTTTTGATTAAAAGCAATCCACTCATTTTTGAAATTGATACCACGAACTACGAGGTTTTGATCCTTCATTTTTATGTTGGTACGTAGGCACAAGTCCGAAGGTCTTGTCAAACACAAAAATATAATCAATAAATTCTTTTCTCATCCCCATACTCTATTTTTCTCAAACATCTTTTATACCAAAAACACATACACACATAAAAAAGGGCTCCCTAGGAGTACCTAGGACACTTTGGGTGCTAACACTTTCCCTCTGTGTAACCAACCCCCTTACCTGTAATCTCTGGCATTTTATTAGTTTTGATTTGAAAATTTCTTATCCTTGGGTTTTGTTCGTACTTTTCCCTTTTCCTTTGGAAACAATAAAAGCGTAATGGCGACTCTGGTTTTACTGACGTCAATTTTATCCATAGCTTGATGGTCATGAATTTATCGCTACAAGCGTCATTAATATATCAAAATCTTAAAGACAAAAGAGTGAGAGAATCATAAGATATGCATGCATGGACATACCAAAAATGAAGAAGAAGACAAATGGGATATGAAGATAAATGGGAGATGAAGACGACATATGTTACTGATGAAAATGGAGATGAATACATTTCATTTTAAGAGTTGGAGTTTCAAAAGTTTCTTCAACGTGGAAGTTTCCCTTTAAAAGGTTTATCTTCAGTATGGATCTTTCGAGTTGTATTTTATTTTGAGAGGTTTCACTTTAGCTTGGCAGTAATGAATTTGAAGGGAAGTCACAAAAGTTTCATTTTGAGTTTGGCAGTAATGGCACTTAGTATCATAAGTTTTCTCTAAAGGTTTAATGGAAGAAGATGAAGTTTCAAGTGGATGCTAATGAAATTTCGTTTCGAGTGAATGGTGATGAAGTTTAGTTTCCTGGTTTAATGAAATAAGATGAAGTTTTGAGTGGATGATGATGAAGCATCCTCGTTTAATGGAAGAACATGAAGTTTTTTTCTGAGCATATTTAGTTTTTGTTTGATAATAAGGTTGTATGATCGATTGGAAATTGTCCTCTAAGACAAGTTCCCTTCAAGGAAGAAACTAGGGCCTTAAACTGCATTAATAAATTTATATTTATCTATTAATGATGTCTAAGATCGCCTTAGTGAAAATAGAAACCGCATGGAACATATAAGAGTACAACCACTTTGGAAATCTCCCCATGTATGATCATACAACTGAATATCCTTGTTGCTACCTGCTAGCAAACTACCTAACTTTCACATCATAATGGTTTTTGCAAGTGTTCCACTTAACTTGGAGAAAGATAAATATGAGAAGCAAGTGAGGAGTTGAAGCACCATATCAACACATAACAACCACTGACTTGAAAATTACATCATCTTCTCATTTGGTCTATCTAAAATGTTCATTCATGAACACAATTGTTCCAAACTTGACTAGCTTTCATTCAGCTTCATAAACATCAACTAAGTCTAATTCGATTTTTTTTAATCATTTTTTACTATCAACTTATACATTTTTAAGGTTATACAATTATCTATTTTTTATTATAGAAGAACTGATTTTATCATCTATTAATAAGTTAAACATCACAACCATGATGCCTCAAGGATTCAGGCCATGGCATCATCTCAATTTCAATGAGTCTTTCATTCATCAAAAGTCTAAGTTCAACTAGTTACGAGAAGGTGACCAAAATACCAAATTCTTTCATTCCTTTTTGAGAACTAGGTATACACACAACATAATTGTGGCTTTAAGAGACAACAATTCTCTTATTATGGACGTTGTGGGAATCACGGATTTGGTTTTCAACCATTTCAGAGACAAGTTTAAGTATCCATCTCTCTCGTGCCCTGGTCTTGAAGGAGTGGAATTCAATACTCTATCTTCAATGGAAAGCAACGACTTAGAGCACCCATTTTCTCTGCAAGATATTAAAGAAGCAATATGGAACTCAACAGACGATAAAATCCCCAGTTCTGACGGATTCTCTATGTCATTTGATAAATTTACTCGGCATATCATTTGCAATGACCTTCATGACTGTATCAACGAGTTTTTCACCAAAGCTCATCTCCATAAAGCTTTAGCAGCTGGTGTAACACCCTAATCCCCGACTCAACATTTAATGGAATAGTTCAAATAAAAAAAATCAAATATTAGAGTGTCACCAAAACATACAAACTCCAAATACTAGATAGTCGTATAAGATAAGCAGCGGAAATTAAACAAAGTACGACATAAAGTCTCAATAACAAACTTCAACCAAACAAAACAAAACATAAATGATGGAAGACAACTCATCCTTAGTGCTACATAGTGACTCCTCTAATACCCAATGATAACAGCTAAATGGGGCATCGATATCGATGTCATCCTCTAACTCAGCAGCTACTCATGTACCTGATTACCTGTACTCTCGATGAGCACATACACCACAATAACAAACAGGGGGTGATAATAAATCAAAACATTAAAAATGGTGAAATTCAGCAAGACAGGATAGTAATAACGAGTATAACAGTGTTCTCAATCACACTCAAAATATAGACACAATTTTTAATGCAAATGCAATGCAATGCCACCACTCTCCTTCTCAAATGCATGTGGTACCAAAATCACTAGGATCAGAGGTATGTTACTGATATTCCCATATCTTTGGTTCCTCTATGAACTGTGTCCCTCCTTGGACGTGAGACCGTCATAGTCCCTCTTTGAACCATGCCATCATTGGACCAAAGTCGTACCTATCTCCCAAATACATGAATGCATGATTATAGACAACATATCATTCAACATCAACATCATCACAAAATTATAACAAGATACAACTCTCAAACATACTCAAAAGGTTCCACTCTTGAACCTATAAGTTGCCAATCAGGCCTCAGTGTAATCCCTCTATTGATTACAAAACTCAAAATGTCAATCAAGGTCATCACTGTAATCCCTCTCTAGATTACAATACTCAAAACGCCAATCAAGGTCATCATTGTAATCCTTCTGGATTTATATACTCAAAAATATGTGTTTAACACAAATTTAATTATTTATTCTCAAAAGGTAAAGTTGTGTTATTACCAAAAATTCTCAACCCATCAAAATGCACAAAGAGCTCAAAAAATCTCAAAGACTCGTAATTTCTCAAAACTCATACTTTCTCAAACTTCTCAAAAACTCATATATTCTCAAAATTCTGAAAAACTCATATTTTCTCAAAATTCTGAAAGACTCATATTTTCTCAAAATTCTCCAAAACTCACATTTTCTCAAACTACTTAGGGAGCTCAAAATATCTCAAAAATTTATCAATAGAGTAACCCACTATTATTATTACATGTGTCAGACCATCAACTCGGTATTAACTATTAACACCAAGGCTTACCAACACAACTCTAAAACATATCAGAGTTACTCAATAACAACTCTAAACTCATCAAACAACCCCAAAATCTTGCTTCCTACCAGTCACATATCATATTCAAAAAATTATTTAAAATATCAAATTGAGTCAAAATCATGCAAATGAATATGTTCCTAAAATTTTAGAGAGTCTATTTTAAGAATATGACTTTTATTTTAGGACTTAATACACCAATCGTTTCAGTTTAATCAAATATCAAGAACATGTACTCGCATCAGGCAGAATGTTTCACCTGCCTTCAAAATGACGTCAAAAATTGTATGCTTATGAGAAAATTATGAAACTTTCTACTTGAAAATATCATTAAACCCTATTTCTAATACAACTGATGACATCTCAAAAGGACTTATGAAATTATTATGCCTGAACCATGATGATCAACGCATGACTAAAATTGACTATGCCTCAGGTATAAAAAAAATAGTGAACTACTAATCTTGTTGCACCCCTAGACTCAATTTCTTCACTTTGAAAGAAAGATTATTACGTTAGTTTTCCAATGCTTTGAACCACGCCTCAATCCGAGTACTGAAACTCAAGATATGCCTGAAATAAGGCGGTCAATCTCCTTCGAAGTCTACCTGCGATTTTTCTGCGTTTTTCTATATATTGAACCGATTTTTGATTTTTTTTAAAGTTCCAATTTTACGAGTATTTCCCAAAAATCCGATTTTTCAAAAAAAAATAACTTTTCCAATTTGAAAATTCTGCCAAAAAGCAATATTTCTTAAAACAACTTAAAAATTAAGTTTTTCCTTTATTTGGGGAAAATTACGTAAAATCGATCGACTCAGAAAAATTTGGAAAAAACAGGTCAGTGTCTCAAAAACACACATTTGGGAAATCAAACAACCCAAACGGGGTCGTTCAATCTCCTGGGGGAAGTTCTCAACTCAACCGAAGATAAAACAATGAAAAAACATATCATCATTATTAAAGTTATCACTCAACAATAACCTATAGAGACCTTATGGGATTTATCCCAAATCCCCTAATAGGGTTTCATAGCAAACACACAAAACTACAATCCAACCGAATTCATGATATGCAAGAAAATATCGTAGCTCTATTATCACATCAAGGAAAATAAGGGAAACTCATAACAATCCCTAAGGACGCTGATAGGAGGGTAAGAAACCCTCACTATCCTGCAAGTCTGAAATCACCTAAGTGTAGATAATTCCCCAATTACCTCAATTTTTCTGTAAAGTTGATTCTCCTAAAAATTTCTTGAATCACTGATCTCAAACCTTCACGTTCTCCTAGAAATCTCTATGCTTCCTTTCACGTAATGCGAAATGAGATTCTAACATATTTTTCTCACCACTTTTAATATTTATATGGGTATATTATTCAAAATTATAATTTTTGTCCAAAAAAATCAAATAACATCTCCTTCTACCTTCTACTTTCCGTTATTCACAAAAAGGACAATTTCTTTTATTTAATCAATTAAATAATTATTTAAATCAAATAAATATTTAAATTAAATAAATATATAATTAAATAAATATTTAATCATGTTTCTCCACTTATTATTATTTTATTTTATTAATAATAATTAAGTAATGATTAAAATAATACTATTTATCTGCTATCACAATTTTAACCACAGTAATTAAAAAATTACCAAAATACCCTTATATTTCAAAAACATCACAATTCTCATATAAGGACCAAATCACGCAAACAATTAAATAAAATTCTTAAATAATAAGTTGGGGCATTACAGCTAGTTTAATTGATTTAATCCATAAGTCTCACAATCCTCAAACTATCAACGACTTCCGACCTATCACTCTCATCATAAGTGTTTACAATATTATTTCAAAACTCTTAGCGGGAAAGTTGAGAAATGTTATTGGTAAACTGGTTTCAATGAGTCAATATGCATTCATCTCTGACATAAGCTTATTGGATGTAGTTCTTATTGTCAATGAGTTTGTCAACTACGCTCGAAGGAAAAAGGAAAAATTATTCGTGTTTAAGGTTGATTTCGAAAAGGCTTCCGACCCGGTTTCTTGGAACTACCTTCTTTATGTCATCAAAAGAATGAATTTTGGAAATACTTGGATCAACGGGATTTGTGCTAGCATTTGCTCCAATTCATTATTCATCCTCATCAACGGTAGTCCAACTGTAGATTTCTAAACTGAGTGTGGTCTTCGCCAAGGCGACCCCCACTATCTCCATTTCTTTTCATCTTGGTGGAAGAAGGTTTGACAGGTCTTTTGAGGAATGCAAGTTATTCTTTGGGTTTTAAACCTTTTAAGTTGCAGGGTGATTTAGATGTCGATTATTGCAATTTGCAGACAACACTTTAATGTTAGGCCAAACAACATGGGACAACATATGGGTAATAAAATTAGTGCTCTGTTGATTTGAGTTAGTTTTTGGGCTTTGAGTCAACTTCCTTAAAAGCAAAACTATTGGCTTTAACACTAATCCTAAATTCTTTGTGTCTGCCTTCGAATTTCTATCGTGCGTAATCAGTCATTGGCCCTTTCATTTCCTTGGTCTTCCCATAGGGATCAATCCCTACAAGTGCAATTCCTGGGATCCAATATTATTGAATCTTCGTAGCTGATTAGCAACATGAAAAGGCAAATCGTTATCCTTATGAGGTATAGTCACCCTCTTGAACTTTGGTCTAAGTGCCATTCCATTTTTTTCTTATCTATATACAAAGCTCCAAAGATAGTAATTCAAGATATCATCAAGATTCACATAGCCTTTATTTGGTGTGTTGAAGAGCACAAGAAGAGAATTAACTAGGTTTCTTGGGAATTATTTGTAAACCGAAACAACATGGGAGCTTGGAGTTAAAATTTGCGACACTTTCAACAAGGTTATTTTGAGTAAGTGGGCATGGAAAATTCTCTATATTAGGGATTTGAAGTCATTGTGGTACTTCATTCTTGTGTCTAGATATGGCGACATTAAGGGCTTGATCCTTGATTCTTCTTGGTCGGTTAATACACATAATTGGTCAATATGATGGAGAGATATTAGGATCTAATTAGGGGCTTATGGTGCCAACTCCAATTGGTTTGACAACTGTGTTTCCAGCAAGCTTAGCAATGGTTCTAATATCGAATTTTGTCTGAACAATTGGCTTAGAAAGCGTCCGTTGATGTTGTAATTCCACGCTTTGTTTGACTATTTGCAGGTTAATCGTGTCAAGATGTACAACTCATGTGCTTGGAGTGATGATTCCTGGAGATGGATCATTCAGGGAGTCCCGCCTTTGTTGGCCGATTCAGGAACTGTGGAGTGGGAAAAACTTCAATGCATTATTTCAGACATCGAACCGCCCATTTCTAATAAGGAAAATTTTGTTAGGTGGAAAAATTCAGAAAGTTTCAGCGTCAAATCCTCTTTTTCCAACTTGCAAGACCTCGTTTCCACCTCTCCGGATATATTTTAGAACTTGTCATTTGCTCTCAATTTACTATGGAAGACAAATGATCCTTCCAACATTCAAGTGTTTACTTGGAGGATCTTCCTTAATCGTCTCCAAACCAAAGATGAATTAGCGAAGCAAGGTATTTTATTAGGTTCACATAACACGGTATGCCCTATTTGTTTTGTTGAAAAAGAATCACATTTTCATCTCTCTCTGCTTTGTATAAAGACTATGTTGGATTGGCATAAAATTATGGATTGGATTGGTCTAGGATCCCTTCCTCATTGTAGTATCATCCATGTCCATGTGTTTGAATTTAACATAAAATTAAAGGGTAATATCAAGAAAGATTTCAGGTTGATTATTTAGTTGATAACTGATAGGGCTATATGGCTATCCAGGAATGATATCTTATTTAATGAGGGGTATAAAGAGGTTAAGGATGTGTTAATTATGGCCAAAACATTTTCTTGGGATTGGGGTGGAGCCTAGATTTTAGGGCATTTTCAATTGTGATAAGAAGGATCGATTCATAAACTCGCTTGTTGATTGTATTAGTTAAACCTTTGCCGCGATGTGTTTTGTTTGTATTTTTATGTTATTTCCTTCTTGTCGGGGGATTTTGTTCATCTTTAATCCTTTGTATTAGGTTGAGTACCCCTTTTGCCCCCCTTTAATGCATCTTTTACTTATAAAAAAACAAGTTAAACAATTTATCTAAAAAAATATATTATTTTAAAAAGTTAAAAGCTTATTTGCAATTTTGGTCATTCTATTTTTTTTCTTTCAGTTTTGATCCCTTTATTTTAAAATTCGAGTTTTTAGTCTATTTTTTAGAAAAAGGATTTAGTCCCTCTTCTAAATTGAGATCAAATTTTAATGACACATCATTTTTTTAATTCCACATCATTTTTTTAATTTAGGTTTAGTGTATCTTTTGACCACTTAATTTAAAGTTCTATTTTGGTCCTTTAACTGATAAACGTTAGTATTTAATCCCTTGAAAACGATTTTGTTAAAACAAACAAGTTCTTTCTATTAAATTTTCAAAAAAAATTAAATTAAATTACATATACGTGACAATCTAGTTGATATATTATAATAGTGATTCTATTTCTTCTTCCCTGCACAATCTAACCCCTCTTCTCCATCTGTTCATGCATAATAGTGATTTCATGGTTTTGTGAAATCCATTCCTTCACAGACAACACAATTTGATGGACAGCAATGGTGGCAGCAAAACCCATTCTTTCATTTCTTCTTCATCCAAAAAATACCCTTTTAAATCAAGGAATGAAGAACACTGTAACTTTTTCACATTTTCTTATTTTCATCTTTTTCTACTTAAATTTTGAGTTTTTGAGATTAATATTGTGAAAATTAAATATGAGATTATAGCTTATTGAGAGGACATTTTGGCAACTGAACTACACATATTCTTGATCAACTTTTTCCATATTTTTTATTTTTTATTATCTATGCTTACACACTGAAAGTTTCGTATATTTAATTCTAAATTTTAAATTTGTTATTTTTAAATTAAAATTATTTACAAATGTTATTTTTAAATTAAAACTATTTCTATTTTTTATTTTTAAATTAAAACAATAATGTTAAATGGAAACAAAATATTGCATATATTTTGTGTTAAGAGGCCAATTTTAAGTCAAAAAGGATGGGAAAAGACCAAATTAACTAAAAGATTTTTATCATTACTAATAGGAGGAGGTGCATAAATAATTGTTTCTATTTTTATTATTTTAGTTTACGATGTTATTTCAAAAGTGGCTTAAAACTATTAGATATTAAAAATCGTAAGTATTTAAGTTGTAATGTTGCTCCTCTCAAGGAATCAATGAAAAATCTATTATTTTATTTTCTTCTTTCTTGCAACTTAGATCTATTTTATTAGCCAAACACTAATATTTTAGGGAGCACAAACGTTTATGTGTCTTGGCTTAAAGTCTACTCAATTTCAAGTGAAAGTTTGTCAAACATAAAAAAAGATACTAAAGTTGCATGTTTTTAATACATTCAGGGGGAGAATCCCAATACAGTTTTATTGCTTGTCTTGTTGCTTTTGTTTCGTTTTTTATTGTTTATTGAGTCTCCTTCATGGTTGCACATATCTGATTCAAGTTTCAAATCAATTCGTTTTTGTTTTTTAGCATGCATAATTCACAAGAACCACATGTGTTATCGATTCAAGTTAGTTGGAAAAAGGAAATCTCAAAATTTTGAAATACATGAAAAATTGAGATTTTATGTGCATGACTCGAATCATGTACATATTCTGACTCAAATCAAATTGAACAACGACAAACAAAACATTTTCAACATATGTGACTCGAATCATAGTTTTAACTTGATTCGAATCAAGCAGCTCTGTGAATCGAATCACAAGTTACACTTGAATCGAATCAGATAGATCTTGTCAGCCTCTACCTTATTTGATTCGAATAACACTTTATACATGACTCAAATCACACTAATTTTTTCCATATTTTTCTGTTTGGCTTTGTCCAAATTGACTCGAAACAAGGTTTATACCTAATTCAAATCATGAGCCTCCATGAATCAAATCAAAGATTTAAGGTGACTTGAATCACACGAAAAATAGGTCAATTTCTTTATGAGATCTTGTTTCACTCTACTTGCTCATTTGACTCAAATCATAAAATATTATTGAATCGAATCTAACTAACTTTTTTCATCCATTTTTGTGCTTAATCTCAAGCACATATAAATTCATTTTGTCATCTTATTTTCAAAAAGCAATTTCATAATCTACATTGTGATTTTGTGAAATCAACAATCTCTTTAAAACCCAGAGACTCTTGCAAACAAAGTTTCTTTAATCTTCAACCTCTAGTTTTGATTTCAGATCTTGATCATGAAAATTTGTAATTGTCGAGGGAGACATGTCTTGAAACAAACCGTTCTTGAAGATTTTAATAAGGATTTTTAGGAAGCTTGCAAGATTGAGATTGTTGTCATTGTTAGTTGCAAATTCAAATGAAAAGAAGGAGGTTCTTCTCTCCAGCTGACCTTGCTAGTGACTGTGTGAAAGACTACAGATAAGGTAGAGTTCTTCTCAATCTTCAAACACTTCACCGCTCAAGAAATCAGTGGGATCAAGGGGTGATTTCCACACACGAAGACTATGAGCAGATTGGTGAAGTTTGAAGATTCAAGAAGCGAGAATCAAGTAAAGATTTTATAGAAGAGTTTGACATTCAGCTGTATACAAGTCAAGACCCAAAAATGAGATTTATTTTTCTCAGTATTATTGTGGATTGACGATTGTATGAACTATTGTAATATTTGTTAAAACATAATGGAAGACAATAAATTCAAATGGAACTACTACAACAACTACCAATGCCATGAAGGAGAATTGCCATCCAAGGCGCAGCGGAATTTAAAAATTTCTCCATTTAGTGATCCTTACGAATGGGCATGATCAGTGATAGAATCGTTACCTCTTGTGGCGATCACGGACGTTGAACGATGACAACGTCTCTACTCAGTCCACACGAACGGACTCCTTCAATCTCAGTGCTAGCTGCTACGAATGAAGGCTTTGATTGAGAGAGAGAGAGAGAGAAACAGAATGCAAGAGTGACAATGCTTCTACCCAAGGGTTCTATTTATAGAACTACTTGTGTGGGCTTCAAGCTAAAAAGCCCACTTAAGTGTATTTTGGCCCATATCTTATAATATGCCCAAAATCACTTAAGCGTGTGGTACCTTACCATATTTCGTATTCCACTTAAGTGCACCGTACCTTACGGTGTTCCTTAGTTACTCTATTTCTCATCAATCCGTCCTTTGTGTGTGACCCTGTAGGTTTTCGCGACGTTGGCAATTATATTAAATCACGCATTTAACATAATAAATAATGAGCGGTATCTAGCAACACATCACTGCTACCCAAGACACGAAAATGTCATGTGATCTGACAAATCCTTCTGTGATAATAATTATGTGTATAATTACCCTTTTGCCCTTATGTCTATATTGAACACAAGGCATAGACTGTGTCATCCTTGTCCAGTTCAATATTAGGCCCATAGACATTTATCCTGTTATGCAGGATGGGCAAATTCCATCTAGGTCACTCATGTCCCATAGCATGCTTCGTGGAGTACCCATCAACTGTCTTTATGGTTATCCAGTTACGGACAACGTTGGATCAGCAATAAAGCACTCGACTCTACATCTAGGGTCCATAGCGGTTTCATGTCGAAGAGTGGTATACACCATTATCACCATGAGAATAACTTATGACACTTTACATAACATTCTATATAGTATTCTCATAGCGGGTCAATCCAGTATGAATATTACTCTTAATATTCATACCTATGTTTAAGACTTGATAACTCTTTATCCATGATCCATGAGACGTGATCATCAGTCTACAAACATAATAGTCTTCATGCTTTAATGTTATCCCACTTCACAATAAAGCTTGACTACGGATACTTTAAGAATAGTGTCCTTATGTTTAATGTGATCTCATGATTAAGTCATACTTGATACATTAGACGGACTATCTATTCCAGGGACTTTATTAAACAAACATAATAAAGAAAAATGCCTTTTATTATTAATAAATAATTCGATACAAGTACCAAAAGTATTGGCCTCTAGGGCTTACACCAACAATCTCCCACTAGCACTAGAGCCAATCCGGCATATCCCTAATGCCCCTAGATCTAGTATGGCCATCATGCTTCTGCTGCGCAAGAGGCTTTGTCAGTGGGTCAGCAATATTGTCGAGTGTAGGTACTCTACATATTTTCACATCTCCTCTATCTATTATCTCTCGAATGAGGTGATAACGCCTAAGTATGTGTTTGGATCGTTGGTGAGATCTAGGCTCCTTAGCTTGTGCGATAGCATCATTGTTATCACAATAGAGACCAATGGGATCCACAATGCTAGGAACTATGTCAAGTTCACTAATGAACTTTTTGATCCAAACAGCTTCCTTTGCTGCACTTGAGGCAGCAATATACTCGGCCTCGGTTGTAGAATCAGCAACTGTATCTTGCTTTGAACTTTTCCAGCTCACAGCGCCACCGTTTAAACAAAACACGTAACCAGATTGCGATTTAAAGTCATCCTTATCTGTCTGGAAGCTAGCATCGGTGTATCCAAATACAACCAACTCTTCCTGACCTCCATATATCAAGAATGAGTCCTTAGTCCTTCTCAAGTACTTAAGGATATTCTTGACAGCTACCCAATGGGCATCACCAGGATCAGATTGGTACCTACTCGTTGCACTTAAAGCATACGAGACATCTGGTCGAGTACATAACATGGCATACATGATAGATCCTATTGTAGATGCATATGGAATCTTATTCATGCGATCCCTTTCTTCCTCAGTTGAAGGGGATTATGTTTTTGATAGACACAAGCCATGTTGCATAGGTATGAATCCTTTCTTGGAATCATGCATATTAAAGCGTCTCAGCACTTTGTCTATGTACGTACTCTGACTTAGGCCAAGCAGTTTTTGTGATCTATCTCTATAGATTCTGATTCCTAATATATAGGCTGCTTCACCTAGGTCCTTCATAGAAAAGCATTTCCCCAACCAAGACTTTACTTGTTGCAGGGTAGGGATATCGTTTCCAATGAGTAATATGTCATCTACATATAATACCAGGAAAACGATCATGCTCCCACTAACCTTCTTGTAGACACAAGGCTCGTCTTCGTTCTTGATGAATCCATATTATTTTACTGTTTCATCACAACGAAGATTCCAGCTTCTGGAAGCTTGCTTCAATCCATAGATTGACCTTTGTAACTTGCATATCTTTTGGGCTTCTTCTGGTATTTCAAATCCTTCAGGTTGTGTCATGTACATATCCTCAAGAAGATTCCCATTAAGGAAAGCAGTTTTGACATCCATCTGCCATATTTCATAATCATGATATGCAGCGATAGCAAGTAAAATCCGAACAGATTTAAGCATTGCAACTGGTGAAAAGGTTTCATCATAGTCAACCCCATGAATTTGTTTATATCCTTTTGCAACCAGTCTTGCCTTATAGGTATGTACCTTACATCCATGTCAGTCTTCTTTTTGAAGACCCACTTGCATCCTATAGGGTTGACTCCTACAGGAGGCTCTACCAAGGTCCAAACTTGGTTTGTGTACATGGAATCCATTTCAGATTTCAAGGCTTCTAGCCACTTCTCAGACTCGGGACCAGTTATAGCCTCTTGGTAGGTCACAGGCTCATCTTGATCCATGAGTAATACATCACCTTGATCTGTTATGAGATATCCATATCTCTCAGGTAGGTGACGTATCCTGCTTGACCTACATTGGTCTTGTTCTACTTGAGCAGGTTGCTCTTCCACAACTACTTGTGTTTCCTGCTCTAATTCCTCCATAGGTGTATCGATGCTTTGTGATTCTTGAATTTCTTCAAGCTCTACTTTCCTCCCACTGATTCCTTTAGAAATAAAATCCTTTTCTAGGAAAACTCCAGTTCGAGCGACAAACACTTTGCCCTCTGAAGGATTGTAGAAATAATACCCTCTTGTTTCTTTAGGATACCCCACAAATAAGCATTTGTCATATTTGGGCTCAAGCTTAGTTGAAATTTGTCATTTCACATAAACTTCGCAACCCCAAATCTTCATGTAAGACATATGTGGTTTCTTACCACTCCATATCTCATATGGTGTCTTCTCAACCTTTTTGGATGGAACACAGTTAAGTGTGTAAGTTGCTGTCAATAGTGCATGTCCCCAAAAGGAGTTTGGAAGATCGGCGTGACTCATCATGGATCGGACCATGTCTAACAGGGTTCGATTTCTTCTCTCAGATACACCATTCCATTGGGGTGTTCCAGGAGGAGTAAGTTGGGATAGGATCCCACACTCTTTCAGATGGTCATCAAACTCTAGGCTTAAATACTCACCACCTCGATCTGATCGAAGAGTTTTAATATTCTTACCTAGTTGGTTTTGTACTTCATTCTTGAATTCCTTGAACTTTTCAAAGGACTCTGATTTGTGTTTCATTAAATACACATAACCATATCTACTGAAATCATCAGTAAATGTGATGAAGTACTGAAAACCTCCTCTGGCTGGTATGTTCAGTGGTCCACATACATCAGTATGTATGAGGGCCAAAAGATCATTAGCTCTTTCACCTTTTCCTGTGAATGGAGACTTTGTCATCTTTCCAATTAAACAAGATCTGCATGTCTCATATGATTCATAATCAAAAGATTCCAACAGTCCATCTTTATGGAGTTTGGAAATGCGTTTCTCATTTATGTAGCCTAATCGACAATGCCAAAGGTAAGTTGGATTTAACTCATTAGGTTTCATCCTTTTAGTATTAATGTTATAAATAGGCATTTCAAGATCAAGGACATATAGTCCATTGTTCATTTGTGCAGAAGCATAGAATATATCATTCAAATAAATTGAGCAACAATTGTTCTTTATTATAAATGAAAAACCAAACTTGTCCAAACAAGAAACGGAAATAATATTCCTGCTAATTGCAGATACATAATAACAGTTCTCTAACTGAATTATTAAACCACTAAGTAAAGTCAATACATAAGTTCCTATGGCTAAAGCAACAACCTTTGCTCCATTGCCAACTCGTAGGTCGACTTCACCTTTTGCCAAATCTCTACTCCTTTTTAGTCCCTGCACATTTGTACAAATGTGAGAACCGCATCCAGTATCTAATACCCATGATGCTGAAGTAGATAAATTAATTTCAATAACAAAAATACCTGAAGTTGAAGTCTCTACTCCATTCTTCTTATCTTCCAGGTACTTTGGACAGTTTCTCTTCCAGTGTCCGGTCTTACCGCAATGGAAGCAGGTGCCTTCTTTTGCTATGCCTTCACTAGGCTTTAAAGCAGCAACAGTGGGTTTGGGTTTGGCAACTTCCTTGCTTTTCCCTTTATCACCCTGCTTAGTGGGCCTTTTGTTATGTCTCTTTCCATTTCCGATCATCAGAATGGACTTCCCTTTTGACTTCAGATTCTGCTCAGCAGTTCTTAACATGGCGAGCAGTTCAGGAAGAGATTTGTCCATATCATTCATATTGAAATTTAGGATAAATTGACTGAATCTATCTGGAAACGATTGCAAGATCAAATCAGTCGCAAGTTCCTTTTCGAGGGGTAAACCCAATCTCTCAAGGTTTTCCATATACCCAATCATCTTGAGCACATGGGGACCTACAGGGGCTCCCTCAGCTAACTTGCCTTGAAAAAGGGCTTTTGAAACTTCAAACCTCTCATGCCTCGCTTGCTCTTGATAGAGCATCTTCAGGTGTTCAATCATATCGAACGCTGCCATGTTCTCATGTTGCTTTTGCAATTCTGAGTTCATGGTAGCTAGCATGAGACAAGCAGTTTCATTGGCATCATCGACATGCTTCTTATAAGCATCTCTTTCTGCCTTAGGTGCAGAACTAGGAGGTTCCTCTTCAGGAACAGGTTTCTCCAAGACATACAACTTTTTATCATGTTTGAGGACAATCCTCAGGTTTAGGTGCCAATCCAGAAAATTTGTCCCAGACAATTTTTCTTTGTCAAGGATTGATCGCAAGATGTTGTTAGAGGTGTTTGTTGTCATGGTAATATACATAAGAATAAATGAAAATATAAGTATCATTGACATATTTAATTAGGCCTTTAATTAAATATGCTCCCACTATTTTACTCAAAACAAATGACCCTCATCATTTGATTCAGAAAATCCCGTTGGAAGATTTTCTAGTGGGTCGAGATCCATATTTCACTTCGTTCTAAGTCCGCGTAGGCGGATTACACAAAACTAGGTTATTTAGGTAGGAACTCCTTCCAATTGTATCTAATACAACTCTCGAATATTTTAGTTGGGTGAATAACTCCTTATTCCAATCCATCACATGGATAATTCCCAACTCTTGCTTCTAAACATATATAATCTTATTATAATTTGTTTAGTCAAGTTTGACCCATTGTTTTAACAATTGGATATTACAATTATCCCATCGCACCTTACTAATATAGAACATGCACCTCGCGTAGGCGAAACCTACATTATCCGATACTAGTCTTGATGAGTGTTAAAACTTGGAAAGCATAAACTTAATATTTAATTTGAGGGAATATGCAATTATTCTGTTCTCACCGGCTTATTTATCATATAAATCGTCTCTCACATGCATCAACATACATACACATGCATCAACATACATATATAATGAAACAGTTATGGCCCCTAGCACAATTGTTCTCCCAAGCCAATGAGAGAACCTAAGCTAACCTAATAACGATCTAAGCTTCTCCAAGCAAGATCTTCAAGGTTGTCCTCCTTTGGGACTGACTTCTTTGCTTTCTTCATAACATTACATTACATAAAGAAACTCGTTTTATATACGAGGGAGTGAGATGAGAAAAGAAGTTACATTGAGAGATTAAAAGAGAGGCACAGCACGCAGGTCGTATTTTAAAACGCAAAACAAAATAAAGGAAAACTAAGGCCATAACCGATCACCACAAGACAATAATAAACACATTATTATTATTATTAATTCTTTTAATTAATTAAAACCAAATTAAATCTCGACGACCGATCACATTACGCAGAGTTAGCCGAACGAGTGAATTTTGCCTTGCGTTAACCAGTTAACCATATGCGATAACCGGTTAACACTGTTTGAAAATCTGTTCATAATTTGTATTCTGTTTTGCGTTAACCGGTTAACACTGTTGAAAAACTGTTAGAAAGCTGTATTCCGTTTCGCGTTAACCGGTTAACCATATACGTTAACCGGTTAACACTGTTTGAAAATCTTTTAGAAAACAGTATTACGTCTTGCGTTAACCGGTTAACCATATGCGTTAACCGGTTAACACTGTACGAAAATTTGTTAAAAAGCACAACTCTTGTGCAGTCACAACCCCAATCGCATAACTCTCTGACAACACAACCCTTGTGCCGTCACTAACCCTGATGCACCAATTTCAGACCGTCAAACACATCTCGATTGTTGATTCAGTATGATTGATCAACACGTCATTGCTTCACCATACTAATGTCAGATCAAGAAGCAAACGACCATTGATCGCTCAAAGGAAAACAACCATTGAGTGTTTGAATGAACGAAACAAGAACACTATATCATATATAATGTATTTTGCATCAAGATTACTTATATCATATATATAATTTGATCGATCTCAATTTAATCTTTGATTCATTCTGTTTTAATCGTATTAATATAGAAAAATAAACAGTTATCAGATTCATGGTTTCGTAAGTGGCTCTGATACCACTGAAGGAGAATTGCCATCCAAGGCGCAGCGGAATTTAAAAATTTCTCCATTTAGTGATCCTTACGAATGGGCATGATTAGTGATAGAATCGTTACCTCTTGTGACGATCACGAACGTTGAACGATGACAACGTCTCTACTCAATCCACACGAACGGATTCCTTCAATCTCAGTGCTAGCTGCTACGAATGAAGACTTTGATCGAGAGAGAGACAGAAACGGAATGCAAGAGTGACAATGCTTCTACCCAAGGATTCTATTTATAGAACCACTTGTGTGGGCTTCAAGCTAAAAAGCCTACTTAAGTGTATTTTTACCCATATCTTATAATATGCCCCAAATCACTTAAGCGTGTGGTACATTACCATATTTCGTATTCCACTTAAGTGCACCGTACCTTACGGTGTTCCTTAGTTACTCTATTTCTCATCAATCCGTCCTTTGTGTGTGACCCTGTAGGTTTTCGCGACGTTGGCAATTATATTAAATCACGCATTTAACATAATAAACAGTGAGCGGTATCTAGCAACACATCACTGCTACCCAAGACACGAAAATGTCATGTGATCTGACAAATCCTTCTGTGATAATAATTATGTGTATAATTACCCTTTTGCCCTTATGTCTATATTGAACACAAGGCATAGACTGTGTCATCCTTGTCCAGTTCAATATTGGGCCCATAGACATTTATCCTGTTACGCAGGATGGGCAAATTCCATCTAGGTCACTCATGTCCCTTAGCATGCTTCGTGGAGTACCCATCAACTGTCTTTATGGTTATCCAGTTACGGACAATGTTGGATCAGCAATAAAACATTCGACTCTACATCTAGGGTCCATAGTGGTTTCAGGTCGAAGAGTGGTATACACCATTATCACCATGAGAATAACTTATGACACTTTGCATAACATTCTATATAGTATTCTCATAGCGGGTCAATCCAGTATGAATATTACTCTTAATATTCATACCTATGTTTAAGACTTGATAACTCTTTATCCATGATCCATGAGACGTGATCATCAGTCTACAAACATAATAGTCTTCATGCTTTAATGTTATCCCACTTCACAATAAAGCTTGACTACTGATACTTTAAGAATAGTGTCTTTATGTTTAATGTGATCTCATGATTAAGTCATACTTGATACATTAAACGGACTATCTATTCCAGGGACTTTATTAAACAAACATAATAAAGAAAAATGCTTTTTATCATTAATAAATAATTCGATACAAGTACCAAAAGTATTGGCCTCTAGGGCTTACACCAACATGCCAAGCATATACAAAGATGTAAAGGACTTTATTATACAATGATCAACATGTCAACACACCAAATATAAAACACAAAAGAAGAAGGGGCTACTACAACCACTACCAATGCTAACTCAAGTCTGGGAATAACTTACCATAAATTTCATCACACATCTCCCTAATTTGTTTGGCCATACAGTGATTTGGATGATCAGTGATCGCCTCATTATAAGTACGCCCACTTTGTAGCTTTATCCGCTAAGTTCTTTGTTGTTGACCTTGCTTCCCGCTTCTCCATTGAGATTTTTCGCCTACATGAATTTCCAAAGTCATCCATTTTAGATCAAGATCCGATATTTCTTAGCACTTTCTTGAAAGAGTTTTTTTTTTAAATACAGGGCACAATACTCAAATACAACACAACATATCATCCAAAATCAGATGGACAAACAAAGTTGATAAACAGAAATTTGCCTCAGATGTTTGGCTAGTGACCATCCTCTCCATTGATATAACTTTTTGCATTTGGCTGAGTGTGCAATACTTTCTTTCATTCTTCAATACAAATGACCCTAATTTTAGCAATGTATGCTCACCCTCCACCATCAATTTCATATTTTATTTTCAGATTTGTCTCACAGGACACTCTAGATAACACACTGAAAAATAGAAAAGACATCATAACTCAATTAAAACGAAACTTAACAAAAAAAACAGACAATAGATAAAATTCCAAACGAATAAGAAAATGATGGACTTTATCTTTGAAGTTAGAGATCTAGTTTTTCTCAAATTACAACGTTATAGGTAAAAAAAAAAATCACTCCGAGAATCTCATGTAGTAGGAATTTTAGTTTTGTAAAGTTAGAATATTAAATTTGAATTCTCATGAACATGGTTGTTAATGATAAATTAGATAGGTAAAGTTGCCAAGTTTTCAAGTGTTTAGATAAGAATTAGCCTAAGTAATTTGAGTAATGAATATGCATCTACTACCAAAACTCTTTAATTATACCTGAATTTTGGTCTACCGTATTTATCGTGATTGAGATTTGTGGAATACTAATACGTATAACATGACATCATTTATATTTTAGTCAAAAAGTTTTGGTGTTCTATATTGACTTATTCTTTTTAATACTTCAATTATCAGTTAGCAAGATAAGGTTTTCCCACGCACTACGTAGTGTCTTAATTCGACGTTATCAAAAGCACTTCCTTTTTGTGATAAGCGATTAAAGCCTTCATGGAATGTACTGACTGAGAAGAAAGTTATATTGCATGTTTTATACATATAATATATAACTTTTTTTTCAATTAGTTGACTATTTATACTGAAATGAGGTGCGTTGGATATCAATAGAAGCTTCCATAGGGATGGCACACTCCTATATGATAGTTTCATGTGTTCATGTATTATCTTGTGCATTTGCATTAAAAAAACTATCATTTGTTTATTAATATTCAGTTGCAAACAATAGTGATTCATATTTGTGTATTATTTAATAGAATTCTGATTTGTGCTTTTTCATACAGTGATAAGTATGTATAGAATGATATAAAGTTTTCAGTTGAGATAATTTATTAATCAATATACATTTAATAGAATTATAATATTTTAATAGAATTCTGATTAATTTATTAATCAATAAGTTGAATTAACATGTTATTAAATTAATTAATTTATTAAAAAATTTAAAATTAGAATTTTGAGTTTTAACTCATTTCTTTATAACCAAGCTCTATTAACTTTATAAATATTTAAATTATTTTTAATCAAAAAAATCTGGAACTATATTCTAACCAATTTTTACTTTCAAAAACCGAACCAAACCAATACAATATGATTTTAATTGATTCGGGCAACAGATTTTTAAAATTATATTTGCGAGTCCGTCTATCTGAATCAAACATATTAAGGGTCTGTTTGTTTTGTCTTTTTTTTTAAAAATGATTTTTATACTGTTATATATTTTAGTGTAAAAAAAATCTAAAAAAAAACTTTTTATAAAAGTTTCAAATAAAAATTTGATTTGAATAGTTATTCTTAAAATGTTATTTTAGGTATTTCATCATTTTATCGAAACTTTTTTTGGATATCAAAATTTTAAAAAATCACTTAATTTTGAAGCTATTTCAAATAGATTTTCATAAAAATCATTTTTAAGATATAACTTTTTGAAAAAATTGTGATTTTGATTATATTTTGATCTTCAATAATGTATATTTATGTTATAAAATGAACAATTCAATCTTTTAATTTATAAAAAACAAATTTAATTTTTTTTTAATATTTTAAAAAGTATTTTTATAAAATCCATTTTCTAAAATACAAAGAAAAAAATCATTTTTTTAAAGATAAAACAAACTGAGTCTAATTCATATAAGTTATATCATTATATTCAATTTCAAGAAAAAGATGAAACGTCACGACCTATATGGAAAAAACGTAAAAAAAAATTAAGAATTATATATTATTATAAAAAATTAGTTAATGTAAATAAAATATTTTTTATAAATATTTTTGGATATTTATTTTTAATGTTTCCGATCAATAGCCAAACAAATATGATTTGATTCGATTTGGATTCTATCGAAAAAATATACAAATTCAATATAAATCGATTCATATATTTTGATCACTTTAAGTATCAAATTCTCTTGAAACAAATTGGTCCGTGAAACCCCCTAGTCCAAAATGTTCAACCTATTCTGATAGCTTCTGTGATCTTATTGTCTCTGTTAGGTTCATTTTGAATGTTTCTCTTTAATAATATACTAGATTGGTATATGCTTTTAGATAGATTATACTTGACTATGCTATATTGATATTTGATTTGATTAAATTGGTGTAAAGCCTAAAGCTTTGGTGACTTTGTGCATATGCTCATTTTTTATACCATCTCTTGATAATAAAGAAAACTTTGTAAATAGAAAGAGTTTCAAAACACCTTAATCGGGTTGAATTTTGTTTTGAAAAATAGATGTTAGTTGGTAGTACATTTTGTGTGAAAGTTGCAATTAAATACTATATATTATGGTAGTTGATTAATTTGGTTTTTTTTAATCAGTTTGAGATGTTAAATTGAATCAATTTGTGGTTTTGATTGTCAAAGTAGATAAGGAATGATTTTTTAAAGTAAAAAATTATGTAAAACAGCATATTAAAAAATGTTTATCAATGCTGAAAACAAGTTAGAAATAGTTTTTGTTAAAAGAATTACAAAAACAAATATAATAGTTATGTTTTCTAACAAATGATTTGGTCGGCTAGAAATTATCTTCTAATTATTTAGTATATGGTTCAAAATTTTAAAATGTTATACCAAACTAATAAATTAGTTTGGCTCTAGTGAAACAACTTGATTCAGTTCGAATTTTGATAAATATTTTTACGGAACCAACAATAATATATCAAAAGTGTATGAATCTTTCACTCATGTTTAACACTTTTTATCTGATTGATTAAGTGGATAAAATTAATTAAAGTGCATGTGACCCAATATATATAATATAATAGTTTAATATTTTTTATCTCATATGTTAATATTGAGGTTGATTTTAGCTCCTTAATTTAAATAAGGTTAATATTAATTTTTTAATTCTTTAAAATATATTATAATAGTCATTTTTGTCTGATAATTTTTTTAAAAAAATGATCGCTAAGCTCGTCACTAATTAGACAAAAAAATTACCATGATATATTTTGAAGAATTATAGATCAATATAAATTTCGTTTAAATTAAAGGATCAAAATAAACGTTGGGATTATTTGACGAAAAAAATATTAAACATATAATATAAAATTTAGTAGATAAGTTATTTAAATAATTGAGCATCATAAAACAATATTAAAAAGTTAGGGCTCTAATAAACACCTATCAAAACTCTGTGCAATAATCAAGTAGCTAAAAGAATACGAAAAAGAACGGGTAAACTCTATTGTCAATAGGGATGAAATGAGACTTATTTTTCGGTGGGTACAGTAAAAATCAATAATGGATAAAATAAAAACATCTGTAAAATGATAAAATGGATACTTATGCAATTATTCGTTAAAATAAAAGGGATATAGAGACAGATACCTTAAAATTCACTCTGCCTCATACATTATTATTAATTTAGTATATATTTTAATTAAATATTTGTTCATTTTTTAATATAACAATAATATTTTTGAATTTTTTAAATGTTATTAAAAATTTTAAATGAATAATAAATTATAATTGATCAATAATTTTTTATTAACAATATGGATAAATATGTATAAATATGGATACTTAAAATATCCATAAAACACGAGTACGAGTAAAAATACGGATGACCACATAATTATCGACTTCGGTACCAATTTTTTTTTCAAATCCAGAAGACGAGTATTGTAGTACATATGACATCTTATAATATTTCATAAGTTTATAAACCATGATAAAAAAAACCTATTGTGCAAAATAAATTTAAAAACCATGATAAAAAAAACCTATTGTGCCAAAAAAATTAGAACAAATGACTTTCTTACTCATGTTTAAAAGTGTACGGATTAGGTACATGAATCGGAAACTGTTTATCTTAGTATAAATAGTATAAAAAGCCTGTCTCTTATGCTTGGTGATTGTCAATTTATATATGGTGTATTATTGTGTTTTGAGTCTTGCTCTCAGTCTTTTATAATTGATTTATTCGTCGTTATGATACATGTTTCTTAACCTATCCGAAAGAAATAAAGAGAATATCCAAAAGAAATATAGAGAATTAAGTCACGTGTATCCTTATTTGAGACCGACATAGTCCTTCCTGGGAATGAATTAAGTCATGCGAGTTATGTTATGTCCAGATTCTAGATGCGGGTTATGTTACGTCTGGATTCAGGTCTGACCCTAATATTTTTAGAGAAGAGATCAGAATGTAAACAATTGATAAAAGCTTCACATTGACAAAAATAATTCAAAACTCGTGTCAAAGCTAGAAACAAATATATCGAAGTAATTGTTTGTAGTCTTGTGTCATCATAGCACAGTGTCCATTGATGCCATGCGGGTTGACAGACACATAATTGAACTGACCGGTGCCATTGAAACCAGTCTATGAGATAACACTTCTCACCTTTGAAGAAACAAAAATCCTAAATAGCATCCATAAATAATAAGGCTAATCAAGCAAGTGAACAAACTTATCAGATTCTGCAGTAGCATCTTGTATTATTTTTTTCTTATAAACAATGTATTCCTATGCACCTAAGCAACAAAAAATATAAACATGCATTGCCAAGTTTCACATCAAACAAGATCAAGTGTTTCTAACTACAACTAAAACAATCAATTACTGCAAAAACAGTCACGACAAAACGGTATAACAATGCACCAATACCATCCCATTATTCACTATTTTTATGATGCAACATAAATTGTGGTTAATTCATACCTCGACCACTCCAATGCCTCCCAAAATCGCGAAATTCTTTACGCGCTGGCCGCTACTAATAACCTAAACAACAATGTAACTTAAGAAGCCAACACAAGATTCATCAATTCAAAATAGATTAACATATAAACTCAAAAGTTTTATTTAGTATCGTGTCATAAACCAAACTATATTGAGTGATAAACCATTAACAGAAAATAAAAATCACTTAGCTATCCCTAATTCCTTATCAATTGCAATTTTGGCAGTATCAAGATCCTCATCAAAAAACATATCCCAATGTCCATCCCATTTGATGAAGAACTCAGTATCCTCATGATACTTCACTCTATGCACATCACCAGCAGGAGTAAACAAATAATCTCCAACCGTTAGATCATATCTCTCCTTTTTCGTCACATTCCAAACACTCTTCTTCCCTTCCAACACCACCAAATCGTGCCCAAACGTGTGATGATGCGCCGGCTCCACACTCCCGGCTTTGAACCTCACGAACGCCGACGTCGGCGTCTCTCTAACAATCTTCATTGAACCGCCGGGGATCAAATCGATCGGGTTCAGTTCCCGGTTCTTCACCAAACAACAAACCGCACACGTATCAACCGGTTCGCCTTTACCGATCTCCGGCATTTCAACTAATGATTTGTCGAGAAATTTCCCGATCTCCTCCGGCCATGGTTTGTTATCATTTGCAGGACATGCAGCCTTGAACGGCGTGTTCAGCCACGTGTTCGCGATCTCGATCGCGGTTTCCGTCGAAGTGTACTTACCGGAGAAAGCAATCACGTTTGAGTTATTGATGGATCGGGCGTTGACGGCGTCGGAGGGAGTAAGACAGGTGGTAGCGAACACGCCGGGGAATTTGTTAGCGAAGATGGAGACGCCGGCACCGGTTCCGCAAACAACGAGACCGCGGACGTCCGGAGACGATGATGATATGGATTGAGAGACACGGCGGCCGACGTCGGCGCCAGCGGAATAGTAAGAAGAGGTGCCGAGGTCTTCGATTTCGATGTTGAGGGAACGGAGGTGGGAGATCAAAGCGTCTTTGAGAGGAGTGCCAAAGTCATCGGCTCCGGCGATGATTTTGATAGGGGTGTTGAGTTTCGCCATGGATGATTGATCAGAATGTAGATTTGGATAGTGAAGAGTGTGAAATGAAGGTGCCACTCAAAAAAACGAAAGGTTAAGCAATATTCGTGACATATCAGTTTCCTGTTATCGATTCAATGAATCTGGACATACCTAATTTTGTTTTTATGTGGATAAAAAAACGAGTTTAGATGATTTTTTATTGCACTTAAATACTCTAACTTGTGACTTTTAATTCTCATGCATTTTAAATATTTTAATATTTTACCCTCTCATTCAAAAACTTCATTTTGATCTCCTATTTGACTATTTTTTTATGCTTCTTTTCATTTTTATTAATTCGTAATTTTATTAATTTTATTTTCTTATACAAAAGAGAAACACATGATAATAAATATAACAAACTCCAAACTTATTCGAACATTCTTAAATATGCAAATCTCGAATATGTCATTAAAGAAGTTTTTTTTAGAGATATCTCGTAGGAGATTCTAAAACTAATAAATTCAAATGATTCATAAAAATGCGAAAATTTGTAAGTCAATCAACACTTATGTACATCTCAGAAATCCCTTAAGGTCAAACTTTTGTGAACCAAGTATGAAGAGGCAAGAAGACCGAGTAGACATAACCTTATACAAGTCGAAATCTGGTTAGGATTCAATTAGACACAAGATAAGCGCGTCAGAGCCGATATCATGTTATCATTGAGGAACAAAGTCGGATCGGACTAGAGAGGTCAAAAGAGCCATAAATGAGAAAATCCCAATAAATAGGCCCCTTAGTTGGCCCTATTTTTAGGTCCCCTACTAAATCAATAATTTGCAGACCCCTTATTTTTAAGCCCCTCATATTTTTGTTTTTTAAGGGGTCTAAATGAAGGGCTCAAAATATAATTTGTTTGAAACAATATATTTTATTTTTTAAAATATATATTTTAAAATTAATAAATATAGATTTTTTAAATAAGGGGTCTAAATGAGGGGCTCAAAAACTGATTTTTTCGAAAATACAAAAAAAAACTGATTTTTTTTAAAAATGAGAAAGTCGATTTTTCCGAAACATAAAAAGTCTTTTTTTTTCAAAAAAAAAAAAATCAATTTTTTTAAAATAAAAGAAGTCGAGTTTTCCAAAAATAATAATTTTTTTTTTCGAAAATAGAAAAAAAAGTCAAATTTTTCCAAAAATAAAAAAAATGTCGATTTTTTTTTAAATTTTAAATCGATTTTTTTTTTAAAAAAATTCAATTTTATTTGAAACAAAATCGATTTTTTCCTAAAATAAAAAAGTCAATTTTTTTGAAAATAAAAAAAAGTTAATTGTTTCTAAAAAAAGTCAATTTTTTTTAAATAAATTTTTTTTTTTTTTTATAATGATGGGGCCTTAAGGCTTTACTTGAATTTTATGGACTATTAGTTTAGGGGGTCTACATTTTTTGGGGCTCATTTATTTTTAAAATGTTGGACCCCCTATACTTGGGGGCTTTAAAAGTTAGGCCTCGGCCCCATAAATTGACAACTCTAGATCCGACGTCAGTGTTGGGAAACCATATGAACAATCATAATGGTCGATTATGAAACGTCTTTATAACGACAGAGGGTTACAGAAGATAAGGGAAAAACGTTATATGATGATTATGGGAGACGACATACGTTATTCCAAATTCCCTTAATGAGGAATATGATGAAGCACTCCTTTAATGGCCATTGATGGTGGAAGGGGTATAAAAGGAGACTTCCTCCGGGAGAAGAGGGAGGACAACAACCTAAGAAAAATATTTACAAACAATTAACCGTTCATTTGAGGTTTTCCATGACTTGCATCGAGGAAGTCAACTTTTTAATGTTTTTTAGCAAGAACATTTGACGCCCATCATGGGACCTTGGTAATATTTTCCCATACCATACAAAAATCATCACCCAACCCAGTTGTAAGATGTCTGGATCATCTCCCAGCCGAAATGATCCACCTTCACCACCACTATTGGTGTCTTTTGATGGCAAAACTGATCCACAGGAGCACATTATTGCGATGAATAATCAGATGGCGATAGCAGGGGCTTCCGACTCCCTTAAGTGTAAATTCATGGCAAGTACCTTTAAAGAAGGATATGTGATGGTATATGAGCTTACCTAGATTCTCAGTCGTTCGTTACCAGGACCTAACTAAAAAGATGGTGCAACATTTTTTGGAAAGTAAACATAGAAAGGTGTCGACTATCGGTTTATTCAATATCCAGCAAGGGTACTCGGAGTATCTCAGAGAGTATCTGGCGAGGTTCAACGAAGAAACCACTAAGGTGTCTCACCCGAATCAGGAGATGTTTGTAGGGGGGATTCAACACGGCGTCAAAGTCGGGTAGTTCAATGAATCCTTAGCACAAAATCCAGTGTAACAAATTTCCCCCCAAAAGGCCATGTTTCGATTTGCATCCAACAAGAGAGACATGGCCTTTTTTATCACAATTTTTCGATGCCGTTTCGTTTCCGCTGACGTCATCGTCATCATTACCCTTTTACAACACATAGTCATTTCATGAGTTTCGCTTAGAATCTCATCATCACTCATATTTCCTAGGAAGACGTGGGTTTCCATGTTCCTTAATTGCTTCCACTCAAGATAATCCTCAAACAGGACGTGCAAAGGTCGCCCCAACGCAAGCTGATGTGCATAACTCCATGTCGAATACTTCTCTCAGTCAAATAGAAATTCTAGCCCTCAAGCGGAAAAATCCAACTGAGGCCCTTAAGAGACTACATATGTTCTGTAGGTTGTCAATGGATACCCAGTCAGCTCACTCCTCAGATTCTCCATTGGCTGATACTGGCAATGACGCCATCAATCTTCTCGTCCAACAGTTGAAAGCTAACATCTTTGAAGCTGACCTTCTTGCTGCTATCGAAGAAGATGATAACCTTGGGAATGACATTTGGAAGTTGTTAGTTGAACTCAACAAACAGCGGGCGTCTGATGCCTTGCTTAAGTTTCTTTTTGAATTTGAGTCCTTCTTCGATCAAGTCTGCAAGGGCATTGATCTACAATGCTCGACCACTTCCGAACTTCAAGGTATGAAGGGTTCCATTGGAATGGCTTGGTAAGCAAGAGACATTGCTACCAAGAAGATTGGCCAACTTGAAGCTTAGCTCCAAGAATACAACGACAGAGCGTTTTCGATAAACGAAAAGATTGCTCAGTATCGTGCCAAGATCCTGGAACTCTCTAATGAGATTAACATCATAGAGAAAGAGAAAGCTGAATTAGCCTCGGGACAGTCACTCCCTACAAAAGAAATTATTGATGTTGAAGCCACAAAAGGAGTCGAACACGCCAAAAATGTGCTTAAACTAGGGATGAAGATCACTCCTCTGGAAGAACTTCACGATCGCCTCCGTGCTAGGCTCGACCTCTCTAAGTCCAAGCTGGAAGAATTTAAAGCACAGTTTCCTCTTTGACTTGTATTTCTGTTGATCCCTTTCTCCCTTCACTATTTTGTAATGACTTTGCCATTTTCGCACTTTTAATACCATTGTGGCAACTTTATTAGCAAATTATTCTTGTTCAATTCGAATTTTTTGTAGTATAGGCTTATACTGTTTAAGGTACTTACCATTTACTCTTATAATTCGTTTGTCTAAGGCTAATTCTTTAATCTCATAAGTGTTGTTTGAAAACACTTCAAGTATTCAAAATGGCCCATCCCAATTTGGCGACCATTTGCCTAGGGTTCGATCTCTCTGATCCATAGGAAGAATAACTTTCCAAATGTAATCTTCACTTGAAAATTCCTTGGACTTAAGTTTTTTATTATGGGTTTTGGCAATTTGTTCTTTTTGTCTTATCAACATATTCAACATTGTCAGCCTCTCTTCGTCTAAATCAACCATCTCATATAACATCATCCCACAATACTAGTCTGATGGAGTTTCATGTTGACCCTGAACCCGAACTGATTGTAAATAAATCTCTATAGGTAAAACAACTTCATGCCCATAAGTCAATCGAAATTGCGTTGTGGTTGCTTCCTCTTTGGGAGGCGTACAACGGGCCCATAGGACTTGGTGTAATGTTCGATGTCAATTCTTTGGCTTCTTCCCAACATGTTTCTTGATCAAGCTAATAATGGTTTTGTTAGCGGCTTCAACCTGCCCATTTTCCTGAGCATAATAGGGTGTTGGAGTTAATAATTTAATCCCCATTTATGATGCAAACTTCTGCATCTTTCTACGAGTAAATACTGACCCTTGGTCTGTCTTAATAGTCTCAGGAACTCCAAATCTATAAATAATGTTCCTTTCAATGAACTCAACTATAGCC